>NC_044001.1:24968605-25568605 GCF_902150065.1 Myripristis murdjan
TACACATTAACCCAGTGTTTTTTTTTTTTTTTTTTTTAAAGTCTAAACCTAACCTTTCCCTAACCTTAACCAAGTCGTCTTGGTGGCTAAAGTAACAAAAATGGCTAAAATGCCGCCCAACATGATATACAATTTATGTTGATTAGAAACGGATTTATGATACATCAGAAACAAACGTAATCTGCTAACAAATACATTCATCCCTAAACATAATTAAAAAACGCAGTTTAGTTGTATGGGAATGTAATTTTCAGGAGAAAGGGTTGAATGAAGTGGAATGAAATACAAAAAATAAAACTAGAATAAAACTCAATACAGTAGAACACAATAGAAAATAACAACATAATAGAAAAAAACAGAATAAAATACTAAATAAGTGAGTGAGGAGTGAAAAGAAAAGTATAGGATAGGATAAAGGAGCATGTGGCTCGTAATGGACAATAATGACGTTCAATAAGGCTGATGTACATTCATTAGATAAAGAGACACTGGTAGCAGCAGCGGCCACTTAATTGTACTCCACAGATACCTTGATGACTCGTGGATCCATTAAGAAAAAGATACCAGGAAAAATAAAAGCTGCATCGGTTTCTAGAGAAACCTTTAGTGACGAGTTCAGAGAGGTCACTCAGGAGAGAGAAGACTAAAAGGAGACCAGGACTTCAACTGTCCATCTATTAGAGATAACCGTATTGATAGAACGACATTTTACCCTCTCCTCCTCCGTCCTACTCATATATCTAACCATAATTACAACCATATGCAACAATTACAGTCTCCTGGACGCACGCAAGCACGACCCATGTCCCATCATCTCCCCATAGTATTACCATTCTCTCACTGATATGAGACCTGAGTGTGTGTGTATGTGTGTGTGTGTCTGTCTTTCATGTATTTATTGCTCTGTTTGATAAGGTTAGGGCCAAGAAATGGCTGTGAATAGGCACTTTGTGTGTGTGCATATGTATGTGCATGTGTGTGTCTGTTTGACTGTGTGATGGGATTACGCCAATGAATCTTCAGAATGAAAGCTGTGTATTTCTACTTCTGTGTGAGTCTGTGTGTGTGTGTGTCTGTGTAAGTGTGTGTGTATATATCTGTGCTTGTGCTGTGAATGAGTTACTCCCCTGTAATAGCGGCCATGGGTTTTCTATTGGGTTAGAGAGCCGCTCTATGGGCCTCAGAAGGAGGAGATTCAGGTCTAATGGTAACTGATCCAGTTAGAGACAATGATAATAACAACAATATGGCTCTTTTAACGTGGAGCGACAGACTGCAGGGAGGGGAGGACACGGGCTGGAGGGACGAGGAACAAGTGGACAGAGTTGGAGGACGGACCAATGCTCAATTCTGCACAGAGAGAGATTTCCTCAGGTGTTATCAAACAATGTGAAAGCTGGACAAAGATGATACAACAGGGCATAAAGTTGGTTGATACCAAAGATCTGGTTAGTCAATACACTGTCCTTACATCAACCTCTTCAACTCTGCAGATCCCATTGCTGGATTCATCATTACAAATGCTCTGTGCTTTGTTCAAACCTACAGAACTTTATTTTAATTTCTAGCGAAGATCCAAAGATTTCCAAAGACCCTCAATTTGTCCTGCTGGCTTACAGGGAAATGTCTATAAAATGATGAACAAGACGTTTTTATATTTTCTATCTGATGTGATGCTGCAGCCATGGAACAACGACATCTTGGCTTTGAATATTTTGTGTGTGATGTAGCTTCAATGAAGGACTGCAACAAACAGATACAGAATGTACATGTGACAGTGATCTACAATATGGAGCAACATGTTTTAACTTTTAAGCTGTTCAAGCGGAAACTGAAGGGCAGAATTTGAATTCAAGGGACATCAAATTGAAAATAATGTACATTTTGATGTGTTCCCAACTTAACAACAAAGAAACTCTGCAGGATGCATTGAAAATTGGTAGTAATTAGTGTCTCGAAAATGCACAAAATATCACCTGTTAGTGACTTCCAGGTCAAAAGTGTTAGTATTAATCAAACCCCAGCTTCAAGTCACATCATTAAAAACAGACTTTCATTAAACTCTGATTTGAGAGAGAGGGAAGGAAATGAAGGGGGGGGAAGTGAGAGAGGGGATGAGGCCCCGAGAGAAAGGCTGATAGAGATTAGAAGCGAAAAGAGTGTGAGAAACTGAGGGAGGAAGAGAAAGTAAGGTGACTTGTAAAGAGAAGAGGGAGATAGCTGCGGTGAGGAGGAGGAGGAGGAGGAGGAGGAAGGGTGAGAATCCTGCAGTGAGCCACAGGGAGAGAAAGAGAGAAGAGGGCAGCAGGCAAGACAGGGAGGAAGATATTTTGGAAACAGCATTATGTGTGTATGTGTGTGTGTGTGTGTTTCTGTCTCCCGGAGCGAGCTGAGAGAAGAACAACAGTCACACACAGCGTCGAGCCAGTGACTCTCACACTGAGTGTGTGTGTGTGTGATCTCACTGTTTGCCTTTTTCCTGCTTCCTGCTCCCCTGCATCTCACCTCCTCCCTTGTTGACTGAACTGGCTGAGTGTCAGCCTGTGTGTGTGTGTGTGTGTGTGTGTGTGTGTGTGTGCGTGTGAGAGTGTGGATCTCACACAATTATCAACAACAAGAAGCGTACCATCCACATACTCCAGCAAACAACATCTGGTGATGTTTTTATGATGTTTTAATGTCATGTGGATGTGGCAGCACTTCTGTTCTCCAGAGCAAAACAACTTGAAAACTATGAAAACACAGCGTCTACAGGTTGCAGAAAGACAAATGTAAGACTTTGAAGACCTTTTTTAAAAGTTGCTTTTAACTTAACTGAAGACCAATTATGAATAACAAAATAAAGAAGGAAAACGGCAAAATGTACAAACCAGTTCTGACGTTCTGAAGCCATAAACGGGTGAGTATGAAAAAATTCATTGTTACAGTCAACTAATTAATATAGTTAAGACACTTGAAGGCATAATAAGACATTTTTAGGTCTAATTTGGATCGTTTTTATTTTATTTTATTATTTCTCACAATTAGAAGCTCTGATCAGACGTTTATGTAGGTTTTGATACTCGACACAAGCTTCATGCTAATTGTTATTTGCCTTAATAAGTCGTGTGTGGATGAACCTGAATTGTGTCTATCATGAATCACATTAATGTTCTTGGTTGTTTGCATGAAGACGACTCATAACCCGCTTAAAAACTTCCAAAAATGCAAATTTGCCTTAAAGTATGGCTACACTGGATTTCTGATGAGGTGAATGGGTTTTAGAGACGACTAAGTTCATGCAGCAAAGTGAGCCAACTTGTGTGGGTTTGTGTGGGGGCGCGAACACCAATGCAAACCCACACAAACCCACACACACACACACACACACACACACAGTACAGCCAGACATGGGCCCACCGCTGGGCTCAATGATGAGAACATCAGTTTTCTTTTCTTCACTCCTTCTCTGCCGGCTCCTTTTCTTCCCCTCTCTGTCTCCACATGGGGTTTGTGCCCATGGCCTCGGTAATGTCACCTTGTCACCACAAACACAAATCCCTACTGGGAGGAGGCAACAATTGGTGATAGACAGTGATGTGCTACATTTATATGCACACTAATACCACCTTAATATTTAGGATGCACAAGTTACTTAGCAGCTGCATGTTTGTGCCATATCCAGTTTTGAGAAACAGGGATAAAGAACCTGAGAAGAGTTGGGACACAAACTCATGTAAACATGATCCTGTTGTTGCTGTTATTTTCACAGCTTACAGAAGCTTGATTTAGCATCATATGCTGGATTTGGCATCATATGCTCAATTCTGGGGCAAACATGAAGCTGACATTAGTTTTTCTATAAAAAAAAAAAAAAAGACTTTGAAGTGGTAATCCTGTTTTAGCGCTAAACTTTTTTTCATCTCATGTGAAAACCTTCATGAACTGGCTATAGCATGTGGGTATTAAAATAGTGACTTTGTTGAGGGGCGAGAGTAATTTTAGAAGATGTTAATGTGTACTGGATCTTCCTATACATTTACTGGTGAGCGAATCACTGTAATAAATGAGGATTAATGTGTTCATTGGTTACAGTTTTACAGTTTTCACTTTGACGGAGCTCGGCTAATGACTCCCATAGTCATAGTCATCCCACTTCAAGTCTTAATGCTGAGCTAACCCAAACCCGAACCAAACCTCTGGACGTACAGAGGTGAAAATAGCACTTGACGTCTTGCCTCAGTCTGGGTAAGTGTGAAAAAGGGTATTCTGGCCAAAACATTAGGGTTAGGGTTAGTATTCCTTTAACACCACCATGGAGAGAGAAAGAATAAGGAGAAAATACATCAATTTTCTTCTCTTCCGCTGTCTAGCCTTTGGTTAAATGTGTCATATATTCTATTCAGGATATGGACATAAATTCCCAATAAAAGTCAAGTCAAAGTCAAATCAAGACAGAGAGGTTGGGGAAAAAGTAAAGAAGTAGGAAGAAACAGAGAGAGGTCAGAGAAAATAGACTTGCACTGCATCCACACATCTCTTCATCTAATCCCTCCATCCAAATGGCAGGCGTCACTCTAAAATCTACAGTAATTGAATTTCAGATGGCTCCTTCTTATCAAGTCATTAGCAGAAAAATATCTCTCTGTGAGAGAAAAGGAGAGACAGAGAGAGGTTCATGGGGGAGAGAGGGAAAAAAAGAAAAAAGCAGAGAACGGCAGAGAGAACAGAGACGGGAGGAGAGAGGAGACTAACAAAAGAGTTTTTTTTTTCTTTTTTTAACAAAAAGGCTCTTTTGTGTCGAGTCAGAAACTCATTTTCTCGGCATGGCTGAAGAGCGGTGAGAGTGAAGTGTTCATGCCCTCTCCATCTCTCTCCCTCTTTTTCACCCCTTTTCTCTCTCTCTCCCGCCGAGCGGCTCATTGTGGCAACGTTCGACTCCTGCGATCACTTGAGACCGAGGGAGATTGGAGGAGAAGAGGAAGCGAGGGGAGGAAAAAGAGAGCTTGTTAGCGCATTAGGAGCTGGGCCCACTGCTGGGGTGTGTGTGTGTGTGTGTGTGTGTGTGTGTGTATAGGGCAATGTTTATTTGTGAGGGATGTGTGTGTACAAGTGTGTGTCTACTGGGGTTTAAACCTGAAGCTGTATGGGTTCTGCTGCCCTCTAAAGGCTGGTCTCAGTACAGTTCAAAGCCCTGCCCACACCTGTGGGGCCAAACGGACGCGGGTCACACGTCTGCCTCAAAATACTGAGCCTGTCACTTTTTCAACAATAACTTTCAACCACAAGAGCTACTGCTTTTCATGTTAATGCCTGTCCTTACATTTGCCCCTCAGATGACTGCGCTACAAAGAGAATATTTGAAGATATTTATGTGCATGTGTCTCAAGACACGTCAATCGCCAGACGAAAAACAGACCATCTTAGTGAAATCTATTATACAGTTAAGTCAAGAAGTATTTGGACAGTGACAGTTACTTTTGAGCCTCTGAAAATGGGGTGAAAATGTAGAAAACTGGCTGTAATTCCTAAAAGCTTAATGCCATATTTTTGCTCAAACCCTTAAATTAAATTAAAGCTGAAAGTCTGCACTTCAGTCACGTCTTGATTACTCTATTTCAAATCCAGTGTGGTGGTGTGCAAAATTATGAGTATTGTGTCACTGTCCAAATACTTATGGACCTGACTGTATATGCAAGTTAGCTAGCTACATAGCTTGATGTAGCAACCACATCAGCCATCTCAGCTTCACCCTCCTCTGCCTATTTCTGGGCTTTAACACACTAAACCTTTTCTTTTTCCTACTCCATCCTTTCCCATGTGTTCAGCTATGGCCAACAAAGCTTTATTATGTCATTAATTTCAGAAATGACCTATTTGTAAAACTCCCTGCTATTGCTTGACTCCCTAATGTTCCCTGTCTAGAAAATATGTCTCAAATCTCCATGATATTCCAGAAAAGCCATGGCTACTGGGAACCGTGTCTGTACATGCTGGATATTTGAGTCGTGACAGTAGTAAGAGCTTTGCTGCCTCATCTACTGCCGAAGCAGCTGCCGAGAGTACAGACTGATGGCAAGTGTCGGCTTTGAGTTAGAGCCCTCTCGCTGCTCCGTGAGGCACTGATAATGTCTAGCTAATTTAATACATAGTATTTCCCACCCTGAGGTCACTACTTCCACACATCATCTGTGTGTTCATGGCACTGTCAGACACTTGTCAAATGACCTTAAACTGGCATTACTGAGTGTAGCCTGCATTGACGTATCTAACTTATCTAATAACATAAAGCGCTTCGGCTGATGCAATAAACCTCAACGTTTTCACATAACTAAATGTATGTTGTGCTTTTCCCTGCTGCCAATCAATGTAATGTGATATTAATTCAACCTTTGCCAGGAAAAAGCCCTCCAGCACAAGGGAAGGGATGTGGTTTTACATTTCCAGCATCAGCAACATCCGTTGGAAATCAACAGGAAAACAAGCAGTGATAGCCACCTTGGCTGAGTGCCACCAACAGAAAGTCTTCATCAAAAGAAAATCCAAAGAAAGAGACGCCACAGTGCTGGATACAGTGAGTACGTTTACATGCACACCTTATTCCTGTTTTAACCGGAATATTCGCAATATTCCGGTTGTGCACGTGTCATGTAAACACGCACCGAACCCGATTAAGGTCATATTCCGGTTGGAGAGAATTCCGAATAAGACCCCTGGCATGTGTCTGTTCCAACCGGAATATTGGGGCATGTAAACACCTTAGTCGGAAAATGCCCCGAACCGGAATATTCAGTCACATCTGCGCATGCTCGACTCACAATGAATCCTGGGGCGTCCTCGTTGCTATGGTTACTGCAAGCAGGGAGAATGACCTGGAGAACAGCAGCAAGAGCCAGGAGACTGCAGTCTGCCTTCAGCTAATGAAAGACTTAAATATCATGGAGGATATCAATGGGAGAAATAGCGACAGCTTCTTCTTCTTCTTCTTCTGTGTATTCGGCAGACCAGATGCGTATACGTGGGCTGCTGCCCCCCGCGGCTGAGTGTCGCATTTCGTAAGAGAGTGGAATACGCCGAAACACGGGAACATGCCAAGGAACATGTAAACGGAATATTCCAGTTGCCGCAGCGCAGTTACCCGAACCGGAATATGGTGTGCATGTAAACGCAGTCAATGTTTTTGATGGAGAGAGGGAAAAAGACGGAGAAAAAGTAAAAGAAAAAGGGAAAGCGGATCTCGAGAATTCTTGGCACTGGGGAACTTTGTAAATTGCTGGCTCCAAATGCAGTGAGAGGAAGCCGTTTGGACCTCAGTTCCTAGAAATCCTGCGATTGGACATCAGTGAACTACACACAGGATGTTTACCTTTACCTTCTTTAAGCTGAAAGATCCCAGAGAGACAAGAGAGCCAAAGCTCCATACCCAACATCACAGTTTCATGTGGGCAAATTTATGGGACATCAATAAGAAGAGTTGGGATGCTCTCCCACGTTGTTGCCAGTCAGCTGGACAGTCAAACTTTGACACAAGAGGCTAAACATCAAAGTGACCATTTCTTTGGAAAAGTGAAAATCCTGTGGCAACAAACATAAACCCCGTTCCTAAAAGTTATACATTTCTGCTACATGCACGCAGTTATGTACACGATCCCCCTCCTCTTTAGAAGCAAATTCACAGTCTATCTCACTCGCCATCACACACACAGACACACACACACACACACACACAGACACACACACACACTATCTGTCCTCTGCACCCCAGGCATTGGAACAGACAACAGAGAGAGGGACATCAGAGGGATAATACAATTGGAAAAGCTTTACAGCGTGTAATGATAAACCTGTGTGTGTGTGTGTGTGTGTGTGTGTGTGTGTGTCCATGCCCAAAGGAACAAGCTAATGGGTTTATATCTTTCTGTGATAGCAATGATATGGAGGCTCTGTGATTTCATTACGAGTTTGTGTGTGTGTGTGTATCCACGTACGCTAAAGATGGGGACAGAGATAGGTTGGTCTAATGCACTGCTTATTGCCAGGGGTGAATGTTCACGCAAACTGCACAAATGTACGTGTATATACTCACACACACACACACACACACACACACACACACACACACCCCTGCACCATCATATCTACCTCTATTCATCTGCTCTTTAACCCATTGCAGGAACAGAGAACAAGAAAAAGAGACATGATACATTTATTGGCCGGTTCTTACCTCCCTCCCCCGTCCATTTCACACACACACACACACACACACACACACACACACACACACACACACACACACAACACACTAAACATCCCCTCTGTCACTTCTGGGGAGCCCTGAAGCTGCCAGTGCTGTTACAAGCTTTATTTAATGGACGGACACACACACACACACACACACACACAGCGCACGGGTGTTAGTCCACATCACCAAGGGCATAACAATAATTCTCTGATTAGAGAGCTGGATGTCATTTTTATCTGCAGGCTCTAACAACAGTCGGACAATAAATATCCATCCTCCACACACACACACACACACACACACACACACACACACACACACACGCACACACAGATCTGAACAATTATCATCGATGATATGGGGGAAATGTGACACAAACTGCCCACGAGCATAACAGATATTTGGTGCAGATTTTAAATTCAAAGTAAAGGACGTGGGCGCCTCACAGGAGGAGGGTCGTGGGGTCGATTCCCGGCCGGCCAGCCAGGGTTCTCTCTGAAGTTTGCATGTTCTCTCCCACTGGGTTTCCGCTGGGAGCTCCAGTTTCCTCCCGCAGTCCAAGAAGGTCTGATTACATATTTTTTCTAGAGATGATCAATACTACACTTGATGTGTATGAGCAGCCCTCAATCTGGATCAATTATGATATGCCACTTAGAGCATATGACACACAAGTCTGCATCAGTGTTTTATTATCATTTTCCTGGGTTTTAGTGGAGAGGTTTAGCCTCTCTTGACAGTTTAAAACATGTTTCAGAGGCTTTTCCACCCTGACAAGAAAAAACTCCTGTGGAAATCACTTAACACTTTAATATTTTGCATGAAAATTCTCACACGGAGTCACTTTGAATATCAGCAAAAACAGCGATCAACAGTTTAAACTTCATACTGATGCTGCGCCCGTCTTCCTAAAACCCACGTCTCAGTCCAAAACTTTCAACAGCTTCCACTCTTAAAGACCAAATGAAACGCCGCGATCAGAGCTCATGATCCACACACACACACACACACACACACATACAGAGAGAGAGAGAGAGAGAGAGTTGGCTATGCTCAAAGCTGTGGTCCTTCAGTCATTCATGACATCCCATCATGAATCCTAAACACCTGGTCACATACAAATACAATACATTCGCAAGCACCGGCACAAAGTGCATGCACACACACACGCACGCACAGACAGACACACAGATTAGCTTGTTTACCAGTCAGAGGGGGGTCCGCTCCAACAAGGTGTGATCAAGCCACTGATGGCCACAACTCATGTGTCTGCACAGCTCTGGGCGACAGGGCACCCCACACACACACACACACACACACACACAAATATATATTCATTACATGAGTCTTCTTTTCTAAAATTAGAGAAAAAAACAACAGAACATATGAAAAGTATCACACTTTCCTCATGTTCTTCTCCTCTCATTGCTAATTTGACATATTTTTGGCTTGTCTGCTTCCCTCAGTGAGCTTAAGATGATCTGGCAGGATTTAAGTCATCGCCTTTGAGATCTTTGTTCAGCCACGTTGTATATCACTGCTCATGCTAATGACATCGCTGAAATAAAGTGAAAGTAAATAACACATCACTTCCTGTGTGTGTACTAAACATGAAGTGTTTAGAGCAGCAAGAGTAAAATCTTTCATAAACTGGCCTACAGGCTGAATCAGCAGCTGTTTCCACCGGCACATTTCGGTGCATTTTGAGGCATCGCATTAGAAAAGGTTAATGGTATGTTAATGTCTACCATGAATAATCACGAGCTTAATTATTTCCACACAACTCTCAAAGAGTCACAATAATTGTTCTGGTGAGCAATACCACTGAATGGAAATACCAACATTATTTGACTGTACGTGCCATGCAGCAGCGAGGGAGGGAGTTACTTCTGGCTGTAAATAAAAAATAAAACCGTATTTTTCGGGATAATTCAGATAACGTTATAGATTAATTAGCATTTTCTTTTATCAAATTTTCAAAATGCCCTTAAAATGTGCTAAACATTTTGGAAGGAAACCCAGGTACTGTTGTGTCATATGGATCAATGATTCATGTTACAAATTATTAAACTAAACATGACTGGCCAGACATGCACAACAGTAGTAGACCATAATTGGCAAGATCGTTTTAGTCCCATGGTAATGCCATGTGACAAAGATGATTTTAAAGTCACAAAGTGTAGAAAAAGAAAACAATAAAAATGTACTGATTACAACATCCTGAGTGTGTGCACAACAGAATTTGCTAATGGCTGAAGTAATTATTGAAAAATATGTATAGCCCAAAATCTACCAAAAATATGAAATATATTCCATCAGTTAAAAAAAGAGTTTTTTTTTTTTTTTTTTTGTAATTCAAAGTGAAAGAATTAAAGACATAGCAAATATTACTAACACTGGATGCCCTGTCTTTAGAGAGTTAAATGTGGTTCCCATTTTCATTTTGAATCAACTCAATGGGAAATAAATGCACACCTTGGTCCTTTGATGCAAAACTTGTTTTGTTTTTAAGTGCTTTATAAGGGAAACAAACTTGAAACATTTGTTTTGACCAAAACAGCTCCCACTCAGTCTCTTTAACTGAACACCGACGTCTCTAACATCGTCTTAGCGCTGACATGGGCTTGTGAAGCAGAGCTGCTGGGAAAAGCAGTCACAGAAACGGAGCTATTCTTTATATCAGACTGTTAAACTCATCTCTCACACACACACACCCTCACTCACACGCACACACACACGCACGCACACGCACACACACACCACCCCAGGGAAAACTGGAAGAGAGCGATTAGCTGTGACCCCACCTCCTCATCTCTTTTCCTTTCATTCTCTCGATCGGCAGCGACAGGAAACAATTAGCCACTGCCACCTCCCCCTCTGCACACACACACACACACACACACACACACACACACACACACACACACACACACACACACACACACACACACACACACACACACTTTATAATATAGATAAGGAAATGTCATTGACTTACACTCATTTCCTAACCCTAAATGTCACGAACAGGTGCTTTACTTTATTCCTTAACCTAATCCTAATTCTCCCTTAAATTCCAGTAAATGTGTGGTTTAATCTGAGAGGGGGACGGTGTCTGATCTTCTTCAACAATATCCAAAAGCAGAGCTACGTGCACAAATGTAAAAAAAAAAAGCTATGAACATATAGCAACATCCATGTTTACGCTGATCCGCCTTTTGGAGTATGTTTGTTACTTTGAAAAATAAACTTGATGTCTCATTATTTTATTCATTTACTACGTGAGAGTAAGCCAGTGCAAATTAATCCCTGAAATGTATTCAATATGTTTAAATGTCAACAATTCCGCTGAATGCAAGGCGGAGACGGGAGCAAGATTTGAATAATTTCACAGTTAGTGTTTCATCCTAGGCTGATGGCTGCGGTGAAGTTAGGGGGTTAAGGATGAACTGACCCCATTTCAAGGCCAGTTCTCACAAAATGGCCTCAATTTGTGAGGTTCTGCCCTCACCTTTCTACTGTGGAGAGAAACACACATTCCCTGTCACACACAGCAGATTGTAGCCTTACTGGGACAATAGGCTCTATTGTGGGAGCTGGCAAAGAGAGGCCAGGCTGGCCGCTAGGCGTTTGGCTGCTCCTGGTGTGTGTGTGTATGTGAGAGTGTAGTGGGGGTGGGGGGGTATCAGGGACAATAGCGCTACATGCCCAGAGTTGCCATCATTTCACTGGGAACAGAGTGTGACAGAGAGGAAAAGGCACACACACACACACACACACACACACACACACACACGGACACACAGCATCGCTATCACGTTGAGCCATATGCTGACCCCGGCCTCACTGCAGCTATCTCTGCCAATCAACTACTAGAGGGGATGTCCCCACACAAACACACACTGATACACGCATGCATGCACTGATACACACACACACACACACACACACACACACACACACACACACACACTCTCAGACAGACTCAAATATAAAAGTTCACACCCCCTAGAGAGTAAGGGATACACATGTATTCATGCAACATTAACACACAATGAAACACACATGCAGGTCTAAACACAAATAGATAAATGACAGCCATTTAAAATACACATGCATGCACACACACACACACACACACACACACACACGGGCACACTCTTGTTGGCAGAGTGCATGTGGCAGCTTAGCATCCCTCCAACATTGTTTCCCAGAATCATAATCACCCAGGAGCAGATGGAGGGTGGCCACAGCTTGCTCCCTCTTTCACACACACATTCATACAAAACACACACACACACACACACACACACACACACACAAACCCGTACGTCCTAACACACAGCAGACACCTATCACATTCAACTCATGCTCATATCATTGCTCTCTTTTTACACTCAAAAGTGATGCACATCAACACACACACACACACACACACACACACACACACACACACACACACACACACACACACACACACACACAGTAATATCAGATGGTGGAGCAGCTGTGTGGAAGATGTCGCTATGGGAGCTGTGGCCAAAGAGGTCAGTTTGTCCACAGTGGCTCTGCTGGTCACAAAACTGAGTTTAAACAAAACAAAAAGGAAGATGCTTCCACAAACTCTGACTGAACACTGTTCCAGAGATGCTGCCAGAGGGTTAGGGTTAGTTGGGGACCAACTCAAAAGGCTTTGTTGAAGGTCCCATAGGTGGATATTTATTTACAGGTGCTACCAGGAAACTAAAAAAAAAAAAACTGATATAGGAAACTAAAGATAAATCAACTCATAAGAGCACAAAATCAAAATAATGGCACAGGCCCTGGCATCTGCTGTGCCTGACTTTCCCCCTTGGCTTCCCCAAGACACTGAATTTATGACTCTTGTTATGCTGCATTAGGCCCTCACCTAACAGGGGTGGGCACCTTAACTATCTCAGATGCAGAACTTAACAAACACACATAATCACACAGTGACTTACAGTGACTCAAATTTCCCCTCCGTACCTGAATGCATCATGACATGCACTATTCACAAAATCAAATACATATTAATACCATCAGCAGCTCTCCTCTCGGACATGGTAGCTCCTCTGGTAGCATCGCTGACGTCACCGAATGCTAAACAAGCTGGGAATTGAACTCCCACACAGTGATTTCCCTGCGACTGGTTAGACACTTACACAAAGGAAATTTTCTTAACTCAATAACTTAATAAACCTGTGTCATGAAAATAGCAATAAAAGCAATTGAAATAACGTCTCTGTCATTACCCGGCTAACATAAGATTATGGACGATGACAATCTCAACTAAATATAACGCTGAACACAAACTGACCCGGGACAGTAATGTGTATTGGCGCTATCAAGTGGAATTCATGGTTAACATAACAGGTAATGAAACTAAACAAACAAAGGGGTGGTTATGAAATGGGTAGGAAAGGAGCAGCTACATTAAGTGACAAATGGTGTAGTTGAGTCACTTTGTCACACGAACAAAGCGTGTCAAACTTACATGGCAACACGCGGTTAGTACTTCATTTGAGAGCCAGAAACAAAAAGGACAGCATTAAGGACAAGTGTTCCCTTAAAGCTGATTATCTGGTGACTGGCATCTAATAATTTATCATTCTGACCATGCAAGGCCTTGTCAGCCGTAGGTCATTGCTCCACTTTGTCCCCAAAAATAATAGCTGATATAAACAGGTATCAAATGATGTTATGCTGCATTCAAAGTCAGATGTTCCAGTGGTCCAGCTAATGTTATATCCATGACATCAGCTATGTGATTTATCTAGTTACCCAGGAGGTTAACTGATTGCACATTCAGATTTAAATTAATGTGTGTGTTCAATTACCACATAATATTCGACAGATTTAAGGTCAGACAACTGAAAATCAATTTCAAATGCATTCTGAGGATTATTAAGATAGGAAAAGTAACACTGTGCAGCATTCGCATGTAGAAAGTTGGATTTTGAAGGACGTTGCTGTACCTTTAGGTTTGGTGGAACTAATACATAAGTTAATTACCTGCTTAATGCTTTCATCTGGTCCAATCTGAGAACTTGAAGGGATTGAGTGAAATCCACTGACTATGGCAGCGAGGGGGAATCTATCTTACTCTCACTGTCCAAAGATCTACTGCGTGGTGGTCACTGTATTGTGTGTGTACATGAAATGAGAGCGCATGTGTGTTTGTGTGTGTAACGGTGCTGGTTTTGTGTGTTTGAGTGTGTATGTGCGTACTGGGGGGTGGGGGGTGGGGGGTATGGAGACAGACAATATGTGTGTCTGTGTGTGTGTTGGGAAGCATTGGATTGCTTTTCTTGCTGCAGTGGGCTGATATGTGAGATAGAGCTGTGCTTACACACAGCTGCCCCTGCAGCCTGGCACTGTGCGTGTGTGTGTGTGTGTTTAAAGGGGTTCTAGTCATGGTGAATGAAAGATCAGAGAGAGAGAAGGCAGATGGACAACCCTGAGGGCCAAGAGAGAGAGCAAGAGAGAGAGAAATAGAAAAAGAAACAAGAGAGAAATGCCAGTTAACCACTGACACACTTAGCCCTGCCAACCTTCTCCATCTCTCCCCATTTCCCTCGGTGTCAGCTCCTCCATATTCAATCAATTTTGACATGTCAATGCAGCATCAAGCTGTCTTACTTACCGTTCTTAATGTTTTTAATCCTTAATTTACTACGGTGACTTTGCTAAAGACAAATGTCTGTGGTTTAAGTCTCACTGGCCTCACTTGAATGTTTAGGGGTTGATGCCCAGAGCCAGCGATGCCCAAATATTGCCAAAATCCCCCCAAGCAAGGGCATCTCCCCCTCTTGTGTGTGCACTAATATTGTTCCAAGAACACTTGGAACAATATTAGCTAGTTTTTGGGTGTAATTTACCACAGCGCCCTGTATTTTATTGCAAAAGATATTGTCTTTGTGGATTTAGACAAAAAAATGCCAGGTTTTTGAAAAGAAGGAAAGTGCACTTCATTATATTTATCTATGAGCCTTCTGTGCCGCACATCACTACTTAGCAATGTTTTTGGTTCTCTGGATTCTCCTGAGACAGAGATCTTGATCCCGAGTCGAGCTGATTCAGGACGTGATTGTTCGTTCACATCTATTACTGCATTGAGCTTGCATTGTCCTACACATTCTAGACTCCACTATGATGTCATTCAATTGTTCTGAACATCCAAGTATGCCATTATGAGGTCAAACAATATTGACCTACACTGTTGAATGTGGGACCAAATAATATGAGAAATCCAATATGTCACAAAAATGCCATTACTAAATCCAAAAAAAAAAAAAAAAAAAAAAAAAATCATCTGTGTTCGGGCAAGGCATTGTGAGGTCACAATGTGTCTCAGCTATTCAACACATTAACCCTTCAATGCTCTGACAGCCCGCCAACAGGCCCAGCCGACACACTGTCTTTCAGAGTCTGGTGCAGGTTTTATAGCTTGAGTGAAGGAGAGTATCATGTGAAGCTAGACAACCTCAGGAAGACGTTGCATGGATTTTGCATTACTGGAAAGCTGAGACTCTTCTGGATTCAATGCAACTTCCAGACACAAGTACTCCCAGTTCCAATCACCTAAAAATGCATTTCATTCAGAAATCTCCAAATGTCCAAAGTTTTTGATACTAAATCAAAGCATGATTTTTTCTGTGATGTTCCTCAAGGTCTTGGTGTTTCAATGTGGCATTTTGAAGGGATTTTAGACCATGTTTGTGATTCCGCAAGTGGTTAAAAATGGTTTAACATGGGTGCCCTGTAAGCTCACCTGGTAGAGCACATACCACTTCTCAAGGCCGGGTCCTTACTACAGCTTACCGTTTGCTGCATGTCACCCCCTTTCTCCCCCTGCCTTTCCTGTCTCTCTGTACTGTAACTATCAAATAAAGCAGAAATGCCAGAAAATACTTGAAAAAAGGGATAAATTTTGCACCTAATCTGTGTAACAGATGGTATCAACCATCACCATTTATTACAGATTTATGACTGGAATAAGTTGTCACATCGTGCTGACCTGCAACTCAAACTTCATGAAACAGATGATGAGAACGAGTAGATAAATGCTGACTGACAAAGAAAAGTTAGAAAAGTCAAAAAGAAAACCAGACAGAAAGAGAGGTGGACTAAGACAGAGGAAGCGGAGATCGAGAGAGAAAAAGAAACAACACAGGGCCAGAAATGGAGAGAGATGAAGTGATGATGAGGAGCCACAGAAGAGAGAAGATAGATGAATATATTATAACACGACATATGGAGGGATATCGAGGCAGAGGTGTGGAGGTGGAGAGAATGAGGGGGGAGAGGAGGAGCGAGATGAAACGGGGGAAAGACAGAGAAGAGGTAGAGAGACTGAAGACGAGAGGAGAGAGGTGTGTGTAGCAGAGAGTCAATAATGACTGATTACTGTAATTCAGCCTGTCAGAGACATCGACCTGCTGCTAACACCAATCAATACACACCAGGACACAAGGCATACACACACACTTCTGCACGAGCATGCGCGTACACCAGATGACACTAACACACGCACGCGCACACACAGATGTACACACAGACCCACACAAAAAATGCAACACAGTGACAGGAGTACAGATGTCCACAGACAGATAGAACACACACTAACTCATGGATATAGTGCTGCACTATCATGCACAAGCACACACACACACACACACACACACACACACACACACACACACACACACACACACACACACACACACACACACACACACACACACACACAAAAAGGTTGGGGGGGGGATTAGCTGCGTGGTGCAGCGTCACACTGAGCCAAACAATCTCTCCGTCTCTGTCTTGGTGGGTGGACAAGACAGAACAAAATGGCATCTTCACCCCACCAAACCCCCATGCTCCTCCCACCTTCTCGCCTTCATCCTCTCCTTATTATCTCTCTAAAAAGAGGAGAGGGGAGACAGAGGAAGAAGAGAGAGTGAGAAGAGAGAGAGCAAAAAAAAAAAAAATGTGTGTAGCAATGGGGGATGAGGGCAAAAAAGGAAGACAAATAAAGGGAGAAAGATATAAGAGAGATGAAGACAGGAGGTAGAAGGTGAGATGCGAGAAAGCAAAAACGAGAGAGGGAGATGAGGACAAAAGAGGGACGTAAGAAAGAGGAGGACTAAGATGAGAAACACCAGATGTTGACAGAGAAAAAGAAAAGACAGAGTTTAGAGAAATATGAGGGAAGGCAGAGATGAGACAAATCCAGGTAGATGATCCAGGTATCTCCCCCCCTCCAGCCATTGATTAAACCCCTAAGAAAATCATCCGTTGATCAAGGCCTTAAAACGGCTTAAATGTAACTCTAAACCTAACTTGTATCGTATTTCATCTATCCATCTAAAAAAAAAACTGTTTTTCAGCAAATCTCTTAGTTATGCTAAGATAGTTCATTCATTTTGAGTTGGACTTGCAGGTTTTTTTCTAAACTAAAACACGACTTGAGCTACTGATATGGAAAGCACCACAACGTCATGGTCCTTTAGGCTTCTGACATCATGAACCTGGCCCGTCTGAATTTGGAGTTTTGATTTTTGATGTGTTGTAGCATGAAAAACAACACAGGGTCAACATCGTTATATTTAAAGCCTTATTGTAATTGGAAAGTAAACTTACTTCGACATGAGGCGCAGAGACGGAGGGAGGAGAGGAAAAACGGAGAGAGAGAGAGAGAAGGAGAGAGAGAGAGAGAGAGAGTGAATCATTAGGGACTCAAATTGCTGCTTAGAGGATATTCCAATTGTCAGTCAGCAGCTCAGTTCGCCTTGACCGAGGACACTGTCACCTCACAACAGTGTGTGTGTGTGTGTGTGTGTGTGTGTGTGTGTGTTACAGCAACACAGCGTGTATCTGCACTTGTGGGGAGCTTGTGTGATTGCACGTGTCTCTGTTTATTTGAATGAGAGTGATCGAGTGGGTTTCTGTGTGTGTGTCTGTTTGCGCACACAACTGTGTGTGAGTCCAGAGAGCAAAGCCGCTCATTTAGAAACAGTGTTAGAGAGGAGAGTTGTCGATAAGTATTGACCGCCCGGCTTGTTCCAACCAAACTACCATCGCATCGGGTGAAGCAGGCAGACTGCATACACACCTGTCTGTCTGCTTCTCTCTCTTTCTCTCTCGCTATCTATCTCTCTCTCTCTCTCACACACACACACACAAACATTTTGTACACTACCTCAGAGCCATGTAAATACAGTCCTATCACCTTAGCAGTTATCTTCTGAAAGCAAAACACTAGTGGACATTGACTTTGTATTCTTAACACTTGAGCTGAGTGACAGCTAATGCACAGACTGACTCACGCACTCACATCCACACACACACACACACACACACACACACACACACACACACACACCCACCCACACAGACATATGGCTTCGACAGCAGGTATGAAGGAGCACAACGTCCTCTCTCAAAGCCCAGTGAGCCGAGCCTCCAAACAAACTCCAAACTCCTTCAATTTAAATGGAAATGTTTAAAGACGGAAACAAAGGCAATGGACTGGAAACGGAAATGGAAATACATTTCTTTGAGGAAACGTGGAGGCAGGTGTGTGTGTGTGTGTGTGTGTTTTTTTTTTTTTTTTTTTTAAATCAGCTGTACACTTGTGTACCAGGAATAAATCTGACCAGCTAACCTGCTCACATTGCAGAGGCCACTGCAGTGCTATGTTTGTTTTTGTTTTTATTTATTTATTATTATTACTCGTTTTTTTCCCCCCAAAGGTGTTCTTTTGTCAGTACAGACCAAGACTCAACTAAAGTACCTCTTCATTGAAATGAATGCTTTGGCCCTCACCAAACTCTCCTCTTGCATTGCATTGTGGTCCAGAGATTTGCTTTTCTTTCAAACAGCGACTCTTGACCCATCACATTCTGTTCAGCAGCCCGGCCAGAGAAACACACTTTTCTGAAACCACTAAAATGTCTGAAATGCTCCTTCAGGTGCCGTTGCTTTTGAATTGGAGCTTTACTATCTAACAATTTATGGCAAAAAAAGAAATAAAATAATTCACAACTAAGGCATGACGAATCCTAGTTAATGTTGACATGATGTGAAGAAAATTATTATGGCTCTGAATATGGCTCGATACAGTGAAACCATAATAAAAAGCTAAAAGAAGAGGCTCCTGTGACCTACCTGGCATCTTGGCTTCTGATCCAGATTTGGAAATTTTTGAACTTGAATACTGGAGATTTTTTTTTTTAAAAAAAGGATACAAGTTCTGGTATAGAGGGATGAGGGATTTGAGCGCGCGGCTGGCGTTGATGGCTGTGGCTCGGACCATAGTGGGCAAGATCTTCACGTCCACAATGGCGCCGTCAAACAACGGGCCGAAGAATGGCACCTAGAGGAGCACAGAAAATTAAAAACAGAAAGAAAGAGGCTTTAAGAGACAGAGAGAAAGATAAGCACATACAATCGTTATAAAAACGTTTGACCAGCCGTTAGATTTCACTCGTATCATAACTTTGATGAAGCACACTTTAGGAGAGATAAAATGATCATGATTCTGTCTTGAGTTATTTGCTTTGGTACAAAACATCTGATTCACTTTAATGCTTTTGGATTTGGCTTCATTTATTGCTTTTTGCTAAAAAGATCTGTAAACAAAGTATCACACAAAAGATTCACAATTCTAACCACTAACTATCTGCATATTTGAATAAAATAAAATAATCTCTTTAGACGGATTTAAGCCAGTGGGATTTGGTGAACTATGATATGACAGTGTTTCCAACCATAAACCATTTGATTTAAGTTAAAGTTTTCTGATTCTAGCTAATTCAATCCTTTGCTTGTGGAATCCAAAGAGAAAAATGTCATGTTGTCTAAAATGGACTTTAATGAATTTATCTGCAGACGAGATCTCCAAGCCATGCGCTGTATGACTGAATTTAGTGCTTTCAGGACCAAGTCCCAGTAAATATCCTATTTAACTTGCTTTTGTATTCTTTATAATTCAATATTTTGGCTGGTAGAATGAATGAAAGGGAATAAGGTTACATTATTAGTGCTGTGGTATCTATGTCATACAGAAAAAAATAGTATTTTATTGGATTAGGTCTTGTTTGAAATAGAGTTATGTTATCAGTGCTGTGGTATTAATGTCTGTGTGTTTTAGACTGATACATTAACCAGAGCAGCAAGACTCAGAGCAAGACTCCCCGGGCTTGTAGGGCAATCTGGACGCATATCTCCATAGTCCACAGAAAAATGTAACACTAAGAAGCTTCAGCTACAATCTACTGCGGGGCTTGGTAAAAACAAACAAACAAACAAAAATAACAACAACAACAACATCAAGACTGCAAAACATCACTGTTTTATTTTTCTGTAATTTATTCATTATTGGAGGTCTCCACTTCTGTAAATACCAAACACTACATCAACTTTTGTGCACCATGGGGAAATGGCTTTTATTTTGCATCCATTGAAAAAAACAAAACAAAACAAAACAAAACACTTAATTTCTTTTCTTTTCTTTTTTTAATTATCTTGTAATTTTTTTTATTTGGAAATATATAATTGTAATAATTATACATAGTGTTTCAATTACAATTTTGATAATTTTGCTAGTTTCTTGGAGGTTTTGTTTTAAATGCTTTTTTTGGGTGGTGGTGGCGGTGGTGGTAGGGGGGACATTTCATAGCAATTTTATTTTACTTTTTATACATTTTTGGGGTAAATTGGGATAAAGGTGAATATCCTTCACGAGTGACTTGAAAAAGCTGTCTAGCTCCTTCACGTCCAGTCCCATATTGATTTCCTGATTTATTTTGATTTGACACAACAAGAGGGGAGCCTGCACCTTTTGGGGGTAATTTTGTAGTAATTTTATGGTAATTTTCTTGTAATTTAATTTACAATATATATAATGCTTTGAAGGGAATCAAGTTGAACAGGGTTGAATGTGTTTCCATCAGCTGTGTCAGCTTTTCTACACACAGAATTGAGCTTCATCATACCAAAGTCTTTTAAAATGGATGAGCATTGCACATGTTGGTTTTGCTCTTTGGTGTTGGCTGATGTTAATACTAACTTCTGGTCTACATGCTGTTTCAGTGCTTTCCACCCTGGCAGGGATAAAACACAGAGTGTTGTTTGTACCTCAGGTTTTTTCAGAATGTGGATCGAGTACATGTGGTTCTTCATGGGGTAGATGACAATGAGGACGTCGCCGAACTCAGTGGGGATGATTCCTCGACGGTAGTCTCGGGAATGTTCTGACCAGACGATGTGGACCTCGTCGTTACCCAGGTGTCTTAGCTGCAGGAGGGGAGGAGAGGTGAAGGCAGAGGAAGACAGAATGGGGTTAAAGAAAAGGAGGAGGAGGGAAAAAAAACAGGACAGTAATTAAAACTAGAATCAAATGAGAAGAAACTTTTCTCTCTTGCAGCAACAACAACACACTGAGTTAATTTCCATGCACACACACACAAACACACACAGCCTCATACAGTCAGCTCGACAGGCTGTATCCATCATAAACCCAAGGCTTTTGATTTTGTGTGTGTGTATGTGCTATAGGTAGCCCTGGGGTGATGGAGTGAGTGTGTGAAGATGGGGAGAGGCTGACAAGACGGAGTGAAGCTCTCAAAAGATGGAGTACGGGCTAGAAGATAGATGGGATCATGTCTGACGCAGTGTGTGTGTGTGTGTGTGTGTGTGTGTGTGTGTTTGTATGTGTGTTGGATCACATTTACTCAGTGGGCTGCAGTCAGGGCCGGCGACAGCTCTGTCATTAACCTTGATGTCTGACAAAAGACTGCCCTCGCCGGCCCCCTCCTCCCTGAACAGACGTCTCTGTACTCGTGAGGTGTGTCACACACACCTTCAAACAGACGCCGTCACAGGCCTTGGCCCCAAGACAAACACATCAAAGATATTTCCACAGAAATGTGTGTTTAACTGGAATCAGTGGGGAAATCTCTACTGCCTTTTCTTTCTTTTTTTTTTTTTTTTTTTTAATACAATGTGGTTTACTGTAGGTGACCAAGTGTGTGAATTTGTTTCCCAAAGGCCTTTTCACCACAAAAACCCAACAACTGCAAAAATCACACATTCCTGAATGTATTGACTGCCTGTACTGATGAATTTCTGTGATACTCTGCAGACACACACACACACACACACACACACACACACACACACACACACCCCTACACTCTACACTAGGGATATAGAATCACAATACAGGATTTTATTGTGGATTGCCATGAAAAACACTCAAAAACTTGATTGTGGTGAATTTTTCCATGAGCATGATAATGGTTAATATCCTCACGAGTGACTTGAAAAAGCTGTCTAGCTGCTTCACGTCCAGTCCCATATTGATTTCCTGATTTATTTTGATTTGACACAACAAGAGGGGAGCCCGCACCTTTCCAGTCGTTCTAAAATCCGCAGCCTGCCACCATGGCTGAAGGCTCCGCTTGCCCATATTTGTTTCTTGACAAAATATAAAGTGATTCCAGAATGTTTTAGTGCAATTGCAGGGATTTTTTAGTATATTTTGATGATTATATTGTGAAGTGCAATTCTTTTGGCCAGGACAACTGTGACATGAAATTTTCATATCGTTCCATGTCTACTCCTCAGATCCTGCTTAACTCAGATAACAAATGTCTTTTGCAAGTGTACTGAGCAAAGAATGATTTGGAAAGCCATGGTAAATCAGAAATTTTTGAAGACACAACATCATGCATTAATGAAATACATGACAATAAATACAGTGACACAAAACAGTAACAACGACTGAAACCAGTAAATATAATGATGAACAACATGAACGCTTAAAATCATTTAAATACAATTACAGGAATGATGATACATGATCATAGATTGAAACTGTCCCTAGGATACCAAATGACTGTTTTGAGACAAAGACTGAATTAAAGACTGTTGTAGGTGTACTTTTTGAAAGTGACTTGATGCACTTACTGGTATTAGTTGAATTAACGTGACTAAATGATTTATGTCTAATATATTTTGGACTAGTGATCTATACAATATAATGGACAAAAATGTGTTAATCAAGCTGTACTTTAGATTTTTAAAATTTGGGTGTTACTGAAGTGTTGTGACGCTGGATGCCATCGATAAAGATAAAAAACTGATGAGGATATTAAGAGTGAACGCTGCTGTTGTCAATAAGCATTTGAAGAGATAATTATGAGCATCATGTTGCCAATGAGTTTGAGCACTTACAGGTGAGGCCTTATGAGCTGCTGCATTCGGCTGACTTATAACATTTTTATTTTAGAAAAGATTTCAACGTTTCTAAGCGCAGCGGCTACAACGACTGTTTCTTGGTGTAATGTGCCTTTAATCCTTTTAATCGTGTTTCCAGCAGATGAGGTATGACTGGGAGAGAGACGGAAAACTGGAAAATATCCCTGCTATGGACTTAACTCACACTGCAGAGTTTGTGTGTGTGTGCGTGTGTGTGCGCGCGCGTGTGTGTGTGTGTGTGTGTGTGTGAAAGAGTGTGTGCGCTTAGCAGGCAGACAGATGATAAATGCCTGCCAGTATGGATATGTGTATGTATATCGGTTTAGCATCTGTGTACGCACATCTGTCAACCTGTGTGTGTGTGTGTGTGTGTGTGTATGCACATTTGTAAGCTAGTGTGTGCTTATGATGATGTGTGTGTGTGTGTGTGTGTGTGTGTCTACGTTCATGCAAATTTATAGTTGTGTGGATATTTGAGCAGATTTGTGTGGATAATGTCCTTTGTGTCGGTGTGTTTTTCTGTCAAGGTAAACAGGTTTATGGTGCGTGTGTGTGTGAGTGTGTGTACATGTGTGTGACTATGTGTGTTTAATAGGGCCATCAGCTGATCAGGGAGACGGATGGTGTCGGGCCAGGCGCTGATAATCCAATCAGGGGCCTGCAGCGATGTGATAGGCCAAGAAGCAGGAAGTGTGATCTGATTAGAGGGACATTATGGCCATGTGCAGAGCGACCAGCGCCTGGGGGGTGACAGGTGAGCGCACACAGACACACACACACACACCTGATTGCTCCTATGAATTATAGGGAAGCAAGGATGTTCTGTAGAAACACACATTAACAGGTCGGTGTGTGTGTGTGTGTGTGTGTGTGTTGATCTGTACTTGCTTGTAATGTTGTAATGTCATTCTAAGAGAAAGATAGGAGCTAGACAGCGAAAGGGAAGGAGGTGGGAAGCAGGGAAGATAGAAAGGAGAGGAAAATTGTTTTTCCTTTCTCCACACTTCTTATTACATCCCCTCACCCACACACACCCACACACATCCACACACACACAATAACAGGAGCAAAATTAAAGCAGCAGCAATTAGTGTGGTTATTAAAGCCAATTACTCTCCTTTTCTTTAACGGATTCATGCAGACACAGTAAAATACACGCACACCTAGAGACACACTGACTCCAGCTCTCTAAATGTCTTGAAATGTTTTCCATGCCAATGAAGCATTCATCCCCCAAAATGAGGCTTAACACACACACACACACACACACAAACAAAAGATGCCGTCTGAGTGAAGAGCATGCCCTCCTCCTTGGCCCTTTTCATAGAGTTGTGAGGTTGAGCACAGAGAGCAGGGCCTCTGCTCTTTCTCTCTTTCTCTCTCTTGCTCATGTGCGTGCGCCCGCGCACACACACACACACACACACACACACACACACACACACACACACACACACACACACAAGAATGCAAACAAATTTACAAAGGTGCACACAAACGGGCGCTGCTACCATTTCTTAGAAACAATTAACCATTTCCTGGTGTTTCAGTTCGAGTGGGACGGGTGTGTGTGTGTGTGTGTGTCTTCTTAGAAGGTTAATGAGAGAGAAAGACATAAGACACACACACTGATGAATAAACACAGTATGGCAGTGCCAGGCTATAGTACCTAAAGAAGCTGAACCAAGTCAGAAAATACATTTCCATTATTTTTGTAGCAAAATTTCTGCATCCACAAAAAAAAAAAAAAAAAAAAAAGTTTGATACTCAGAGAGTTTTTTCCCCTCTGCTGCCTCTGACAGGTTTTTCTGATTCCAAACATGACAATTCACAGGCAAAGCCCTGCTGGTTGGAGTGTTACCTTCTTGGTGAGGTTGTGGTCCTGGTCGTGGGGCATGCGGGTGGACACGTGGTAGATGACCTCGGTGGTGGAGGTGGCGTAGTAGGGCGTGGTTTGGCCTGTACTTCGATTCCTCTGAAGGCCTCCCATGAAGCCACAGTGAGTGGTGAGGTCCACCTAAGACGGACACACACACACACACACAAAAACAAAAACAAGAAAATTTTAAACACACAGGATAGATGAATTACTGAAAACCTACCGAGTTTCTAATTATTGCCATGAATCCTGCAAAGAAAAGTCATGGAATCAGGCTTGATTCACTTTCACTTGGATACGGTAACCAGCGAAGTCAAAGTTAAAATAAGTAAACATGTTGCCCCCTTGCAATGATGCATGTACACTGCATTTTGGAAATCTTGCTCCATGGGCAGACAATGGACATGTGGGTTTCTAAGGCTGGCACCTCCCAGAGTCCAGGAAAAATCCACTAATTTGTTCGAGTGTATTAAAGAGGGAACAACATGAACACCTTGGTTGTTTTAGTAAGTGTGCTCGCTATTGAGTTACTACTTAGCAGAACCAACTTTGCTTTGCCAACGGCGACATGTCAATGGATATCAGTAGAGCACATATGAATTTAAAGATTTACTCCTATTCATCACCGTGCAAGAGCTGAATTCATCTTAGACTGTGAAAAGGTTTCTAAAATTCACAGATTTTTAGATCTGCACAAAGCAAACACAATGTGCCTTTGCAAATGCTCTTGTGGCACTGCACTGAGCGGGTCAGTGCTTCTGCTGAAAACGCCAACATCAGTCAAACCTAAAACTGTGGATTTATTTTTTTAAATTTAAATTTAGAGGTTGAGGGAAAGTCTCTTTAACCACTGGGGCTCTCTACCATACAATTATATTTTGGGGAAACTAAGAGCTGAGTGCCAAAAGCTTGTCATCCAATGTGACAAATGTCCAGAGAAGAGAAACACTGAAATTCAAATCTCAAAATAATCATAGGAGTATTTAGATCTAGACACTTTCTTACCTCCCATCCCAGTCCAGAGACAAAATCTTCATAAGCCTGGCTGCCCGCTGTGTTGGTTAATATGGAGTGTTTGTCCTCTTGGCCTTCAGCCACATAAAATACTGCAATCTTATGAGTCTCACGGCTAGAGGAGAGAGGAAAACAGATAGGACATGTGAAATGAGAAAGCTGAACATTTTTTTCTGAAAGCCTATCCCTTGCCTACTACTGAGTTCTTTCAATGTTACAAACATAAAAAAATTACAATAGTAGAATGGACATTGAACTTTTTTTTTTAATGGTTATTTGATTAGTTCAAAAGAAAATGGCGATTGTTGTTAGTTGTTACGGTGACATAAGGTGGTTATAAAGTGTGTCACACTCAATGGTTTGAGAACTTTTCCGCCTACTCTCGACACTCAGCTGTCATTTTCCTTTTGTCTCTCTCTTGTTGATGCTCATGTAGACTGATCCTCACTTATAAGTCTTACCACTAATTTTGGTTGTGAGAAACCACATCATTTAAATGGGAGAAACACCGAAATTTACTCAGCTCTCTATGGTCTCTTTCTGGAGTTCAACAATCCAATAGTCCATTATAAATGTCTTTTTTGAAAATGGGAAACTCACAGAAAAGTCAATTACATCTGGAGACTGTCCATCTATAAACTGTTGTGTTTACTAACACGTTTTTATCTAGTGTGACAAGCTGCTTCGAGTTCCTTCCCCTGATGCAAGGCTGCTGCTTTCACTGATCTTTCAAGGAGCCTGACCTTAAATAGCCTGTCTTATAAACCTCTGACCTGCAATAGCATATGATTCATGAAGTAAAAAGAGGAAACCATGAAGAAACCACCCTGAATCCTCTAAGGGGGGAAACCAAGGAGGAGAGCTTCCATTTTTGTGAGATGAAAATATAAATTACAAGTTCAGATTTTTTCTTGCCCATAATTAACAAAACAAAAAAGCATTCTTTTAGGTAAATGTCACAGAAATTTTGCCTCTCCATGCTTCATACTACTCCGCTGCTCATTTTGGTTGTTGGTGCAAAACCCCACCTCAGTGAGCCCGCGACTTGACGTGATACTGGAGTTAGACCTCTGCAACAGTCACAGTTCTTTCCAAAAGCAGCGGTTCAAATAAAAATGCCAGCCGCTATGGCCATCCTGGTATGTTCACTTGAATGAGAATGTCCGTCTGAATCCCGTTCCATTTCTATGGTTACAACCCTTGAAAAGTGGTTGAAAAGATGGAATAGAGGAAGAGGGAAGGATGGATACAAGAGGGATGGAGAAGGGAAGGTAACATTTTCTCACCACTGCCTCGAGTCCAGGTTCTTCAGCTCCCTCAGTAGCTTCTCATTCTTCCTCAACAGATGAAAGTTACTTCTGTAATACACACACACACACACACACACACACACACACACACACACACACAGGTTAAGAATCATTATCCAAAGTTATGGCTAAATCACCCTCGCTTCTCTCCAGCATTCTCAGGCTACTACAGGCGTCCCACATAATTGGTGGGCTGCCTGTTGTTGTCACAAGTTCCAGGAAAAAACAACCAATCTGTGTGAGCTAATAAGACAGGACGCAGGGCTGACAGGTCCTCTGGGAAGAAAAGGCAAACAAGCTCAAAAATTAACAAACAAATCCAGGAATACTTTATTTATAGCCAAGCAGAGAGAGGTAATGGTCAAGATTTGAAGTTGTAGCCTGTTTGAATGTGATGTTGGAAAACCAGCTTGGGATTTTTGATTCTTTAATACATAAGGACCTCATTCAGCAATAGTTTTTCACAAGTGGGGGTTACTGAAAGCTAAAATGTGGTATCTCTATCTTAGATAGAGATGGTCATGTTATACTCCACTTAAAAAGCTGTAACGTGGCATTTTTTGATCAGAAAATTACAAATTACTTTGTAGATCATCCTTTAAGACATGATTGATTCATGAATCAACTCGCATACTTTTTCTTCCTTCAACTTTCCAACTTGCAGTGTACAACAAGGAAAACATGCTTACTACTGTCCATATGGTAGCCAATAAACTCCTTATAATAAGGACATGAACTCATGAATTACGAAACAACAAGGGCTGCTTCACAAACAAAATGTGCTTACTGATCTTATTCCTTACTAGGCTCTCAGAACTTTTAGGCACATCAAATAAGATTCTTTAATGTCCCTTGGTACTAAATGAGTGTTACAATCTGCAGGGGTTGGAAGGGTTTTTGATCATTACTAACATCTTGATAACTTCGCCAGATGCTCAGATTTCTGACTTTCAAAACCTCACTTTCTGACTGGCACTGTGTTCAGCAACAACACCCTATTACATTTCAACTGCTTCATGATAGAGGATGGTTCTCGAGCCAAAAAAGAAGCAAATGACAAAGCATCGCATATTTCCTCTTCACCAGACGTTTCTTTTGAATTTCTGTTCTATTAGCCTGCTCAATGTCCCTACAATTCCTTCGCTGTCAGTGGAAGCCAATAAAGTCATAACTTCAGTGATTGTGTAAGGAGCAAGCTAGCCTATATCCCTTTAGAAAGCAAGTCACTCAAGGCAAAAATCACTTGAAATGGAGGTCTGCCACTTAATGAAAATCAACTTCAGGGTCCAGAACATGAATAACTGTCCTGTTAGAAAACATTTTATTTGAGAAGCGGCAGAGAGAAAGAGCTGCAAAAAAAAAAAAAAATTCTACAGAAGAATATGGCAGGTTTAGAAATCGCAAGCTTCCTGCAATTACTGGATGCTTACACTGTGAGGGCTACACCGCACAATAAATAATTGCGTCTCACCACATGCAACACGTTCAAGACACTTTCTTTACAGTTATTTGAAACTGGTTTCAGCTGGTCTCTGCCCCCTCTAAGCTACGTGCCTTTCTGGACGTGGTATATTTTGGGCTGTACATTTCAACTGTACCTACGTCTTGTTCAACATGAACATGAAAAAGACGCACAATGCTCCCTATGCACTTACTTTCTGTTACGATTAGTGTTATTTCAATATGGCCTTATAAAAATGCTTTACATGTAGGGCTGTGCAATACGGACCAAATGTCCTATCCCGATATAAGTCAGTTCATATCATAGTGATATCCACTCAGTGGAAACCTTATAAGCTCCACCTGTACAATCTAATGTGGTTCAGTGCAACAGCTCTGCCATAAACTCTACCTTTTAACAAAGTTTATAATGTTCAGTTTGTGTTGACATTATGGAGAATGTGTCAACTGAATTCTATGTTTATTATTGAAGTTGTAGTTTGCAGAGGTCTTGTACTAGACTACAGAGGTGTTTCTATTTTTTTGTCCTCCCTATTTATATGCATGAGGGGGACAGAATATTAGAAACCCCTCAATAAAATGCATTCCATGAGCTCAATGCCAAACATAGAACTGAATGAACACCTCTATTACTGTGACAAAAAGAAAACCTGAGCATTATAGGCAGCAGAAAAGGGAAGTTTATGTCAGAATATTTGTATTGGATTGTACAGGTGGACCTCATAAAGTCGAGTGTGTATCACAATACAATACAAAATAACCACAAGTGTCATGAATACTTTTGGATAATTCTGTGATCTAAATACAAGTGAGAGGCACTTTTTCTTATATCCCTTAATTTGGAAGTGACAATGAACTTGCTTCCATTAGGCTCACATCTTTTGGCTCTCCATACACTGCCTTTCATAATTCGTCTGTAAGTGGCGGAGGAGGTTTGTTATGTTGGAATCTGACCTGGGAACTGGTCTGTGCTGTACTCCACAAAGTACCGTTTTCTGTTCACATCAGTGTTCTTATAGCCAAACCCTGTCCAAGCAACAAGAGCACCCCACTTCTTAGGGTACAAGTTCCTCATCTTGTCTTGGTTGGGCTGAGTCGTGCTCTGTATCAGGGTGTTGCGGGGAGTTTCGTTCTCTGCCACACTACTATGTACCATGTTTTTTTGTTTTTCAAGCCAATGTGTAGTAATAATGCATTCAAGACAACTACGAGCTCCAACGCAGTGATGTAAAATACTGCCCTAAGCGGCTTTTGTGACAACAGCGACAGAAATGACAGAGGAAAATCTCCAATGACATTCTTCTCTCGTTCCACGACATACATCCTCATATCAAACAGCCCTACTTACATGTAAAATAATAATGTTACACTAACAGCAGTTTAATCATCTGGTTGGAAAAAGTCTAGCCACTACTGAGACCAAAACAACAGAACATGCCAGAAAAGCCCAGTCACCAGGCACTGAGCCGCAGCTTGAGAAGCTCTGAGTCTCCAGCAGTGAAGATGATAATGGAGGGAGGGAGGGAGGGAGAGAGAGAGAGAGAGGGAGAGAGGGAGAGAGGGGGATTGAGAGGGAGAGGGAGAGAGTGAGAGAGAGGGAGAGAGAGAGAGAGAAATTTACTCTTTATTAAACTGATACTTGGTAATGGCCTCATTCGCTGCTCTCAAAGACTCCCATTTACACCCTTATAGGGAGAAGCATAAAAGGACACACACACATGCACACACACACACACACACACACAGAGGCTGACTGTCAGTGTCTTAGTGTAAGTAATGCTGCAGATGAATACCTGGAAAGACCGAGGAGACAATAACAGCTGATTAGACAATCTCTCTTTCTCTTCCTCTTCTCTCTCTGTCCTCTTCCCCCATTTCCCAACTCCACTCATTTTCAGCTTTTTCCCCTGTTTTTTCTTCTTCTCTTTTCCACCCGGCACCATTTCTTTGTTTTTTTCCCCTTCCATCTGTCTATTTGTAAATCCCTCGCTCTTTCTCCCATCTTCTTGTTTACCATCCCTCTGTCCATCTCTCTCTTTTTCCCAGAATCTTTTCTTAAACTACTCTCTTTTATTCTGACTCCAAATGGGGGAGTTTTGATCAATAGAGTACTATACTCATTATCACACGCTCTCTCTCTCTCTGTCTCTCTCTCTCTCTCTCACACACACACACACACACACACACACGCACGCACGCAGAGTGTGTTAAGAAGTCTTTTGTGCTGGCTGAATGCAGGCGGTGTAATTCCATGGAGGGCAGTTTTCTATAAAGCATAAAGAGCGATGAGTGTCCATTAGCTGGCCAGACACATTTAAAGGGATACCTTGACATTTTGTATTTTAGCCCAGACTCATTGAGAGCATGAAACACTGTGCTGTGTAAATGGAAAAACATGGTGTCTAATTAACACTAAGTACTTCTGAAATTTGCAATTTTAGCCTTATTCACCTACCTCGGGTGCTTTGTACATTATAGGGGGAAAAACACCTTTCCATACGTGCCCTACAGCTACCTGCAAAACAGCTAGTGAATGAGAAAAGTTAGATGCAACAACGGGTCGGGCTAAGCACAAGCTAATGTGTTAGTGTGCAGCTCCTGTGGTAGCACCCATCAGATGATGACATGCATGGCTGTTTCAAAATATCCCACCCATGTAAAAGTAAAAATTAGTGAAATTACTAAAAATTAATTAATAATTAAAATTTTAATCAGGAAAAAAGTTCTTGTATCTGTCGTAAAAAACAGTCTGTCCCCAATACTGTGGAGCTGGCAAATACTGTAGGAGTCACACGACTGTGTAACACCAAATCCTACAAATTTGTAAATTCTATCATGTTACTTTTGCATCAACTAACCAGCTGGTTTGCAAGGCTAGTAAACTAGCAAGATAATAACCTCAAAAACAAACCATTAATATTGTAGGTGAACGGACAGCTTCTGGCAGTTGTTTTGGGTGCTTGTAACCTAACAATTGTGCAGCTGCTGACTTTAATTAATTACCAAGTACCAAGAAAGTGTTTTGAATTTAAGGGAGGGATAAATGTATTTTCACCTCATTTTTCACTGCACGTGTGTGTGTGCGTGTGTGTGTGCGTGTGTATGTGTGTGTAGTTATGGTCTTACCTCTTCTCCCAGGAGTTGAGTCCTAGTATGTTGATCAACAGTCTGCTGTAGTAGAAGGCAGACTGCGGCGTCTGGGTCTCTGGCTCAGTTTGCTGCACTGCCCTCATGTTCAGCTCCTCACCTTTCTGAAATATTCCACACAGTGGACGTTCACATTTAAAGCCAACTTTCTATAACTGTCAAACCGATGTCTGCCCTTTGTTACAAAAAAGAAAACACGATTTCAGCATATAAATATACATATATTGTGACACAAGTCAGCTGAGTGTCTTGACTATGCTTGGACAGGTTACACAGCAAGAGCATTGCCACTGTGGCTACAGAAAATGTGAAGTGAACAAGGTATTGGGATGTAGCTTAGCTCTTCACTGACAGTACAGGCCCCATGTTATGTAATAGTGCTTTCCCAATGGGTCTCCGACTGAGAATGGTTTTAATGCTCCACCCTGCTCTGCATCATTTAGCAACATTCCATCCAGCTGATAAAAACACACCCAAGTCATGTTTCATGTTATGCGACATTTCAAAAGTTCTCTTAAAATTAGCTTGACAGTTTGATTCAAACAAGTGTTACAGCTAAGTGTACACCAAACTGCACAGTGGCTGGTATTATAGTTACATGGCACTGACAGTTCAGTAAGCCCTTCAGGCAGAACGTATTCAGTCTACATGATCTGGATGAGACGTACGTGGAAGACGAACTCTCGCTCAGCGGCGCTCTGCTTCAGGATGGCATTGATCACATCGTTCTCCTGTTTCTCCGAAACGCAGGCTGGGGGAGGGGCTGGGATGTTGAGTGGCATGCCTGGTGGACCAATCAGAGTGTAAGCTGTTAGAGACCTCAACCTCGTCAGGGTTTTATAGAAGACACCACAAAGTAAAAGATACGATTAGAGTTAGGAACATCCTGAGCTGAAATCAACGACTGATGATTTATAGACTTGATTTACTGGAGCTGGCGGGATGATCCCTGATTAAATTCTGATCCATTTAGTTTTTATGTCAAGAGATCCCTAGATTGTCTGCTTGATGTTAAGCATAAAGGTTAGAGCAGTATATCAGTTTTATTAACAATCTTGTTCTTCAATGTTGTGCATGTTTGATTACAGTGGATCCGCTTCCCTAATTGTTTTTATTGTTTTTATCAGATGTTTGACGAGAGACATTCCAGTTCGGTATGGGAGGATTTTACTCTTCAGTTTCTGGTGTCTGTCATTAAAACCAGCTGCCTTAATGTCCAAACCCCACTGGGGACGCTCTCAGTGGACAGGTTTAGTGTCCTGTTATCATCTAAATGTATTTTCAGAAGCTTTTCCATTTAGACAAGTCTGGAGTGACAAGATCAGCCACTCATACTGATACCGACCTCCTAAAATATTTGTAGTTTGAAGAATATGCGGAATGTACATGAATATTTGCATGTTTTTATATAAGGTAACTGCCTGCTATGATTAGCACTGTGTGTGTGTGTGTGTGTGTGTGTGTGTGTGTGCATACACACCTGCCCTCTGCAGACACTCAGGACTCGAGTATCCCAGGTACTGCAGCATCTCGTCCAGCGCATCGTCACCTTCCCTCAGCGAATCCCATGCCGGCACCGCCTCCCGACACACACGCTTGGCCAATGGCGGCGCGAGGAGCTGCTCCAAACCCGTCTCTCCCTGCCCGCCATCCACTCCGACCTCCTTCCCATCTGCCTCGTCGTCTTCTTCTTCTCTGCTGTCTGCTCTTCCTACTCTCTCTCCCTTCTCTTCCTCGCTGACTTTCCTCTCTTCCTCGTCCTCCTCCCCCTCTTCCTGCATCTCCTCCCTGTCGCCCTCCGTCCCGCTTCGGCCCTCCTCCACCTCCCTCTCCTCCTCCTCCCCTATCTTCGATCCCCTGTTTTTCGGCAGACCTCCCGGTGGGGTTTGTAAGTGAAGATTTGGCGTGTGTGGGGGCTGTGCATGTCCGTGCGTGTGTGTGGGGCTGTGTGGGGGACACAGAGGGGGCCCGTAGAGGACGGCAGAGTCCCAGGAGTGTTTTCCGGCCACGTCTCGTATGATGATGCGGACACAAGTGGGAGCCGAGGACAACCCGGCCGTCATACCGCCTCCCGGTACACCGGACTCTGACCGGATCTGAGGGAGAGTGAAAGAGAGAAAATACAAAGGTAATAAATACACAGTCTACACAAAATATCAAGGACGCCCTCCTGATTCAATTGTCTCAATAAATCAAAATCCTTTAGCTCATCTGCCTCTCTTTATCAACATCTCCTTTGTCAGTGCTATAAATGTAATAAGTGAAATCAATAAGGGATGATGGCTTTTACAAGGGCTGACCTAATCAGTGCACTTCATGGAAAGGATTAGTGTCCTAACACACTTCAGTTTACCTGCAGCACTGAGAGCAGCGTGGAGCCGTTCAAAACCAGGAACTGAAGATTTGGTGAGTGGAAAAGCTCCGGTCCGAGGTCTGCACTCTCACAGTACGGGTTGTCCTGGTTCTCACACACCTAGAAATCACACACTCATTAAGTTATGTTGTTATGAAGGTATATCCATGTACTTTCACTGGCTTTAAAAATGTAGCATCAAATCAGCACATTTATTTGGGATTTTGGGTCTGAAATCTCTTCACCATCTCTCTTTATTTAGATCGAGTGGGAATTCCAGAAATTCACAGGAGGAAATAAAATGCCAACCAAACACCCAAAGACGTAATAAAAAGAACTGGTGAGAAGACTTAATAGCAAGACAGGTAAAGCTAGAGCAATCAGAATAATATATTGAAAATGAAAATGCTATGAACGCTGTGTAATGTATGTTATGAAATCATTTTGTGCGTGTGACAATTTAGCCAAAGTGAGTAAAGATGTGTGCAAACCAAGCTTTTCCAATTTTGGACCAAAGACCATGGACCGTTTTGGGTCCATAGATGTAAATTTCTCATATTTCCACTCCACTTTGACAGGGAACATATGGACGTTTGTGTAGATTTTTGACCAAAATACTATGAAATAAACGAGTAAACATATAAATCAATTTTGTAGCATAAGAAAATGTATTAAATACCCTGTTCCTCCCACACACACACACACACACACTCACAGTACCTGGCTAGTTAGAGTAGCTGGGCCTCCAGACATGGGATAATGTCCTAGATGGTTGACTAGGTGGGTGATCACTGTTCTGGCTGCGATGGAGACCAGGCCCTGCTGGATACGACTACGCACTGGGAAGAGAAAAGAGAAAACACAGTTAGGGGGAGCATCTGCTTGGACAAGGCTAAGCACTGGAAACTACTGTGTGCAAAAATACAGGAGGGACAGATAAACTGAACATCAAAATTCTGCACATCCTTTCAAAGTTGCAGATTGTTTTTCACTTGTTTCTAACTATAGACGGAGGAATCTCTGTATGTCTTTCAATCTTCTCTGCGACCCTTCATCTGACTGAGTTCAAACATGATGTGTGTGTTATTTTATATGCAAGTTTGAATTTATTTACTATTTGTATTTAGGTGAGATAACCTATAACTCTGTATGGAGTTTTTTTTTTTTTTTTTTTTTTTGATCTCACCTGCACAATCTGTTTTTTTTTTTTTTTTTTTTTGTAATTTTATGCTTTCATTGTTGTTTTAATACCATGCAAATAAAGAAAGAAAGAAAGACAGACAGAAAGATTGCTGAGGACCAAAAGAAGTGCAGTGTCACCTGTACACATGTGCACGTGCGCGCGCGCACACACACACACACACACACACACACACACACACACACACACACACACACACACACACACACACACACACACTGTCTGTCTTTTGATTTTCTCTGCAACTGCTCATCCGATCAACTTCACACTTGGTGGATTTACTTCTGAGGACCCAGGGACGTACACTGTTTGTTGTTTGGATGAGTGGTTCTCCACAAAGCTGCAAGAAGCAATACCAGGGGCCAAGCAACCAGCCTGTTTCAAACAGTGCACTAATTTAGATATAATAAGCAAACACTAACTATGACAGTCTAGTAAAAATGGAAAACTTCTGAAAAACAGACACTTGTAAAGGGTGTATAGACTTGATATCCTATGCAGACAATCAGGCTCAAATGTACGTGAATCTCCTGCCCCTTCAACACATTATGAGTTGAATATGTTTTTTTCTGAAGTGCTTTTGATCTGGCATCTGCACAGAACTTTGTTAAATTGAAAAGAAATGCTAATAATGCACTGTAACACATTGAAATCACATCAGAGGAGAGCAGCCAAGACTACAAGTAAGCGTGAACACCCTAATTTCAGTCTGGGCTAAACAGTGTGATTGGCAAATAGCAGCTAAGCATCACGTGTCACTCAGACTTGACAATTAGGTTGCAGGTTGCAAGAAAACTTCAGGAATTACCTTGGAAAGTAGGGAGAGGGAAACACACATAAACACTGAGGCTACAGTGTGTGTACATTGCTTGCCCCATGCTGAGAAGAAGCCAATGCCATCACACACTGTGCTGCCAGCAGATCCTGACTAATCAACATCATTACACACACACACACACACACACACACACACACACACACACGCACACACACAGACACGAACACGCACAGTGACAGACAGACACACACACACACACACACACACACACACACTCATTGACAGGGCTGTGTGCAGACTACAGATATGTATTGACCAGACATTCTCAACAACTAGCTAAACCTCAGGAGATCTCAGGAGGAGAGGAGGAAGAAAAGGAAAGAGAAAAGAGAAGTGTAGCAAAGAAGAAGATGGACAGAAAAGAAACAAGAAAAGAAAAACAGAAGAGTAGAAAAAGGAGAGAGCAGAAAAGATGCACAAAAGATGCATCTTTGCTGATGCAAAAGAAAAAAAAAGATTAGAAAACTGACAAAAAACAAAATGTAAAATGAGAGTACAGTGGCAACGTGAGAGAGGACAGAAGAAACAAATAGAAAAGAAAAGGGAAGCGAGGAAATGGCAAGAAAAAAAAAATCAGACACAAAAAGACAAGAGTGGCAAAGACAACAAAAAATAAAATAAAACAGCAGAATGGCAAAGACTAAAGAAAAGAAGAAAAAAGAGGAGAGGAAGAAAACAGAAAACAAGAAGAGAGGGAAGGGCAGAGAAGAAGAGAACATGGTGTGTCGGGGTGCTCCAGTCATTAGGCTAGTCAATATGTCCTGGTGGACCTCGACAGGGGGCAATACACACTCTCACACGGACGCACACACACACACACACACACACACACACACACACACACACACACACACACACACACACACACACACACACACACACACACACCACAAACTTGTCTCTATCTTCAGTAGTGGGCAACATTCTTCCTGATTGGTTCTGGGTTACAGTTTTATCTGATGTCTTTTTTTATAAGTGTGTATGTGTGTGTGTGTGTGTGTGTGTAGTCCACCTGCATGCACTGGCTTGGCCTGCTTTTCATTTCCATCATGATGCATGTGTGTGTGCATATGTTACTTCCATCTCTAAATGTAATGACATCAGCAGCTACGGTGCATATTAGCGTCTCATTTCTGTACATTTGTTCTCCCAACAGCTCCTTAAGCACATCTGAACATGCAAATGTATCTGTCAGTCTTTATTTATATGCTGGGACATTTTGTTGAGATGGTGTCATTGCTTGTATTTGTTCAATACTCTGTCTTTGACTAGGGCTGGTTAAAATAAATAAATTAAAAAAAAAAAAAAAAAAAAAAAAAAAAATATATATATATATATATATATTCTCTCTCTCTCTGGATAGATATAGAGATATAGATATAGACAGATATTCTGATATGATTGATGATTTTAGAAGGAATGAAATTTTTTTAATGTATTTGCTGAAAAAATATTAAAAGAACGATGGTGTGATTTTTGAGAATCTAAGGGCATCTCTGTAGCACCACAATAGTGTTTTTATAATGCTATTTGGTTGCACATTTCACTTTTATCCAAAAATTGCAGCTCCTGCAATTTGGGTATTTTTCCCTCATCCCTTTAGAGATTTAAAAAAAAGACTTCAGTGAAACATGTTTGAAGTAATTGTGATGGTCCCAAACTGGAACAGCAGAGATCCACAGATTTGCGTGTTGAACTCTCACACAGCACAAAGCATGAGGCGCCGTACCTTCAGTGACGGGCTGGAGCTTGCTGGAGCGCTCCGAGTCCGGGCTGTGCAGCGGCTCTGGTTCTCTGAGGCTCTCCAGGGGCAGGAACGGGTCATAGTCTGGACTGGACAGGTCCGACAGCTGCAGGGGGAAATATTTGGGACTGCTGAAGGACTGGGCTCCGTACACACAGCCGTGCAGCACCTGAAACAGAGACAGAGAAAAGAATAAACAAAGAGATGCAAATTTTCATCAACCTGAAGTTTAACTACAAATATTTTTTTTAAACTTCTTTATCTGACATAACACTTCTGCCTCATGCAGTAAAGTCATGTTTACTGTGTAATATTTTCATGGCGGGGACACTAGTGCAGCTTGAAGAGAGAAGTGGGAAGCAGAATCATCATTTGTCCATATAATTAATACCGATGAGTGTTATCGCTACCTTGTAAATGCAGCTGAGCAGGGTTTTGGTGGGCTGGTCTCTCTCTGGGGGGCTGCGGGTCTGAACAGGCTGCAGCAGAGTCTTCGGAGGCAGAGCCATCACCCAGTCCAACAGACACAACAGAAGGGACACGACCAGCTACCACGCACATACACAAACACACACAAATACACACAGTTTTTAAGACTTTTTATGACAAAAATCAGTGAGTGTGAGACAGAGAGAAACAAGTTGAGTGTGTGCGTTACCCTTTTATCAAGTTCATGAGGAGAGGATTCAGTAGAAGGCAGCAGGTACGTGATGGTGGCGATCAAAATCTATGACGAGAGAGACAAAAATCAGGAAAGACTACAACAGAAAAACGAAAACAAATTATTCAACAAACTTAACAATGCACCTTTAAAATCCCGTTTAATGCTACTTTAAATAAAACTCATTTTGTAATTTTAACAACTGTAGATTTGTAAAAATACAGTTTTTTAGTTTTTTTTTTTTTTTTTTTTTTTTTATCGAAGTGGAGCTATCCAATCAGAACACAACCTTATTTTTATTCCTCCCGCCCCCATGTGATTGACTCTTGGGCTGCACCTGTTATCCTTCACTCGGCTCGTCAAACAGGAGTGAACAGCAGTAACGAACTAATAATACTAAATAAGAAAATGCATGTAGCATCCCTTTCAAGTTTTTTTCCCTGCAGATCCTGCAAACACTCTGATGGTGACCAAACAAATACATAACAAGTCAGGTGTTGAGAGGTGGTCTTTCCAGTAACTTGCGCCTCACCTCTACGATCTTCTTGGGAGTGTCGGGGGGGAATTTCTGTAGATGGTCCACGTAACTGATCAGAAGGTGGAGGATGTCCGATGCCACCAGTGCTACATTCTTGTTGGGGTACTAGACAAAGAAACACACAATTAAATATTCATGTTAAATTCATAGTTTGTGTGGGTAAATTCATAATAACATCAATGACATATATTTGGGAGTCATATTAAAGAAAATTGGTATTTTTTTTAAAGATTATTTTTTGGGCATTTCTGCTTTATTAGACAGTCACCATGGAAAGAGACAGGAAAGACAGGGCAGAGAGGGGGTGACATGACGTTAATAAAGCTTTTGCTTCATTTAGATGTAAAAGAGCATTCCAGCATGAACAACACCAGGACCCTGGCTCTGTAAGAACTAAATGGAACTGAACCTTCATTAATGTTATTAGTAACAACTGTGTTTACCTGCTATTTCATGTCAAAACGGCTGCTGCTGATAAAAAGGTCTATATTAGAACCTAATATTCTCAGCCTTATTTGTGTAGCCTACATTAATTTTTGTATACTATTTCCATCTGTGATGCTGTGTTCAGATGGAATGAGGTAGACAGCAGATGGCAAACCGGATGTCATTATTGTGGATGAGAGCAGGACGGTAAAATTAGACGAGACCAGCAGATTATGCTGGCAACGGTAAGACGGCACTATCTTCCAAACTTAAAATACTTCAACTTATTTTTTTTTTTTTTGCTATACTCCATAATGGAATTTACAGCTGCTTGTTACGTGACACATGACAAAACAGAAAACACAGCGGATAAGGACAATGAGAAGCTGATAATCCAGGTGCAAGAATTATATGACCCAAAATTATATGACCAGCGTCAGACATCCGGTGGAGATAAAAACACCTTAGTCTGCAATGGCAGGCTCTATTAATACAGTCATTTTCCCACTTTTATTTTTTACCACTATTACTGAATATAATTATATAAAACAGAGACAAAACAATTTTGCATAATATATTTTATTTTTGCTCTGCAGACAATACATCACCAAAGCAACCCATTATCCTGTGGTGATTTTTGCCAACTTGCCGTTCCGATGTGCAGCCTGTGTTTCCTGCGCTGTATTGCCAAATGCAGTTTACTGTCTCCCTGACTCCATCTGAACGCAGCGTGAGTATGATACAATGATGTGAATAGCTTCAAGTCAACATTTGCGTGTCTGCACAGAGGACACATCTCTGCATATGTTACCTTTATCTGGAATTTTCTAATCATGTGAACAACTTGAAATTTACACACTTGTTTCTAGCCTGTCAAGAAGCTTTATCCTCATTTATTTATCTGTGGTATCTTCAATATCCTCTCTTGATGTAGTTGTATTTTCCTCAGTATTTTGCCTTCGTTTTATTCATATTTATATCGTCTCTGTTGCCGTGATGACCCAAATTCACAAAGAAAAACACAACACAGAAATAAAATGTACAGCTTTGATTTCTCTTTTTAGGTTTAACAGCCAAAACAATGTTTTGCTGTGATACAGTAATTACAGCGGTGTGTGTTGTGTCTGTGCTGAGCGGCAATAGGATGAGTGCAGCAGCTGTGATAAAAAATAAAAATGCCTGTGGAGGAAAGGAAGGAGGGAAAAGGAGGACAAGAAGAAGAGGCGACTCTATAGAAATATTACAATCCCTCGAGCTTTGTGTGTGTGTGTGTGTGTGTGTGTGTGTGTGTGTGTGTGTGTGTGTATGCGTGTCACAGAGCCCATGGCTGCGGCTGCTGGCTGCTGGTATGACGGCAAGAGATTCCAAAGTGGACAAGATACTGTGTGTGTGTGTATGTGTGAGAGTGTGAAAGAGAGACCGCCTGCAGCATTCCCCCCCGGATTAGTCTCCTATCTGAAGGAGGACCAAACATATTGACAGTCCAGGGTCCGCTCCCAGGAGTAAGTGAATGCAAGTGTGTGTGCAGCTGTAGTGTCTTAGCAGGCCATTGGCTGCCGATACACAAGCTAGGGATTCCAAGGTGGACAAGGTGCGTGTGTGTGCATGTGTGCGTCCAGAGCCACTTGGCTACAGATAAGACAGTAAATGTTGGACTGTTGTTATTCTGGTCCACAGACCTCCCAGTCTAGTGGCCTGAAACACACACAACTCTGGAGCAAAAAACACTGGGGCAATTTCACCAACAGCAACAATCATCCCTTGCAGGATTTTTTCTGTCACACTTTGGCTGGTTACAGCCCATGTTAGCCAAATTCAACTTCCGAACCACCAGCGTACAATTATTATCTGTTCTAAAAAGTACATTGGCAGCTAAAAGATATCATTTTGGCAGGTGAATTTCTCCATTCCTGTAAAAGGCACCACTGTTGTTCTCCAATTACAACTGCAACAATCACATTTTCTAACTGTGTGATTGGTCCATCAGTGATTTTTCTCCCTCTGTCAATCAGTTGATTGAAATGATGCACTTTACCCAGACTTCCCACTAACAGCCGCACATCAATAAACAGCAGAGAGGAACAGTAACTGTTAGCTTGTTAGCAGCTGCTGATTTTGTGCTGTTCCAGGATCTAAATCCACTATTTTGCTCAGGGTTAATTTACCAATCTGGTGTCCTATCAGAAGAGGCAAGGTGGAAGTTTTTAGTGAGCTCCAAAGTGATGTTGGCAAGGAAAACATTAGTTAACATACTGCGCTAGCAAAACAGCACTTTCTGGTTGGATGCAAAACTGAATTTCATTGCACTTGTATTATGTGCAGTGACAGAAAAGTTGAATCTAATCTAATCTGATCTAATGTTGCACAGCAAGCATAAACATCAGTGTTCAGGTCCAACACCGTTTAACAAATGGTTCTTACACCTGCAAGTTATTTACAAGCAATGTTGGATGATAATACTTCGCAATAATGTGACTGCTTTTGTAACAAATTACAATTTCAAATTTAACAATGACATCACAATTACGCCTCTGTAACTGTGATTATATCCCCTCAGCCCTCTCTTTTCAGTCCTTTCATTTTTCTTCATAATCCTAATTTAATATAAGCAGACCCCATAAAATACATACATTGCTACAAAGCAAAACAAAATATGGTAGATAAGGATTATACGCTTACTGTAATTAATCAAACCATAACTTTTTCCCCCACAGAGACTGGGACACTTAAGTACATGTATTTTCTTGATTTCTTTCTACAGTATGATAATTAAGAAACAGGGTTGAATAATCTAGAAGAGGCATTTACCCAACAGATAAATACAGCAGGTATAAAGGCAAGTATTAAGTTCAAGTGTTCGACTTTTCAGTGTCAGGGTAACTGGTGCAGCAGAACTACTTTTGACCTAAACGAAAAAGGTGGACAAATGGAATTAGATGTAATGACTTTTCAGGCCTAATATTTAGAAAATAGCATTTAAAGACATTTTGAGACTTTTTAAGGACCTGCAGACACCCTGTAAAGTCATCATCTAAAAAACTGTCCAGAGTGGCAGTGACCATTACTGACAAAGTCTCTAACGTACTGATGCTTGGCAGATGGCAACGTCAGACCCTGGGCAGAACGTAATTAGTAATGCTTAACACCTGTTAACATAATGGAGGTGTGACTGACCTTCAGAGTGACACAGATGACGTTGAGAGCATCTTTAATCTGCGGGTGTCGAGTCCCATGAACCAACTCTTCACACAGCCAGATACCCAGACTGCACAGAGCCACACACCTGTACACACACACACAGAGAGAGAAGGTGACACATTCACTCAGACAGATACATATAAATATGTGTTAGACACACAAACTTACATGCAACCAACACACCCAGGTATGTTAGCATGGGCGGAAACACACAAATATGGACCCTTGAATTTTATTTGATTTGCAAGAATAGAGATACTAATTTGTGATACACACTTTCGTCTTCAAAGTTTTATTTTTCTGGGTGATGTTAGTTAGCAAGTTTGAGTTCTTTTCACAGATTTCTCATGGGAAGTCTTCATTTTAGACAACACCAGTCTTGCTCTTGCAATGTGCTTTGGATCATCGTCCAGTTGCTAGATAAACTCCCTACCAAGTTTGAGCTTGAGGGCAGAAATGTGTTTGTCCACAGCTTTGTAATGTGCATCATTCATCTTGCCACTGATCTAGACAAGATTGCCAGTCCCTGCTGCTGGAAAGCATCCCCATAACATGATGCTGCCACTGCCACTTACAATTTACTTTCATCAGACAGACCACCAGACTGTCTGCCACATACATGTGCTATCTATTTAGGTAACGTTTTGTAAACTGTAAACTCTTAGGACATGGATTTTTTTTCAACTAGGGCTTCTTCTTTACTGCTAGTATTTGACAAAGAAAGCAAAAGAGACTGTTGAGCCATGTACATTACCATCCATCACAGTAGACTTTTGAAGCTTGTTCAGTGTCAACTGCACTGAGCTTTGAGGGATGTCTTATCATTCTGTACCATTTCTCAGATTTGTGCCTCTCTTTAATCATATTTCTGACGTGTCTGAATGGCTCTTTCATTTTCATTATGAGAGATGCCTGATGCTTCACCAAAGTATGGAGACTTTTGTGGAAGGCTTGGACAAAAGGCATCATCCCGTCATCCTCAAAAAGAGCAGAGAGCTGTTTTGTACCAAAGGAAACTCAATCTTCTGAGATTAAGCCAGTTCCGACCTATTCCTCTCCTGAGCGTCAAAGGCAAAATATTCTTCTCTGCCCTGGCCAAAACATGACTACATACATGGTGAAGGACAAGAGCATTGATACATCAGTCCAGAAGCATGGCATCCAAGGCTTCGCTGTGTGTTTTAAACACATGGGTGTCACAGATGGCCAAGGTGTATGGATCAATGCCTCACAACCTCATTAAGCAAGTTCCAGCTGAAAGTCCAGGGAGAGGTTATACCATCAATTGAGGAAAACCCAATAAAATGTCTAGGGCAGTGGTATGATGCCTCTCACACCAATCGAAGCAACATATCCAGGTTAGAGGAACAGGCAGGTGAATGGCTGAAAAAGATAGAAGCATCAGTCTTGCCAGTAAAATTCAAAGTCTGGCTTCTCCGTCATGGTCTGCTACCAAGACTTAGGTGGCTACTGACAAATTATGAACTGCCTTTGACATCAGTGGAAGGAGCTGAGAGGCGAGTGAACAAACATCTTCGCAGATAGCACGTAATTCCACCAAATTTTACGTCAGTAGGGCTATACATCTGCTCTGGCCTTTGAGAGGAAGGCCACCAAGTACCAGGACCTAGTCCAATAATGCAGGGACAACGGGTGGCGGGCCTGGCTCTTTCCAGTTGAGGTTGGCTACAGGGCGTTCCCGGCACAGTCTGTGTGGAACATGCTCACAGCTCTGGGAATAGCAGGAAGGAAGAAGGTGATTTCTATGTGCAGTTTGGCGGAGGTAGTAGAAAGAGCCTCTTGTTGTCTCTGGAACTGGTGGGAGGAATTGAGCTGGAAGCCAAGAGAATAGATGGGCAGTGACTGGCCATCATCTACTGGCCCACCAACTGGACCTTGTAGTTCAGGGTTGAATCTTGATGTAGCTAATAGTGAGTGTTTTTTTTTTTTTTTTTTTTTTTTTTTTTGCGACACTTGGATTAAGATGTAACTCTCCTGGTTGAGTCATCAGTACAAAAAATAAAAAACTGTGCTGAAATAACGCAACAAAGTGTGTGACATTTCAGGTCAGGTCATTTCACTGTACCTGTGCAGTCTGAGCTAGAAAATATTTTAGTTTCTTAATTTAATAATTTCATGTTTTAATGTAAAGTAAACAGCATGAGAGGACTTTTGAATATTTATTTTGTTTTGAATTGTACTCAATTCCACTTTGATCTATTGCAAATGTCGATTCTGCAGAAACAGAATATGAAAAATGTGGTGGAGGTGAAATAGATTTTTTAATGCACAATACTTATGCACACTTGATCCATTATTAGATATGTAAATACTCACAAAGACGCAGAGCAGTACAGAGCATGTACAAGTTGAAATGAAATTAACAAATGACAGGGATGGGAAATGGTGCTGATATGCATATGTACACGTAAACACACACAGGGCCTACCTTGCAGGAGCTGAGGGTTCGTCTCTGGCAGAGGTCAGGATGTGTTTAATGATGTGCTCCTGAAAAACAAAGTGAAAAACAAATTTGTTCCCCATCATTTTTCCATAATTTCTCTTGTAGGTCCCGAAATGAAAAAGCAGAAAAGTTTAACTGTTCCTCCAACGTACGTACATTTGGTGTGCCAAATTTTCAAATCTCTTCAGATGAAGAAAAAACTATCCAAGTCACAGATAATTGTATTATGAGATGTTCTATGTACTCTACAAAAACACATACAGCACTTGGTATGCACACACACACACACACACACACACACACACACACACACACCTGTCTAGTCCCTGTGGTCAGGGTTAATGACCGCTTAGTGATTCAAAACAAGATTGTGTCTTGCAAGAAAGCACTGTGCAGGCCGGAGACACCACTACGCATGGCATTAGCTGTTTACACATCAATAACAACAATAACAACATTACTCCCATTACTCTGCACCGTTAGCAGAATGACTGATGAGACATTAACCTGCAAGTTCGGCTCCTAGATCCCCTGCTGAGAGCAGAGATGTGTGCTACACGGTGTGGCAGGAGATCAGTTGCACACTATGAGGATGAAGTTGTGTGAAACTGTCAGACCGTACTTTTTGGAGTATAACAGTTTGAGAGCATGCTGATGCTTTTTGGCAGCTAGGAATTTTAAGTGTGGTTACCTAGATACTTTAATACCTACTGTATGTTGACATTAAACAGTGATCAGTCAGATGCTGTTTGGCTCTCACTTTGCCTCTCAGTTAAAGGAACAGCTCATGCAAAATACCAAAAAAAAAGCTTTTTCCACTTACTTGTAGTGCTAAATCTGTCTAGCTATGCTTTCTGTGTGATTCGGCAAGGTTATCTGCAGTTGTCTTCTAACACAATTGGGCTGAACAGATATTGTTTTGTGGATCTCAAACCGTAAAAAACTTACATGTGAAAAACTCAACAGCAACATCTCTCCAAAAACAGTGACATGGATACCAAAATAATGCACATTGGTGACAAAAAATTATGTCAGTAAACTGCATCTACCCGTCTCAAATGCTGCACTTTGGGCGCCATCAAGCCCCACTCTATTGGGATGGAGGGAGATGGGAAGGATTATGGCATACTGGAAACCTCCCCAAATCGCATAGAAACTATCTGGATTGACAGACTGCACAAAAAGCTAAGTAAGAATATACATTTTTTTTGTGTATTTTGGGTGAACTATTCTTTTAAGCAAGGGACTTCCACCAGGGTTTCAGTAAGCACAGAATTCATCAGTCATGGTCACTGTGGCGCACCAACAAGTAAGAAAATGTAGGAAAACAATAATTCATAAAACAAAACTTGGCTTGAAGCCTATAAAGATAATACAGAAAAGGAGAGACCGACTTTGCCCGCTAATTTTCCGCAGCAGCACCAAACTATTTCTATCATTTACCTTGACGTCGGTGAATTTGGTGAGAACCACATCAGCCATGGTGGGATGGAGGGCCGGCAGTTCTTCATACAAGTTAGGGAAACACACCAGAGATCCCAGTAAGATTTGGGCCTCCACTCTGGGAGCCTGACCAGACAGAGGGAATGAGGCAGGGAGAGGAACAGCAAAGTCGAAGAAAAAACAGAGAAGAGTGGAAAGGGAAAGAAATCTTAAGTTGTGTCTGCACTTCAAACACATCATTTGTTTCAAAAATTGATCAAACTCATGCCAGTGCCAGCATGTGTTGCATGTACGTGTTATTCCACATCTGCACTGAATTAGCGCGTGTGTGTGGGCATTACATTAAGTGACGAGCAGGCGGTGACTCTGGCAGCAGCAAGAATGAAGTCCAGGATCAACATGGTGGCTCCAGGCAGTCCGATACTGAAGAACCTGGGGCTGCAGTGCTTGATGATGGTGTTCACTATGTCCTGTGAGAAACACACACGTTGAGATCACGCAGCAATGCTTAAGACTTTTTCCAGTGTTGGTTACAATAAAATGAATGAACATCATAACTTGAAGAAGAAAAAACAAAAAACATGAAAATGCAAGCATATGTAAGTCTGTGTGGTTGGGCTGACTTCTCACTGAAGCAACAGAGCAAAAACAAACCACAATGTTTTAAGACTTTCAGACTTGAAAAACAAAATATTTAACAGGACATTTTAAGGCCTGACAGAACTAGATAAATTTTGATAATTGGATGATTTCAGAGTTATTTTCTGACACTCTTATTTCATTTTTATGCATATAAATATGGCAGCTGACATGGCCTGTACATACAGTATGTAAAGGGAATGCTTTAATACAAACAGGACTGTCAGTATGATTCAAAAGTGTGTTACTTAAATACAAAATTTATGCTGTGAGTTGCCATTCCTTGTCCACTTTTTCTCACATATCTATCGGTTTGTAGTCTTAATTTGAAAGTCAGATTCTCTATATGCTCAATTTCATTAATAATTCTGATTCAATCTATTTTAGTTGGAAGTGTAGTTTGGAGCCAGTTTTGTGTTATTGCTTTTTATTTATTTATTTTTTATTACTAGCTGTAATTATTTTGCAAAGATACTGGTAGGTTGTTTGGGATTTTTCCCAAAATATAATGTAGTAAATTACATTTCTTTCTATTTGTTATTAGTATTATTATTGTTATTATTATCATCATCATTTTTATCATCGTCATCATCATCATCATTATCATGTATTTCCTTTATCTCTGTAATTCTTTCCATTAAGGCACTATTTTAGGGCATGCCCATAATAAATGGAAGTGATCCGCCTTTTTTTAGCGACACTCTCTCCAACATTAACCCTGTCCTCAACTTCCTCTTTGTTTATTGTTCATTCTGGGCATGGTGAAGGATGAGACTAAGTTTCCTCTAATCCCTCCAAACATTTTCATCTATCTCCATGCCAGATTCTTTTCTCACTTCTTTTAAATGTAGTATATAGAATTATTTGTCAGGTTTTGTATACTAGTGTGTAGTTGTGACATGTGACATTTGTTGTTTTTATTGTTCTACAGGGCATACAGACACTCTGCAACTAAAACAAAGCCACACATCCCTTTAGCTGGGAGTCCCTGATACAGAGTATCTTTATGGAATGTACAGATACAAGTCAATTTTCTTTCAAACACAGACAAAATATAGTCTACCTGGTCTTGGTGCAGCAATCCATGGTGCATGATGTTATAGAAGTGCGTGAGGAAGTCTGTGTTTGGGGAAACGTCTTGTCGTCTCTTCATGATTCTGCAGATCAGCTTATAAGCGTGGAGCTTCCCCTGCTTGTAGCGCTCTGTCAGCATGGTGGCCTGGAGGAGAACATGCAAACACACACATTTTCAATGATGTTTGCTGAAGAATTTATCAACAAAGAACTTCTCTAGCTCTACTGAGAGAAAAACTTTCTCACAATGTTGAGTAAATTTGATCAAAATCTTCAATTCCATCCACCTTTAGAGTTTAATACATCATAATTTATATAAAAATACTTGCATGGGAACCCTGGTTCTGGTATACCTTCTAGCAAATCAAATAAAAGTGAAACTCAGCATTTCTTCTGAACTTCAGCACTCCCCCACCCCTCTTAGTGCCCAGTAGTGGTTCCACACTGACAGCCTGGGGACCACTGATCTATGTCAGGCTCTAATGGTGCTTTTCCACTAGTACCTACTCGGCTCGACTCTACTCGGTTTGTAAGCTTTTCCATTACGTGGTAGCACCTGGTACCAGGTACTATTTTAGTACCTACTTGGGTTCCAAGCGAGCTGAGTCGAGCCGCAATGTGACGTAAATGCCGTGCAGGCCACTGATTGGACAGGGAGTGACGACACATGAGAGGGAATCCTTCACGAAAACCAAATCCGGCATTTTTAAAAGAAAATGGCAACAGTGACCATGTGCGTTGATCATCGCTGAAGTTGACAAAGTTGGAAAATGGCAAGCAAACTGGTAATGTGGTCAAATGAAGAGGTGGAGACTTTTCTGTGCTTGGCGGTGTGGCTGCCTTGCTATGACGACTCCACCGGCGGCGAGGTGGTACTCAATTGTAATGGAAAACCACCGAAACCGAGGTGAGCCGAGTCGAGCAGAGTAGGTGCTAGTGGAAAAGCGCCGTTTGTGCTGTAGCCCTGCCTACCTTGAAGAGCCAGGGGGTGAGGATTCTCAGGGGTGGGATCAGAACAGGAGGCGGAGGAGATGATTGGTTGTCCAGAGAAATGCCCAGATTATCCCTGATCTGTAGAGAGAGGTGTCATCTTACCAATACATACAATGCATGCATTATATTCATAAAAACTGTGTGCATTGTTTTATTACTACATAAAAACAATCTGAATGTATGTGTATGTGTGTGTGTGTGTGTGTGTGTGTGTGTGTACCTTAGCCAGGTTTTGCCACAGTTCACACAGGTAATCAAACACTTGAGCGTGAATCTCGGGGTCTTTGATGCTGTTAACGTCTCCTAAAATACCCAGCATCCTCCGCCACATTACCGTGGCAACATCGGCATGCCAACCAGTCAGAGAGCCGCCTGCCATTACACTGCAGTCTTCACTGGGGAACTCACTGGTTTCTAAAATGAAATGAATCAATCAATCAATCAGTATAAAGGAATCAGTGGTTTCCCAGATTTCAATTCATGGAAAAACTCATAATAATAAAAATGTTTTAGGGGTCACAGCTCTTTAGAGCAGGGTGATCCATATATTCAGTGGGGTGGAAAACTGAGACACACTTCCTCTACATGAAGAATTAGTTTTCAGTTACTTTGCCACTTACTTTTATTTAAGTGGAACTGGAATTACAGCATCGGTTAAATAGCATATAGCTCTACCAAAAGCCATCAACTCCCATTTAAATGATTTTGTCTCAGATCAGAGATGATCCACCTGTCATCATCAGTCAAGGTTTGAGACATAATTTAGTTTACAATGTGGGTTGGAGGACAGCTGAGTGTAAACCCTGGGATGAGAGTAGGTTAATTTATACTTACATGGTACCAAGAGTGCAACCCAAAATAAAGCTACAATATCATTCATTTTGCTGTGGGAATGAGCAATTCCGCTTTGGAACCCATTGGTGTAATATGGTGTTTCTGTATATGTATATCTGTAAGTGTGTGTGTGCATGTGTATATTACCCAAGTCATCGGGCGTCTGCAGGACGGAGTGGTGCAGCTTCTGATCCAGCTGCAGGTGTGTGTGCGAGTGGGAGTGTGTGTGGTCGGTGTGTTCAGCGGTCAGGGTGGCAGGAGAGGGGGTCTGGGAGCGAGAGCCCCCCAAGGAGTGCATGGGAGATGCGCTCTCTGAACCTAGACACACACGCACACACGCACACACACACACACAGGAGAACAGAGGAAACACCGAATAATTCATGGTGTGATGATTTTTGGTTAAGAGCAGTCTAAGAACAGAGATAAAGCACATGTTTCGTTCTGATTACTGACTTGTCTCAGTCCATATTCCTCTGGAAGCAGAAACATGTACTAACTATACGCCTATATTAGAAAAAGAATCGTTACTGATCCTGTGAGAGGATTAATTAGGTTGCTGCAGCAGCAAATAGTAGGATACAGCATGAGAAAAGAAACAGGACAGAAATATGCTAAATATGGTGCAACCGTACTACCAAAGTTACAATACTACAAGGTAAAGAATGAATTATGCATATATAATATATGATATAACATGCATAAAGGGACTGAAAATGTGTGCTGTTCTCATTAACAAGTCTGCAGACTGCATTTTAGGAAGTGTGCAGAAATGTGTGCAGGTGTGTATATATGTGGTGGATTCTACTCATCAAAATTCATTTTTACAGGTGCGTATGAAATATCTACATCCTCAGATGGAGCTGTCACACATGCAGAAAATGTGACAATTTGCAAGTGTATGTAAGTGTGTGCTTGGCATCGGTATGGAATACTTGGCAGTGAATTAAAGCTGTTGGTATGTCTGTGGAAATGTGGAAATCTATCGAGGAATAGTGAAAGAAAGCTAGAGACACATAAATGGTCTGTGTGTACCAGTGACAGTAACAGTGTGGCTGAGGCTGCTGGTCTCTGAGTCGATGTGTAGCGTCGTCAGACTGGCTACTTCCTGTTCTTCACAGGCCACGCCCCCTCCCAAACTGTCCTGGTCCAGGGAGCTGCCTCTCCCCCCTCCTCCTCCACTTCCTCCTGATCCAGCTCCTCCGCCACACGTCTCTGAGCTGAAAGCAAAATCTGCAACAAAAACAACACAACTTGTACATTTGCGTTTAAGGCAACTGACTTGTTCATTTGCTTCCTACTACAGATTCAGACAGGACAAACCAGAATGTGATAGAGTTTTCCTTCAAACTCTTTTCCTCATCTTGTCACCATTAGTGATACTTATTCAGCAAGACAACAGTGTATAATACCATTACGTTTCTATGATAACCTCCAAAGGATCATTTTGAAATATAAGCAGCTACTTATTTATAAATTAGAAACAAATAACATCATCAACATTTGCCTTACACTTCAAAAATGCATAGAAAAATCATGTTGAGCATAATTTGGTTTGCCCTCCAAGATGGTTATTTGCTTTGGTAATTCTTACATCCAGAGCTACAACAATTTCTCATGAATCAATTCCTGTGGCAGAGACACTTTTCTGATAAAAATGGCAAAATGAGGATGACACCAATGTTGTTTGGTTCCTTACTGTCAAACTTGCAGCTGGAATATCGAAAGGCATTAAAGGAGTCGGATTGGCTGTCTGAGCTGATGACATCGGAACCACTGGCGCTGGCAGGTGAGGTCCACTCAGAGGGCACCCCGGGGTCGTCTATAGGCCGGAGGTCATCTGAGGGCCTTGACCCCTGGCTTTGACCCCCCTCCAGGAGCTCCGGCAGGTCCCTGGGAACCTCCAGACTCCCTGGGCTGCTGCCGCGACGGCCCTGTGTGCGCCAATACAGGAAGCAATATAAAAACAATATTAAACAATAGGATGCTCAGTTAGAATCTGGCCCAGACCCTCTGCTGCATGTCATCCCCTGTCTCTGCACTGTGACTGTCTAATAGAGCAGAAATGCCCAAAAAATAATAAATAAATAAATAAATAAATAAATAAATACATAAATAAATAGGCCAACTAATGAACACCAATTAATCATATAATTTAGTCCTTTACCTTATTATTTATATCATTATCATATAAATCCACATTTCCAAGGACATTATTAAACACTGGTGTCAGTTTAGGTAGGTCTTTTTTTACCCATAATTTTGATGTATGAATTATTAGCTGGAGTAATACACAACTAGAATTCATCTCCAGTGGCCTACTGAACTAGAATGGGACTCACCGTCTGACAAAGGGTGGTGGTATTTTTTGGGCAGTGGTGAGCTTTTCTGAAATGAGCAGGAGGTGGTGGTGGTGCCAAAAGAGCAGAGGTAGTAAAACTCAGGTGGTAGAAAGCCACCGGCTCAAATCATAATTACAAACATACTGACAGCAGTGGAAGGCAGCAACATATACTGGCAGTGACCTCTGGTTTCCAAATTAAACCTAGTTATTCAACAACATCTGCTTAACAGTAAAACTTTCCTATTGGTTAAACGAGAATGACAGAAAGGCTGAAGATCAATCTGGAGGTTAAATGACCAGTTACCAAAAACAACAGACTGATGGAGTGAACAAGTAGAGGAACGTGACTGTAACAGAAAACTGGCCACAAAGTGTTGAACGTCAACAGGCCAACCTTTTCCTCTACAAGAGTGTGTGTGTTTGTGTGTGTGTGTGTGTGTGCACACTGACCGCTGTCCCCCTGGCTCTCAGTCTTTCCTGGATGAACTCATCCATGAGGTCTGAGAAGTTTGGGTTCGTGCTTCCCACATCACTGGAGACTGGACGGGCCTTTGGAACCACCTCCTCTTTGTTGGCTATGACACATACAATCAAATAAACACACATACAAACACACACACACGCACAAGTTAAGAAATAATCAGAGGGCAAATGGATGATTGTTGCACACGTACTCCAAACACTCAATGAAAGGATGGATAGTTAAGTTGGACACAAACATCCACAGGTGGACAAGCAGACAGGCAAAACGTAGACATATATAGACGTATAGACGGCAAACACACACAAGAGTGACAGTGACAGATCCACACACACACACACACACACTAGGGGTGTAACGATCCATCAAGCTGGGTCGTTGTCCAATTAAATGATCAACAATCCAATATCATCGATGCAAAGTGAAAACATCGATCCATATCATTTCTGAGATAACGATATGCCTTTACTTAGAAATTCCCATGCCACGTCTATATGATCACTTCTGTCCAGGCGTGCGTCCTGCCATCAAACTGCGAGCGCCAGGCAGATCATGCAACAGCCAAGGGAAAAAAAAATGAAGAAATTTACTCCCCTCTTGGGAATAAATCCTTAGTTTGGAAATATTTCAGATTTCCGAAAAAATACAAAACATATGCCATCTGCAAACAACGCCATGACGAGATAAAATGCTCGTATGTTGCTGTTAGAAATCCAAGGCGATGAAACATAGGTATGCATTGTTCATTACTGAAAGGTCATCAAGGGTTCTTTAAGTTAACAACAGATAGTCTACTTTTACTCTCTCTGTTAAGAAGAATAATTTCTCAAAAGTCTATTTTTACTTTTTTAATAAAAAGAATAGATTGGTTTTCATTTAAAATGTCTAGAAGAACTCGGTCATTAACTATTAGCTCACATAAATTGCTTTTTGTGAGTTAACAGAAATGTAACTGGTATAGTCTCGAATCGATCTGAACTGAATTGAATCGAAACGTCGTGGCAGATGTTGTGAAAAAGGAAAATACGATATTGTTGATATACTATGTCATGATGAAACTTGTAATTTACACCCCTAACACACACAGGCACACACAGACACACATACACAGCTCAAGGTTATAGCCACAATAAACTAGCTCCAATAACTATTTTTAATGTACAGAGTTTGTAGCCTGTTAGTTCACCTGAACTCTTTTTTTAAGCAGAGCCGAAACATTTACATTTTGTCTTTCTCCCTCTAAACTCTGGTGTTCAGTTTAAGGGATACAGTGACATTTGGCTTTTGTTTTGACACTTTTTCCCTCATTCATAAGTCAGTGTTTTTACACTGAAAAACTGATCACAAGTTTGGTGGCATTTCTTGTCACTCTGGAAAAATTGAAATTCCTGCAGCTGGTTTTTAGTGACCAGTTATTATCAAATGTCACAATATCCCTATGACATACAAAACTATTTGAATTTTTTGTAAGGCTATCGAAATACCATCATGTGGATACTGTCTGAAGTTTCCCTGTGTTGATTGTAAGAGTAGCCCTGGTGTGTATGTAAATCCTAGGAGGTTATCATAAGACTAATGTTAAGGGAAAGCAACAACACAACAGGTACGTTAAAAACCAACCAGTAAAACAATGCAGGAGTTAACTCATAACATGCAGAGAGAGAGAGAGAGAGAGAGAGAGAGAACAAGAGAGAGAGAGAGAGGGAGAGAACGAGAGAGAGAGAGAGAGAGAGAGAGAGAGAGAGAGAGAGAGAGAGAGAGAGAGAGAGAGAGAGAGAGAGAGAGAGAGAGAGAGAGAGAGAGAGAGAGATGTTACATCAAAACAGGCAGCATATCAGCAGCCCACACTAGTCACATTAGGTTACTGTGGGTTATGTTGCTGTAAGCTTGGTAGTCATGACAGCAGTCGGTGAGTGAGTTGGTTAATTTTGACAGCAGACAGCATCTATCAGCCCCAAGCCACAGGGTAGCAGACTGACCACCTACTGTATGAGCCAGCTAATGTTCTGTTCCTGTGCCTGCGACTTGAAGCCATAGCTTGACAGAGTTTGGTCATTCAAACTTTGTTGTTCAGTAATGACTTGTCCTATCACTACGGTGATTATACAGATGGAGTGGTTAAAATTTTACTAAGGAGGGGTCGGCAAGTTGGCACAGATTGTATGACATGGTTAGACTCATAACAAAAGTCTTGAGTTACAACATTTGAGGATGCTTAATTCTTAAACATAAAACTCTGCCATCTAAACTGTATGGAATAAGCATGTTGGTTTCTACTGACTGCCAATACATTTAACCGACATAATACAAAATGTTAAATAGATTGTTGTCTAAAAAAGGCTTTCAGATATGTAGTTAGCTTGCTGGCTGCATGGTGACAAAGTTTTCTTCAGGTTTACTGAGTTGACACTTTTCAAGTGATGGCTCTGGCTGTGTTTAGCTAGAACTAAAAACAAGCCCATATATTATGTCACAGCAATCTACATTTGCAGACAAATCTCCCCTATCAAACAATGTTACTGCATGGATCCAAACCTATAACTTTTTCAAAAGTCTCTTTTAGCATGGATGTTATATACTTAGTTTTCCACTAGCCCTCCAAGATGGTTATTTGCTGAATCATTACCAAAAGAGACAGATAACACACTGATATACCATATAATGGATTAGCTCAAGTGTCAAACACATCAATAAGTTTGGTGAGATGGCAGCTGGCTGCAGAGTAATAAACTAGTAATGCCCTGGTTGCTTGTGGCCTCAAATTAATCTGACCTTGAAGTCTTATTGCAAATAAAAGACACATCAAGTCTCTGTCAAGATATGGCAATACGCAATATTTCAGACCCAGGTGTAAATAAAGTCATAAAGGACACACCACTTCCCCAGTTGTAGAATTAGTCATGAAGGGTCTCACTTATCAAGCAAAAGTACCCAAAGAATCCGAATGTAGTCAAAAATTCCCAAACAGTAAATCTACACTTTAACCTCATATGAATTACAGGAGCTATTATACTCTATTATATTTCCTTCTCAATCTTGCTACACTGCAGCTGAATTTCCAATGTCTGTTACATATATCCGTCCCCCAGCCCTCCCTTCCATGCCCCTGATATTAGGGTCTTACTTTTGGGTACCTAATCTGACACTTTTGAAGAACTGAACACTTCTGAGTTCATTAGGGTACTTTGGGGTTCCTGTCTGAGCAATTTTGGGTACTTTTGGACAGTTTGGGGTAGCTGTGTGAGCTCTTTTGGGTTATGTGAGCACTTTTGGGAACGTTTGAGTACTTTGGGGAACTAAGCACTTTGGGTATACTTGTGTGATTAGTAGGACCTTTTTTGGGTAATAATTTATATATACATATATATATATATATATATATATACATATATATATATATATCCAAACTTGCCAAGTGTATTTCACACTGGAACAACAGCATGAAAGGGTTGACATGTGGTCCAAATACAAAAACAGCTGTAGCATTATATACATGCTAAGCTGCAATATTATCTAACACTAAAGCTTATCATACAGATTGACCAGTTAAACACACAGCCAGACAGACAGACAACCAGGCACGTGTCAACCAATAGCTACATATCACTGCTGGTGTTTGTCAGCAGACAACACACTGGAAAGAATGTGGAAGGGTGCCCCGTCTCCACATCCAGACACAATCAAGACAGTATAACAGTCCTAGCACATGGCATTTCGCAGCTATGAAACTCTCCCCAGTTCTGTGTGGCTATTTCAATACTGTCCTCCTGCCCATTCTTCCTCTGAAACAGCAGTCTTTGTTGGCAGAATTAGAATGAATAGAAAAATGGTATTTCCACCATTGATTTAAATGTGAACACTGCACAAGACTCAGAGAGTTATGTGAAGGGGAGTCCTAATCATTGAATCTTTGATATAATTACTATGTCCGATAGCAGTGTATCAAATGACCATTTGAGATAGTTTATTTAAGTGGGCACATTTTTTATCCATTTAAATTCTATGACTATGTCATTATAAAGTGGCTATTCTGACATTAGAGCCTATACTGCATTCTGGTGGTCTGGGGATGAACTACAATCATGTGTTCACACTACATAATGATGCACAAGTGCTCTCTCTATGAACAGATTTTCTACCATTGATTTCTCTTTCTAAACTGGATTACATACCTACACATTTAATCTGAAATGTAATATATATGACAAGTGCAGAGATGCAATAACCTTCCAAACGGCTGGGAATGTTTAGGTTAATGTTACAACCTTTGTATACAGCTTTTGGGACATAGCTGTTGTTGTTGTTCTTCAGTACAGTGCTTTTTTTGTATGGTCAGGTCCCTTTTCTTTTTATCTTTTTCTACAGGCGGTTGTATGTTTCTGTAGCCTGCTGGTTTCCTTCTGTGCAGCTGAGAAGGGCCGAAGTCCGGGGAGGAGGCGAAGTAGGCGCGAGGAGGCCGCATGCAACATCCAGGAGGAGAGGGAGGAGGAGGTGGAGAAGAGGGAAAGGAGGAGGAGCAGAGGTTAAAGTCCCAAAGCCCTTAGGAGGAGGAGGAGGAGGAGGAGAGGAGGAGAGGAAGGGGCTCCTGAGGCAGAGTAGCAGGTGGGAAGGTACGGGGAGGAAGGGCCTTGACAGGAGGCGGGCTGGAGGAAGGGCTACGTTCAAGAGGAAACACAAAAACAGGGAGGTTGAGTTTCAATCCAGCAGCAAGATGATGAGTTTCAGCCAAAAAAAAGTCATTCATTATAACAAACCAGTTAAAAAACAGCAAAAAAGGAAAAGAGAGTTGTTGGTGTTTGTGTTTTTCTAAGAATTTGTCTCTTCCAGTTTGTTGATGTTTTTATCTGGTGTAGTTTACAGGTGTTGTGTCCGTTGTGAGCGCTTCGTTCATTCGTTGCAATCCTCACCTGGCGACGTCGTCTTTCGTCCAAAGTAGCCCAGGACATGGGAGTACAGGTCTCTTAGAGATGCGTCGCCCATGGTGGCCCGGCCCTGTCGCTGTGGCGACGAGCCTTGGGATGACCCTTGACCTCGGGGCCGGGGCTTGGAGGAGAGGGCATGAACCACAGTCTTATACACACCACCCAGCAGAGCCACCTGGTGGTGCCGTGAGGCAGTGCTACCTGGCTCCTGGGAGCGGGAACGTGAGGCTCGGTGTCGCAGGGCTGAACGCCCCAAACGGCCACGCACCCCTGCTGACAAGCCAGAGACACCTGACCCACTTGATACTGCCTCAGAGTGACCCTCAGGGCCCGGACTGGATCTCAAACTGGAACCAGGATGGTGCTCCTTGTCCTTGTCCCCCGCTCCAGTCCCAGCCCTGTTTTCCAGACCTCCAGCGCCTGCTGCGCCCCCTGACCCGGCATGATCCCCACATACCGTAAGGTCCCCAGACACTGACTTCTCATATGCGCCTCCTTTATGGCTAACACTAGCCACAGAGCCAGACTTACCTGCACCCCCTGCCCCTAGCTTCCCCCCGACCCCAGCTCCGGCCCCAGGCCTCTCCCCAGCTGAGTGACTGTGTGTGTGGAAGTGGCTGAGGCGGCGCAGCCTGGCTCTCCAGTGGGCCTCTTTGCTCTCCAGGGGGTTGTGGAACTGGACCGACTCAGTTGAGGGCCGGAAACTGACATGAACCCCGCTACCATGGCGCTTCTTTGAGCGGCCCTGGGCCGTCTTGGACCTGGTTTGGTCCGAGGGAAGTTGGCTTGCTTCAGTGCTAGATTCTATCTCAGTAGTGTCTTGTCTGATTAAACGGGACTGCTTGTCTGCTGCTGGCTCTTTATCCTCCTTTCTCAGCTCTCCTCTCCTCTCTTCCTCCAATTCCTCCCACCTATTACCTTTTCCTCCGCACCCTGCTCCTCTTTCTGTGTTGACAACTCCTATTCTTTTCTCCTTCTCCCCAGTCTGTCTTTCTAAGCTGGAGCTCCCTCTAGTGCTAGGAGGCTGCCACTGACACTGTAACTCTAGGCACTCATAGATGCTACGCTGCTCTGCCTCGTTCTCTTCTGTCGAATCTACACTGCTATGTCTCACTGCTTTACTTACCTGTCTGTCCTCTTTAACAGTCTGTCTATCCTCTCTGACCACCTGTCTTGCCTCTCCTAGCTGTCCTGTGTGTCCCATTTGTGCTTTGGCTACCCCTGTTTGCACAGAGACAGGTGAAGGTGCAGCAGTAGTTTCTAATGAATGACTAATATTGTCCTTGTCCTCTGTCTCCTCCCTTTTCTCATTTTCTCTGTGGGTGAGATAATACCTAATAGAGGAGAACAAATCATCCTCTTCTATCCCAGCCCCCACATCTCCCTCTTCTGCATCCATTTCCCTTTCAGACAAAAATGTGAAAGCGGAATCAGAACCGCTCACCCAATCAGAACTTGAGCCCCTGCTTCGAGAGCCAATCTCATGCCAGAGCTGGTCGTACAAGCTACCACTGTCCCGCCCCTCGGAGGAGGATGAAACAACACCATTGGAGGTAAAAGGGGCGGAAAAGGAGGGGGAGTGGAGAGGGTGTGGGGGTGTTGGAGCAGCAAGGCTATTGGCTGCGAGTGAGGAAGTAGTGGTGGAGTGGTGGTGAAGGGGATCGGGGATCGAATGGAGCTCGCTTTTGGGCTCGTCACCTTTGACCCTCTCCGCGATGAAGGGCTCCATGATGTCAGAGGCACTGCTGCTCCTTGCAAGGGAGGAAGGGGGTGGGCCATCCAGATCACAAGCCCCACCCTGGAACACTTCAGAACAGGAGATAGGAGGGGCCTCCTCACTCTGGGAGGAATGGCGCATCCGGGAGGGGCGGGGTGTCAGGGTGATTGGTGGATCCTCCTGGTCTGGTAGTTAGGAGATGGGAAAAGAGGACTGAGGTTAGCAGAGGTGGGACTGAGAATGCATATACACAAGCACAAACACTCAAACAACAATACAAAATATGTGAAGATACAACAAAAGAAAGAAAGAAACACACACACATATACACAAATATGACCTTAGCAGCACTCTGATGATTATAAAGGTCCAGCCACACAAAATTTTACTTAATTTATATACTTTATATAGAAAACATGTCATTCATTTACAGGACTTTACAAATTTCATTTAAAATTAGACATTTCTATCAAAGTTTGTAAAACGGTGTACAAGGACCATTTCTGAGGAAAAAAAGACTGACAGTGTTAAAAGGTCATAGTCTGACTGCTGAGTAATCAGTTTAAACTGTTTCAGGTCTGCAGTTCTGAGGTCATTTCTTAGGGATCTGGATCTTTTAAAATTTGTTTGTGGGCTGGCAAACCAATACATCAAAATTTTGTTCCTGGATGTAGAAACTGAATAACTCTTGAATGATATTAACGTTTTAGATCAATGACTTGGAGAGCACAAAGTTTTTGTTTTCACAGTATGTCTAAGTCGCCATCATTGTAAATTCTGTGGCACTATTTTGAATCCTTCTCAAAAGGTTTTGTAATTATTACCAAGATACAAAACAGCTCTATGATTCTCTGACCTTTAAGTCATTCATTGGTCTCTACCAGCTTCATATCATGTATAGCTGGACCCAAAACAGCAAACACATGCACAAGTGCATGACCATCACAACACAGAGAAAACAATGGTGCAGGTAAAAAAAAAAAAAAAAAAAAAAACACTGGTAAACAAAACAGCCAACACTTAGGGACAGCATTCATGGCAGTATCTGATATTGATTGCCCCTGAACTCAACAAGCCAACACTGTCCACAGGGGAAAAAAACAACAACAACATCTAAAGCCAAACAGAAAAATAATTTCTTAGCGAAAATTTTACAATTTTCAATAATTATCAAAAATTATTATTGATTATACTATTCACAGCGTGCCTTATTATTACGTAAGAATATTTTAATATTAATTAATTAATTAATTATAAACTATTAATTAATATTAATTAATAGTAAGCTAAACAGGAACCACAGTTTTTCAACTTTCTGCAGTCATATTTCTAGTTGGGGATATTTCAGTGGGGACACCAAATGGTACAAGAGTATGTAATATTTCCATAAAGCCTATACATTTAGAAAGGCAGGAGCTAATAGGTCAAAATCATGCCTCAGAAGTAAATACTCTTTGCCTGCATGTGAAAAGCAATTGAAAACATATTTTTATTCCACTGGTAAGCAAAATGTCTGTTATGTAACTAACTTAACTGTTTCTATTATCATCAGAATATAAAACGGTAAGAAATGAGAATTTTCTAATGCTAAAAAAAGTAAGAAAACAAGATGGTCAATTTATATGTATACTGCATAATCAATAGCATAAAAAAGCTAATAATGACACAAGTAGTTGAAGCTATGTCATGCACACACACTCACAAAAAAAAATAATAACAGAAAATAAAATAGACATTACAACTGGTATAAGTAAAATCACTCCAGCAGAGAATGTTAGCAAAGTAAAATCATCACTGCAGCCTACTGAACAAGATAGGAGGAATCAAATTAAAGACCACACCAAGACATCAGTGGTGGGGTGGGACAACAAGTTGGAGCAGAAACAGAGGGGGGAGAAAGGTCTAAATGCAGGCAGGGAGAGAGGTAAAGGCAGAGGCAGAAGGAAAAGTGTACAGGCAAACAGAGAGAAAGTAAAGGAACACAGACAGATGAGCAGGCAGACGTGAATGTAGGCAGGCCGACAGGTAAAGGATGCAGGGAAACACGCAGAGGACCAGGTGGGTATATGAGCATATATGATTCCAGACAGACAGACAACTGACAGACACAGATGCACAAGTTACGTCTCCAGTCTCCATCCAACAACAAAACAAGCCATTACTGATTTGACAATTGAGTTTCATGTTCAATGCATTTCTATATGATGAAAAGTTTTTTCCTGCCTCAAGGGAACATTTTTTTGAATGTTGAGGAAATTTGATCAACATTTTCTGTTTGTGTTAAACTTTGGATGGAAACCCAGTAACAGACAGACAAAACATCTGTCAGATGAATGGCGAGACGTCAGACAGAAAAATAAACAACTAAAGTTGAGGACAAACACGTATCACAAACAGGCAGACAAATTACTTATTAATCAGGCAAGCAAGTAACGTTTCAGAACAACAGGCAGGCAGACACACAAATTAATTTGGTAAAATAGTAGTAATTCTTGTTATATATATACATTATCTGCATCTTGAAATGGAATACATTTGAAATTTAAATTGCATTTATTTGATGGAGAAGGCTATTTGCATTTTCTCTTACACATACACAGCCTTGTATTAACCTTTTAATATGTATATGTTTACAATGTACATTTTGTACACCCTGTGTATCCTACAGTGTAAATTTGCTTTGGTCATGTTCTCATATTTTGTCACTAAATGTTGATATTTTATCATTTCCATACTGGCAACCTATGGGAATATGGGGAATGGAGGCATTCTTCTCTACTGAAACCCTTCTTTGTTAGGTAAGCTGATAAGACGGGTGTAGTTTCAGAGTCCCGCTTAATACTGACTAGCTTTCTGCATCACAAATTTCTTTTAAAAGTTGAAAATTTTAAACTTTGCCTCAGTTTGTGCCATGTAGGGCAAAACCTGAGGCAGCTATTTTTGACTCCTTCCATTGTCTTTAGACATCTCTTCACTGTGTCTCATCATTTTTCAAATTATGCTGAGCTCAAAGGTGGCTCGGGCTGGGCGATATAATCGATATTATATCGATACCACGAAACTAGATATCATCTGGGATTTCGGAATATCAGAATATCATGATACGGTATAAGTGTTGTTTTTCTAGCTTATCAAAAATACCACTGTGTAAATATTTAATGATCACACCAGTAGTTATTTCCACAATATATTCACATAATTGATAGAGGTATTTGGTAAAAAGTATCATGATATTTGATTTTGTCAATATAGCCCAGCCCTAAAGGTGGCACTGCGAAGTTTAATGTATGTGTCAAATGTGATCTCAGATTAGACTGGTATATTTTATACCTCAGTGAAAATAACATCTCTACATGTAAACTGATGCTGTCTGATGCATATTTGGGGTTAAAAAGGGTCTTTGTGTAGTCACTGCATACATGTTCACGCTGATAAGCCTAGCAGGGGTGTCTGACACACAGGTCAAACCATGCTGATGTATTTATCACTAATCGGCCAACAAGGACAGACAGACGTGTGGGCAGGCAGACAAGCAGGCAGACATATCCACAGACAACCAGAAAAAGGGTCTCAGTTTTAAACAGACGTGCAGACAGGCAGGCGGGCAGACAGTGTGTACCTGCCAGCTGGTCAGCTAGGGGGGGTAGTAAGGGGTGGTGGTGGTGGAGGAGGACAGGAAGAGGCGGAGCCAGAGCAGGAGCACTCTTAGCACTGCGGATAAAGGCTGAGGACAGCAGAGAGTCCCCCGTAGAACAGCTACGCAGGGCTGGGGAAGTGGGAAGAAATAGACAAACAGAAAGAAGAGAGAGAATATAGAAAATGGGAGAGCGAAATGTGACGGAGGCAAAAGAGGAAAGTGTGGGAAAAGGCGGAGATGGTTGAAGAGAAAGGAAAGGTGAGTGGAGGAACAGAGGAAGAAATATAGATGAGGAAAACAGAGACCAAAAAAGAGACAGGCAAAAAAGAAAATAGTGAAGAGATACAGAAAGAAATGCATGAAATAATTGAAAGGAAAGAAACAAATGAAGGAGTTTTAAAAAAGGGGAAAGGGAAAAAAACAGATGAAGGAGAGAAAAATAATGAAGCGGTTAGAGGGACAGCTCAGGAAGAGAGAAATGTACGACTGGAAAGGATCAGGACATGAGGTTTGGGAAGAAGGAAAACAGAAAAAGGGGTGCTTGGAAGAAGAGAGTTAATATCAAAGGGAGGAAGTAGAGATAAATAGGCAGGAAGAGTGGAGGGGGAGTGAGACGGTTAGGTCTGAAGGAAAGACAGTGAGAGGCTAGTGACAGCTTGGCTAACAGTACAGCTCAATTCTCCTCTTCAGGCCGCAATACACGAGTAACCTTTAAAGGTTAAATGACACTGTCACTTGTGATCAAAATGAAACCAAGGTGTCTGCAGTTTTGATCAAGTTAAATTTAAGACTTTCAAAAGACTTTTTTATACTTGTCCCAAACCAGTGTAAATGTTGAGTTGTCTTTAAGTTAGGACTAAATTCTACATAAACTCTGCTGCAAAGAGGAGATTTGTACTTGCTCAGTTTGATGGTGCTGGATGGCATCAGAGCAACTGTGTCTGCTGCCACTTGATTCAACATTTAGCTGTTGTGTTAGCCATTGGGTTAGAGGCTGTAGCTCTTGCCAGCTATGGTGGTGTTTGTTTACAGAAATTATACTAATTACCAAGACATATTAAGACTTCTTCATGAGTCACAGACAGCCTGCCAACAGTATTCTGTCTTCATGATGTTTCCGACAGCCCATTGTGGCATCCACACCAATTTTCCCAGTGAAGGTTACTCATGTATCATTACATTACATCACCTTTAACAGAGCAGAACCTCCTTCATTGAAACCAATTATCTGGCTATAATAAGACAATCATCAAGTCGGAAGAGAAATATGAACAGAATATATTTAAGTGTGTGGTGACTTGCAATTCCACTGCTGATACATACAGTTGAAGTGCAGTTTACACTGTGTAGAGCACCACAAAATGCACTAGGATTTTAAGCCTCTAGGCTCGAAACAGTTCCAAATACTGATGAATATAGAAAACAATGGGTATGATCACACCGTCAAAATACCACTATGATGCTGAATTTTTCAAAAACTACATACCAACCTCATCACCTGAGCTGTTTTCCATCATTTGCTCTCCTCAAATAGGGAGTGGAGCTATCCCAATTTTTTAAGGTAAGAGAGGATGAGAGTGTGTTATTGTGATAAACTGGAAGCAATAAGTAAAGCAATAGCATTATCTTTCAAATGCGCAGCAAATGATGAGCAATTAGTTACTTTTTTTTTTTTTTAAATCACAGGCCCAACATTGATTCAGTGTGAAATAATCTATAGTCGATAGTAGGATTTCATTTATGCAAACAACCTCAGTCAATGAAGGTTTTGGGTAAACGAGGTTCTACTGAGGAGGAGTGACTCAGCGTACGGCTCGACTTCATAGATAGACGGACAGGCAGAAGGAGAGAGGAAGAGGGAGTGGTGAGAAGAAAGAGGAGATACAGGTGGCTAGCTTCTTCCACCAGCCCTCTCTTCCAACACACCACGCACACACACACACACACACACACACACACACAGGAGGAGGACAGACGTCCATGAACACAGATACTGACCAACAGTCTTCTGGCGGACGATGCTCCTGGCCTTCTCGATGCCTGGAGAGCCGGCGGTGGTGGCGCTGCGCTGCCTCATGGCGGCTGCCTGGCCGGGCTGGTCCCGACTCCAGCCTTTAGAGAAGGAGCGATCCACACATTGCCGCTGGCCCTCTGAACCTATACCTGTATGGAAGGAAGAATGGAGGGAGGGGAACATTTGCAATTATCTTTCAGAATACTTTCACAAGTATTACTGGCAGTCGCCCACTCAGCACCTGCTGCACTCTAGGCCAGCCTGGAAGCTGCTTCCCCTCTCTCTCTGATTCCTCTGTCGCCCAACCCTCTGGCTTTAGAGGTTCATTTGGAGTGTTTTTTTTTTTGTTGTTGTTTTTTTTTTTATCTCACTGAGATGATTCAAGTCTGTTGGTGTTGTTTTGTTTTCTATAAACTGTGAGCTTGTGCCTTTGACACTGTAAACAGTGACAAAGACTATAAATAAACTTGAACTAACATATATCTGCACATATGTTACCTCCATCTATAAATATGACTTGGCTCTGAGAACAGAAAATGTGCAAAGGCTCTTAAATACTGTTACGTTTTCTGGTAAAGGAAATCTGTACATTTGTTCTGTAAAGAGAATGGATTAAATGATGTGAAACATTTTTAACCACACATCTGCATATCGAGATACTTTCTGTACACACACATACATGTAGTATTGGCTTTTCAAAGGTTTGATACTGTGAATATGATTTTGCACATGTTTTACATAAGCTGTAAACTTAAATATCTTGTTTCCTAGATTTACTTTTTTAAAGTTTAACTCAACCATGCTAATCGTATGTCAAATCTTTCCCTGAGCAAATACAGGGAAGGTTGAAGATAAAATCTTTGTTTTTTGTGAGGATTATCTGTGAAGCTCACATCATTTGTAGATAAAAAGTTACATTTTCACAAGTCAAATAGATCATTTTACTGCAAAAACAAGCCCTAATGTTTTCACTATACTAACACAACACACTAATTTCTTATTGACTGTGTTTCCCTTGCACATGATTTCCAGTGATATTAGGTTGAATTTAAATTCTGCGCCAGGTTCCATGCTTTTAAAAGCAGCTGGATCTGTTTCAGGTCTGGTGGTGTGGAAAATGAGCGGCTCTTTTTCCGCCGGTGTAAATATTTGGACACTGGGAACACGCTGAATGAGACACCAACCCTTTCCTTTGTGCTTCTTCTGCTTCTGCTCGCTGAGTTTGTCCAGAGGCAGCTCGTTCAGATCAACACTGTACAGGTTCCTGGCCAACACCTGAGACACAACCAAGACAGAAACACTGCTTTAATATCCCAACACATTACAGACATAATGCTTAATCAGGGTGTCTTTTTAAGGCCCTTCCAAGACAAATATTGACCAAATTTAACACTCATTTCTCATAAAAATGTTTTGTTATTTAAAAAGCATTGCAGGTAAGTACTATATATTTAGTGTTGTGCTGAGGTCATTTTGAGGTAGGAATATGGTCAGGTATTGACTACATGATTATAACACATTCATTTAGCTTAGATAGCAATCTGCTGCTGGAATAAATCTAACCAAGACTTTTTTTGTTTTTACACAGAATGTGGGAGAGGAAAGTCCCAGCATTTTTGTGGATTTCTCTCTACCAATGATTAAGTGAATTATCTGGTTTCTGCGCGCATGTAAATGTAGCATATGAGTAAACATAAAGTGGGTAAAGAGCAGCATGTGGGCATAAAGACAGTTTCCCAGAAAAAAAGATACAGCAGAAATGTTGGCTTTCATGCAGTAGAGCTTGACTAATATTGACAACAAGAAACTAATGATGGATAAATGAAATTAGATTACATGTTTATGTGGAAATTAAGACCTCATAAATTCAACTATTTAAGCACTTCTAAGCTCAAATTTTGATAAAACTGAATTTGAGATAGTTTAGACTTTAAGGACCTGCAGACACCCTGTTAATAAGATGCACATGTATTTAGTCTGGTTTGCACTACTGTGTTTTTATTCTTCATCTGAGAAATTTGAATGAGCTGAGAGGGCGAGGTGGCAGGACGGTCTAATGTGGACAGAGACCATCCAATAATAAAAACATCACAGGTTCACAACTTCCGGTACCTTGGTGAGGGTTTCCATGGTGAGTGACCATTCAGTGACCAGTTCTTCCCAGCAGGTGAGAGAGGAGAGGACAGAGAGGAGGTCATCCCACAGCTCCCTGCTGATGTAGACGTTTAGGTTTCCCTTGATCCAGGCTACTATCAGCGTCTGGACAGAAACAAGGACATGAAGAGAGAGAAACAGTCAGTCATGTCAGGAAAAGCCGTATCCTTGGTCTCTGCATATCAACACTAAATTAAGGTCAGACTTCATTGCGGTGTACAGAGAACTATTCTCCACAAAATCATGTCTGCTACTTTATTGAGAAGTATTGAAAAACTGTGAGAAAACACTGTATTTCTGTATGTACCCGACTCACAATTTTCAGAATTAACTCAGAGTTGGCCTTTCAATGCAATGAAATGACAAATCGACTATTTGGACAACACATATTACTGCATTTTAAAATAAAACATAAAAAAAAATCATAAGCACCGTGTCTTTGTGGATATGTTACATAAGCTTTGTTAACTAACTTTATTGTGATGTATTCAAATGAGATGAAAGCTGCTGATGAACTTGGGAACCACAGAACTGATATCACATTTAAAAAAACTGATCATGAATTAAAACTACACACCATCACCATGACTGTGCATAATCGGATATTGATGCTGTCCTTTGTTGGAACTGACTACAGAGAGCTGGAGCCAGTCAGTCTCACAGACAGTGTGGTTTTATTTAAAGCAGCAGTTGTATTTTTAAGTTTTTGTAATGTAGAAAAATGACAGCTTTGTCTAGTCCATCAGCACATTGTAAAAATAGCATTGCTCGGTGTTATCAGAATACAGGTCTGCATCTCACCAGTAAAACAGTGCACCAAGGATGTCACAATCATTCTTTTAAGTGACTGCGACACCTAAAATGCAATATGTTGCTGTATTCGAGGGCTACACAATTATCTGAAATCTAATCGAAATCACAATATGGATAAGTGCAATATCCAAATCTCATCAGCTGCAATTTTTTTTGATAAAGCTTAAATGTAACAGTATGCTATTATAAATGTATTGTGGCACTAACAGAGATACCCCAGCCTACATTCTCCATATTCTTCATCATTGTCATTTTACAATTTTTTTTCCCAGTTAAAATGAAAATTATGTTGAGGGAATGATCATTCCCACCAAAATCACAAACATTATGGCAATTGCAATATCTGTCAAAATAGCTGCAATATGACTTTTTCTTTAATCAATTAATTGATTAAATCATTTAATTAATCATTTAATCTAATCAATTAATTAAAGATAATCTTAAGCCAGTGTTCAGACTGCGTGTAACAGAAATAGCAAAGTACCTGAAAGATAGCTGCAGCCAGTCTGCCAGACAGTGTGTTATTCTTCTTGCCCTGGGGCATGATGGATGGAGGTCTTTTCATCACTGACTCCGTCACCCTCAGCAGAACTAGTAAGATCTGCTCCCTACAAACAAATACAGGCATACGTGTGAGTTTCAACAGGCACCAGCCAGAGGCGGCAGACGCTTTGTTTCAACAGAACAACACAAATGTGTCAAGCAAGTGATGAGAACTTCGTGTTCACAGCTTCAGGTCCACAAAGCTTACTTGATGCTATGGATGCAAATGACTACAGTTACAGTGTAAACACGAGTCCAGTGTATTTAGTGTGTAACATAACAACACTGACAGACACTTAGCTGGTGTTTTACCATGTTTTCTGATCCATGGTCTCGTGCATGACCAGGCTGCGGTAGATGTTGAGGACTCGTTTGCACATGTCAACGTGCTCTTCTAGAAGGATCTTGACGTCGTTGGCCGGCTCCAGCAAGAAAACATTGGAGGAGTGGGTGATGAACACCTGGGAAAGGAGACCCAGAAGATTAAATGTTGCCAACAAAGTATTCTCAAAAAAAAAAAAAAAAAAAAAAAAAAAAAATCTGAAGGCTTTAACAACTTAGGGACAATTGAACAAGGTGGAGAAGGATGAGGAAGAAATGGAGAAAGATGTGGACTATGTGTAAGAACAGGGTGAGAGACAGAAAATCTAAGCATGCGTACGTGCGTGTGTGTGTGTGTGTGTGTGTGTGTGTGTGTGAGCAATACCTGTAGTGTAGTCTGGACTCCAGCATGAACACTGTACTCCAGTAACTCACTGTCAGTCACTTTGTTTGTTCCCTAAAAACACAGATTAACACATTTAATTTAGGAGTGCATGATCTGGTCATCATAACCAGTAAAAATTTTTGACATGATTATGACCTAAAAATCCACTTGGAACAATTCATGTTCTTTGTATGAAATTACATATTCCATTAGATTACATGAGTGAATGCAGTTTGCGAGCAGGTGCGGCCTCACCTCATCCTCCTTGTCTCCGTGCTGAGAGCCTGCATCCAGGCTGTTGGCGGTGGCTATGGGATAGGGGCCCTCCTCTGGCTCCTTCATAAACACGGGCTTGTCCTCCATGGAGATCCACTCCTGGTAAACACGGACTACTTTACGCATCGCTGCTGCTTCACACATGGGAAGGAGAAAGGCCTGAGGGGTGCAGAGAGACAAATATCTGTTAATACAAACAACAGAGGAACACTCAAGCGATACTGTGTTTACAGTTTTCACTAAAATTACATAAATAGGGCCTAATTGCAGTCACTTTTAGACATCATACCATTTTCTGTCCACGTATACAGTGCTGTTATTTTGCATGTCATGATGCTTTAATCCATATTTTTTATGCTTCTGTCCATTCTTTTCTACTGAACAAGTGCTTGACACACTCTGGTGTGTGACAATAATTGATATGATTTGTCACAGTACTAGCTGACTTTCAAATGGCATATATTTAACGGTTACCTAATGGTGTACCAGTGGGTGTAAATAAGAATTCCAGCCAATAACACCATCACTGATCTTTAAATAATCTTGCTGCACCAATCCAACTGATATCCCATTGGTTTGCACTTTTGAATCCCTCCCCACTTTATGCCCAGCCCCAATGCCCTACCTGTCTGAAGATCTCAGTGATGAAGTTGACGTTGGTCCTTGTGCTGGTCAGGACTCTCCTCACCACCTCCATGTCAGTCAGCTGCTCTTCATCCATGGAGCACAGTGAGGAGGAGCTGGGCTCCCTCTCTGTCAGCGTTGACGTGTTGGAGTGGCTCTGCTCACCCTCGACCCCAGCCCCTGCACCTCCTGATGGCCCCCCGCCTGCCCCGTGGGGACCTGACGAGGACCCGCTCCCCTCCAGGTGGTTGTCAGATCGAATCCCGCCTCCACCGCTGTCTTCTGAGCTGCCTGCAGAACGAGCTGCCAGCCCGGCTGCTGCTCGCTGGGGGAGGACACACAGGTTTTACAGAGAGGCCGAGGGCAAAAGACACTGGGATCCAAAGAACTACGACAGGAAAGAGTAATTCCTGAAGATCTTACTTGTATGTTTTTGGGGACATTTTCTCCCTCTGTTCCAGGGATGTGTGTGTGTGTGTTGGCTCGCGGCTCCAGCCAAAAGGAGACCAACCAGCGGATGAAGATGACCCGGGCCTGGAGGAAGCTCTCCTTGGTGCAGTAGAGTGCCTCGCCGCCGTCCTGCTCCCTGCGCACCAGGCTGTAGTAGGGCTTAGGGCGCATGGGAGGCACATCTGCAACAGAACAATATAACATAACAAACAATCTTGTTTTTTGGAGGCAAATATGCTACCTGCATGTTAATATATGATATGATAATATTAACCAATTTTCATTTTGACTGATTGTATGCCATAGAAAATCCCCCCAAATACAAGTTTTTCCCCAAGAATTTACTCTTAGAAAGATAAAACAGTGTTTAGACCAAAAGTCTCTGTTGAAAACACCATTTTTCATGATAACAAAGATATACTGTTTCATTATTTGTAATCACTTCACATTAAGGGTGTTCCATGAACAACTAGCACAGAATTTGTTAATTTTACAATAAATATGCAATCTAACTGTTTCATATCATATTGTATTGCATCATATCAAATCTATCCTATCGTCATATCTGAATGCTGATATCAGCCATATACACTGGTCAAAGGCTTAAAAAGCTTTTTCACACTGACAAGAACTATTGAGCCGTGCTCACGTGCTTCATTACACTCAAAAATACGATAAGATAATGGATTTTGGCAGGAAAAATATAGGTTATCCTAAGCACTGATCTAATAAATAAAAAAACGAAACAACAAAAATGACAAAAATAAACAAAAAAACAAAAGTACTCAACAGACCTTGTTCACAGCAGCCATTCTGACATGGAGTAGCAGGTAAACAGGTGTTAGTAATGATATTAATTAAGGTTGTGTTCCATTTAGGAGGAGCCGAGTGTTTCCAGAGAGCCAGCATGAACAACATTAACAGCATTAATAGCACCTGTGTTTACCTGCTATTCACGTCAAACAGGCTGCTGTGACAATGGTCATTTTACAAAGGGTAAGTTGTGCCTCTGCTCTAGCTCTAGACAAATTCAAGCATCTCTTTGTTCTTTAACTCTGCATATCTTGCGCCACTTCTGTGTGTAAATTCGACTGACCCAGGATGGGGTTGTACAGGCTGGTTTCCATTGCGAAGTTGGGAAAGATGTGAGGGAGGTAAAACCTCCTGAAGTGCCCAAAGAGGAAGTTGAAGCCACGTTCATGGTTCTCTTTACAACGCCACTCGAGAGACTTGGCCTGGTGGACACACACACACACACACACACACAAACAAGCTTCTGTTATAAAAAGAGCATTACGCAGACAAAATAGGGCCGGGTGGAGAAGAGAGCCATTGTTTCAGAGAGAATGAGTAACATGCAGACATTAGCACTGTGTGTGTGTGTGTGTGTGTGTGTGTGTGTGTGTGTGTGTGTGTGTGTGTGTCTGTTTTTGACTACTTTCAGGGATACACAGCAGACTTAAGACCCCATAACTGGGAATGGCTTGTCTAATTCCAAACAAGTCATTTCCCCATTTGGAAAATGCTGCTTTTTGGAGTCAGTGGTTAAGGTTAAGGTTAGAGTTTGTTATGTAGTCATTGTACGTGTATATTGTGACAATAAAGGCATTCTATTCTATTCTATTCTATGTCATGACGGTTGGGATTGGGGTAGGTCTCCAGAAAATGAATGTAAGTCTTTATAATGTCCCCCAAAGTCACATAAGAAAACGTGTGTATGTGTGCGTGTGCGTGTGTGTGTGTGTGTGTGGGTGTGTGTGTGTGTGTGTGATAGCAGCAAGCAGAGGAAATACAAGCAGGAAGTCAATATGTGTTAATAGGTGATCCAACCTGGTTTCATGTGTATTTTAAGGGTAAGGCACTGGTAAGAGATCAGAATAACATTTTATCTTCCATGACATGTGCGTATGTTAATGGCAGCTAGGGATAGGTCTAATGCCTGGTTTCTTGTGCATTTTAACCCTCTGAAACCAAGGAGCTCGGTGTGAGGTTTAAATTTTTTCATGTTTTATATAATTCTCTGAATAAAAGTACCTTTTATCCCCTCATAAAAAATACTTTCTTTGGCCTATGAAAATGCATTGTTTTGTGTAGAGTGTACATTCTTTTCTCCAAAAATATGAATAATACATTAAATAAATACATAAACAAATACAATAATTTCAGGACAAAAGAGAGAAAATGGCAAAGAAAAGTGATTTTTTAAGAGAGGAATCTGCACTTGACAACTAAAAAATAATGCATCTTCATAGGCCTAAGCAGCTTAATTCATATTATTTCTTGAAAGAATCGAAGGGAAACTTAACTTATACAGTTAAATAACACATTTCAAAATAAACACTCGCCCCCTGGGCTCATGCGTTAGTGGTATTAATAAGTAGTCCGAGCTTGGCTTGTACCGTATCAGTTTGATGTGTTAGCTGTGTTAGTAAGGGATAAGGGTAATACCTGGTTTACCATGTATTTGAGCAATGCTTCCAGGAAGTAGGCAGTGAGGTCTTCCTGGTTCTTGTCACCAGACTGTGGAGGGACCAACGGGGTGATTTCCTCTGGGGTCACCTGAGCTGCAGGGGGAGGAGAAAAGGTGCAGCTTTTCAATGTTTATATTTAAATCGATAGTAGAAACAATAGTCAAAATTAACACAAGACTACTATTGGGCAAAGGCAAGCTGCTTCTTCACATGGTCAAAATAAACACACACACCCAGTGCAGCATTCATCACTAATACCATAAACTAATGAACAAACTTTAACATATCCATTAGAGCTAAGGTAGGATACACTGACTGGCAAGTGTACAACCCATCAGCCTAACTCCGCTCCAGTGTCTGCGTGTTTACTAACTCTCGGTCAAACTCAGTGGTGGGTTGATCAGAGTGTCCAGGGTGCGTGGCGTCCCGTGGCACAGCGGCGCCGGGAAGCCAGGAATCAAGCAGGCGAACATGCAGAGCTGCTCGCGCTCTGCGTTGCTCTGCAGCGCCTGCATCCACAACAGGAACAGACGCACGCCTTCGCGCCGGATCTACAGACAAGAGGAGGAGAGAGAGGGAAAAGAAAAGAAAAAAAAGACATTTAAACTCCGTATACTAACATGAAGCTGAAACATCTGAACATGCAGTGAGAACTTTGTAACTGAAATAAAGCTGTGTTTTACGTGCAAAGTAAAAACAGTTCCTGCTTTGAAGCAATCCAGCAGGTTTCACATTTAAATGTGAACTGGTAGCACAATATAAAACATAATGTAGAGGCTGTCAGTCTTGTCGTTTGTTTGCAATGGATATACTCATGTCTGAAAAATTAAGGATTTAAAAATTTGTGGCGCATCGGCAATCTTTATATAAAGTGTTTTCAACCCAGAGCTTGAAAAGGACTGAAAAACAATAACAGCACATCCGGAGCGTTACCTTCAGAGAGTTCCCAGTGTGCAACAGCTTCTTGAGGATCAGCCCTGTGAGAGAACACAAACATGTCAGTCGATAACAAATTATAATACACTTGAAAGTTAAGCCCGGTTTGCATGTTAGTGGCCGGGATTAAATACAAGCACGTTTATTATGAATGAAAATTAGATAAGCCAAGTAGAAATGGCTCGTTTCAATCGAACTTCCTGAATTTCACATTCCCTTGGGGCAGGAAATGCTCTGTTGGTGAAAACGCTTTGAGATGAATACTGATGGATTTATCAAATAAATAATTCTGCAAGTTTGGTTCATTCTCACTGCACCATGGTTCAAAAGTGACTGTGGAAATGGTGTTTGGCAAATACCTCCACCATATATGACTCCCATTGTAGCTGTATGGCAATGAGTTGATACAGGAGAATATTGTGAAACACATTTCTTTGTTTCTGCCTTTACACAACAGGAACTGTTGTCATTAACTGATACTGAGGAACAACGACTTACTAATGACAACTAATAAAGAACGCATGCAGGGTGAGAAGATTACAGCAGCGACTCACACTGTGCTACACTGTGTGTTCATGTCACACACTTTCTGTGCAGGCTGTGGCTTCGCTGGTATATAAGACAGACTGTAACTGGCTCAACCTGATCCAACAATGCAGGAATCACTGACACCATCTCATCAGCTACACACAAGTATGAGATGGACATGAGTTTTTACACGTCCCAAGACAGGGTGTGTGTGTGTGTGTGTGTGTGTGTGTGTGTATGTATGTGTGTGCTACCAATGCTGTGAAACTGCCATCGGCTCTGGATTCTCTCTGGTAGGAGCTGGAGGATTTTCTGAAGGGCAAATAAAAAAAAATGTAATCATGTTTGAGTGTAATTTGCATTGAGGACACCAAATCTAGTAAACACTCTGGCCTACAAGGAATATAACAAAATCTGGCCTTCTTGAGGCAGGCTTGATATAGTCTGCTGTACACTTCAACTTATCCCAAACCAGAAAAAGCTAAATGAAGCACAATAGATTTTCCCAAGTACTCAGTCTGCACTGGATTAGTGTTCTGCCCAGCTCTGTTCTACATTTGAACATGAGTGTTTGTTATCATGGGGCTGTGCGGGCAGGGTGTAGGGGTGTAAGGTCAGCAACACACTCTCCGTCTTCCAAGCACACACACCCAGCTATCTTATCGTGGCTACTCTAAAGCTCCACCCTGCTCTGAGTGTTGCTTAATGCCAATGACCTCGGTCTGAGGTCACTGCCAGCCGGTGTTGTGGCATCGACAACGACCACCTGGAGAGAGCTGGAGCTGCAGTCACACACACACCTCAGTGATTTAGCTGCACATGTTAGAGATCCTTCCTGATGCCACTTTGCATCCGCATCGCAGTTTATTTGTTTGGATGGCACAAAATATGCCTCCCAAATTACCTTTCCCCACAGAGGGAAAATACTCAAAATAAGCCGAGCTCTTCTATCCTCAGTCATCTGAATTAAATTAGTGTAAGCTAAACTACTAAGCTGTAAATTGTAACCACCTTAATATTAAGGGTTTTTTTTTTTTACCTCAAAGATGAAGAGGATTGAGTCCAGCTCCTCCCTCTGAGACTTGTGACCTGAAATGCACACAAACTGGCTTAAAAACAAAAAACTGGCTTATTACTGTCATATATAGCATCATATTATTTACTGGCCAACTGGCTGGTGACCCCAATTTATCTACCCACCAAATCCAAAATCTGCCCACATTTGTCAGGTAAAGAGAACCGAAGAGAACTTACCTTTCTGCTTGAGGCTGACCTCAATGGTGACAAAGTTCTCGAAGAAGACATAGTAGATGTGGGAGTAGTTCAGGTCGAAGAATTGCTTCAGCTCAGAGGGCTCTGCATTCTCTGAAGAAACCAGACAAGAGCAGAGGAAAATAAGCCACAGACAGTTAACTAACAGTTTAGTTCATAACATGTTCTCAAAATTACCCTTTCCAGCACATCGGGTTTCAGGTAAGAACCAAGGCTGCGCACTTCTCTCCATTCCAAGTACATTACTTATTTAGATCACCCACCATAATTCAGCAGTTTGCCTTCATTACAAGCAACCATAAAAGTAAAAAAAAAAAAAACATATCAAAAGGAAGGGATATATACCATATCTCTGAGATAAAATAAGGAGGTGACTGTCTTTTTCCACATCATGATGATCAGGTGCACAGCAAGGAGCGAAGTGAACGGTGCTGATACATGCTTGTCATCTTTCTGCTGGCCTCCACATTCAGAGAACCGGGCTATTTATGAAAAACTGAGCTTTTTAAGACCCAGTTTTCCCCAACAGAGGTTGTGGCTTTCTCACTGTGAGGTCATGTAGTGCCTTTGCTATTCTGCCTCGCTGTCGACTTAAATTAGACAGTCTGTTCCACAGTTAGTATAGTGATACAGCCCATTCAAAAACAAACTATTTAGAAAGATGAATCTATAAGTGGCCTTTTAGTACACACTTGGGGAAAACACTAAAGGCATAGATTAACATAAAAACTGGATGTCACAATGAGGCAATATTGATAAAGCTGAAAATGCACTGTGGAAAAAATGTTTCTTATAAAGTGACCTGTTTATTAAGTGTAGCAAGGTTCTATTACTTAACATTATTCTTAAAAGAAATGATCAAATCCAGTAACTTTCTCCTGTGAGAAATAGAGATCTCAAAATCTCAGGAAGATCAACAAAGCCGCCCTGACCGACAGGAACTTGGAGAGAGGAACAAATGGGACAATGTTCCACCAGGGATTTCCAAACTTTCTCATCACGGGAAGCAAAAGTTGGGAAATCTAACCTCAGCATAAGATGTGGGATTTCTAAAACACACTGTTGTAATATTTCATACTGTGGCTGAGGAGCTGCACCGCGGTATGAGATACATTGTTCTAGGGGACAGGAAGTTTACCTTTGTGTGTTTTGCTTTGAGTATCTCCCTGAACACCACCGAGCGTCATTCGGAAGGAGACGCACTGACTCGCACTTTGAGATAAAACACACACACGCACACGCACTCTGAGGACACACCCACCTCTGCAGTCCAGGGCCAAAATAGAACAAACACACACACAAAACTATGAGGCTACACATAAATGCTCACAAGCATGAATACAGGTATACACACAGAAGAGCCTGTGGTGATAGTGTCTCTGTCTCTAGATTTGTTTATATGAGAACTGAAGGCTGAGCTCTGCCAAGCGTGCGCACACACACACACACACACACACACACACACACACACACACACACAGGCATGGATGGACACACATTAATACAGAGACTGTCTGTGTTCTATGCCATAGTAGTTGCCCTTGTAAGGTCTTAGCGGCCTCGCTCTGTGGTTTTCTAGTGTCCCCTCTAGGGACCAGACATTTTTTAAAGGATTTTTCTCACCAGCCAAGATTTGATTTTACAGGCCATCTCTTAAGCTCATGTTTGAAGCCACTTAACTGTATGCCCACAGCATATTATTCAGTCCTTCTACACAGTCCAGGGATTTGGTAAGACTCTGGCAACACTCCTGAATTTAACATCACTGTAGATGGTCCCAAATAGGGCTGGGAGATATGGACAAAATCAAATGCCACAATATTTTTGACCAAATTCCTTTTGATGATAATTGTAAGGATGACTACTGGCACTTTCAAAAGTGATTTTTTTTTTTTTTAAACAATCATACCTAACGTGGATATGATGACAAGGCAGGTTGAAGCAAACAGCAGAAATATGACACCCCAAACCCCAGATGACATCAAGCTCATATCACAATATTGATATAATCACACAGCACTGGTCCCAAATCTGTCCTTAGAGAAGCTGGGAAACCATCATGATGCATCACAAACCTAGCATCATGCTGAAGTGAATTAGTGTAAAACACAGCCTTATCGATAACCTGCTCAACTCAATCAGGGATAACTAGGATTTATGTACTGACCACTGCAGAGCCAAGCAGGGCCCTCCAGGGTTTACTCAACGGCACCACAAATCCACCATGTAGTAACTTGTCATTGAATCGTTATTTCAAAATCACATCAGATATTACACTACATAGCATCAAAATACATAGATCAGATATAGACTACAGGTTTGTGTGGCTACATGAGGCAAAGAGCTGCAGTTAAGAGTGTTTTTACAGCAACTAACAGCAAATGTATACATTGTTTCGCAGGTGTTTCATAAATCACGTTTCTTTAACATGATATCTACATGGACAACATGAACAATAATTTTGACAAATAATACTTGATGCATGAAACGTTAAGTTCACTTTGCTGCCTATATTGGCTTTGTTCTAGTTATCACTTCCTATGAATGCTGCAGGCAATGATGCCCATCTGCATTTTCCTCAAATGGAGGCCATGCATGATCTTTAAGCAGTGTGTGGTTCTCCCAGTTGTTCGGCTGTCTCTGTATAGTCTTATTCCTTCGTAAACAATGAGTGTATACTTGTCTGTGTGTGACTGTTAGGCCCCACATTCCCCATGGAGCCCATACAAGGGGCACACCCTCTCATGTCTAATGTTAAGCTCTCTCTCTCTCGCTCCCTCTCTCTCTTTCTTTCTCACACACAAACACACACGCACACACACAGAGTCTAGAGGCTCTTACAATAGAAACAGGAAGTTGTGCTACTGTACTGGGCACAGAGAGGAAATAGTATAGGTTGTTTCCCTTTCTGGAGGGGTGTGTGTGTGTGTGTGTGTGAGAGAGAGAGAGAGAGAGCAAGACTCATGGTGTGCACACACACACACACACACACACACACACACACACACACACACACACACACACACACACACACACACACACAGAGTTGTCCTTATCAGCCTGCCATCTTCCATCTTCTCCACCCATTCACAACACTGAAATTGATGTTGTGTTGCAACACATCTTCACCACATCTTTGCTGTAGAGCCCAGCCGCACACAACATACCACACACGTACACACACACACACACACACACACACATACACACCAACCCAAACAAACAAACAAACAAGGACCTCCAGACGCATCACACTTTAACTAAGGGCAGCTTAATAAATCACGACTGTCTCTCCGCAGCTTGTGGCATCATTGGACAAAAACTTTACACACTCAGCGTCATCCACCACGCATTCTTTCACACGCTAGTAGCCCGAATACGCTCCATTCTCTTTGCTGGGGCGAGCAACACCCAAGGCTCCATTCAAAAATCTCAACATTTACATGGTATTGCTCTTTGGCAAATCCATACACCTAAGAAAACAACAACTACAATCCCCCCTGAGTCCCCAGGACCAATAGGTAACTTCGGCATACATTTGATGTACCCAGCGGCAGTTATTCTAATATAATTTAAACGTTGAGAATTGGCTAGCGCTGCTCGCTGCCACCCAATTACAGCATATTGTGGTGAAAGATGACCGTGTGAGTCGAGTAACGAACCAATGCGAAAGTTGCTATTTTACATAAACAAGCGCTACTTGGCTGACTGGACATATGCCGAATTAAAGAGTGGATACCGACAAATGTGAGAGGCTCTTTAGTCATGTTATAAGAGGGCTGCACATTTGCCGACAAGTAGAGCAATGTTAAATACCAAGATTTTCTTGGTATTTTACGTACATGACAACGGCACAAATAGTGGCTAACCCGCTAGCTACCTATTAGCAAGGATTTTAACTTACCTATGACTATTCTCAGATGTTTGAGCCTTGTCAGCACGTCCTTTTTGGGGTCCAACACTTTCTGTGTTGATTTTTTGACGTCCCCATGAGGCTTTTTGGAGAACATTCCTGGGGCAGGAGACAGACGAATGCAGTGGTAGACAGAGCAATAAGGGGTTAGCTCTGAGTGTAGCTTCAGCTAGCGTTAATCTTCAAATTATAACGAAGAAAGCGTCTCTCCGTTATCATTTATTACCGTCGCGCTGCGATTTAGCAGCCGCCGGGAATAACGACGACCACATAAATGGATAAAAGTTGTCGGGGAGAGTGCATTCTGTTTAAAGAGAAATATTATGTAAAACGTAGCGGGGCAAAGCATCCATCCATTGCACCTCCCTTCCAAAACACAGTCAGGAGCCAGGAGGCTAAACTAGCTACTTAGCTAGCTTCACTGCTCAATCAGAAAACATCATGGCGGAGAAGGGAGGAGGGAAAACAAAATAATGGATATCAGAGAAATTCAACGTCACCACGTTTTAAAAATAACCAGATTTTGATCTCATAGTTTGACTATTTAATGTGGGGTTGATGAAGAAAGTTCAAACGATAACTGATGCTTCAACCATATTTGTTATCGCGTAGTATTTCTTATCGCTTATTCTGATTTTCCTCCTCCGACTGCAGAGGTGAATTCTGGGTAGCGTAGTTTACTGCTGTGTTTTAGCCCTTTGATGACGTTTATGTTCACGGTACAGAAAACTACAGCTCCCAAAGCAGACCAGCGCCCAGCAGAGATTTGTTTTTAGCTTTTTTAGTAGCTTAGCTTAGACACACGAGTGGTGGCGTTGAAACCTACGAAAGCATTTACTTTAATCTTCTTTTGGCTTTGGAAAAACATTTTTCTTCTGCTCGAAACTACTGACATTTTCCCATCGTCACTTGTAAGTGGTGGTTAAGTTTAAAGCTTTGGAGGTAATATATTTTCGCTACAGTTCATACTATGCTTGCTAGTTATAGTTCACATGCTAACAGACGTTAGCTAGTTGTGGTGTCGTTTAATCTGTAATTCTTTACTTTGCATAATTGATTGAAATAAGAAATCACACCTTTAAGAAAATACAAGAAAATTAACATTTTATAACGTAAACAATAATGTGTGAAGACACAATGTGAAGCGATTTAAAAAACAGCCCCACAAACAACAACAACGACAACAAAAACAGCCATACATAAGAAAAAGTGCACATATATGCATGGAAGCAGCTTTTTCTTCAAAAAGCTTTTAGATGCAGGCTTCATAAAAATGTTAATATATATGATGTTGTAGAGCATTATCCTACACTGTGTCACTGGAGTGTAATCCATACACTAAAATACTACAGTACTAAATAGGTTATTATTGAAAAATGTTATGCTGCTATTGGTACAGAGAGTAGAACTCATAAGGACTGATTGAAATTACATATCTGGGAGCATTGGGCATTGTGTTAAGTGGAATATTTTTCAATTCAGCACCCAGTGAGCTAAAGCTGCATTCTCTCTCCATTGGAAAGAAGGTCGATGTGAACATTCAACATGAAAACATTGTTCACTTCAGCTTTCAGAAAAATTCTTTGCTTTCCTGACCTCACCAAAAAGGAACGTACAACTCTTCATAGGCCATGACCAGACACAGTCTACATGCAGAATCTTTCACTTGTGGTTGCTATATTTGGTTTGCTGCTGGGCTGAACAGTTACTCTAAATATTATCAAAATCACAACATAGCCAAGCTCCAAATCACAGTAGCTGCATTTTTTTTTTTTCGATGAAGGTAGCCTATTCCACATACAGTTGAATCGAGGGCAACTGGATTTGATAACAGATTCTTGAAGGCGGTTCATTTCTCAAGAAGCTTATTCAGCTCTGACAGACCGATTGGGAGTCCCAGCTATTTAACCTGAGTGGTGATGTTATCCACGTTGCTGGCTTGTAGTGCTCCTCCCTGTTGTGATGATTGTCCTAAGTGTCATTAGGGTCACCTAACTCCATGAGTGAATGATAATTGTTAGGGTCACTAGGGGTCAAGAGTAAATGGTGGAAAGAGACAGGACAGGATTGTAGGTTGGAGATAGATGGTGTGTGAGACCTCCTCTGTTGAGAGATGGTTTCTCTATCTTAACATAGATAGCTTCTTTCACTCCTCTTTTGAACCATCGGTCCTCCCTATCCAAGATATGAGCCTTATGGTTCTTGAAGGAGTGTTCCCCCTGGCTTGGCTTAAAGTCAGTTGCAGTTATGTATCAAGTGGATTGCACAAACTTTCAGCAGTTAGTTTACATATCTTTGACTCAAGCTCTGTCCAACCTTGCCGACGTATAAGCTGTACAGCAGATGTTCTCAAAGCTTGTGCTTCCTATCAGCTATCTTTCTTACATACCCTTTTAGAGAAATTATCAGACAGGCCTTGCATATCTCTGTGGTTTAGACTTGCAGCACCACAGATTTAGGGTAAGGATAGCTAGTAGAAATGAGTGGAAGTTACTGTGTATATGCAGTATGTGTTTGTACAGTGAATATCAACATCGTCACATTCTATAAAAAAATTCTAGCTCTTATTGCCTTCAAGTCTGAAATGAAAACACATGGAATCGGGTATGAGACACTCTTTCTACTCTACTCTCTCTCAGTCTGGAGTTGGCTAGTTGCCATGCCGGTGCACCGTGACCGGGAGAAGAAGGAGAGCACGGCGGAGGAGATGGAGGTGGAGGAGCAAGAGCAGGAGGCCTCCAGCTCTGAGGAGGAGGACTCCGACACCTCCTCTGTCTCCGAGGATGGAGACAGCTCTGGTAAGAAAGGCAGAATTTCATCTTGTGTTCATACTGCACTTTGCTGCTGTGAAAATCAACCAACATTTGAGTTTTGGTGTTTATGTCTCAACTTCCGTTGAAGGTTTACATGGTTCCTCCATGGGTTTAGTAAATTGTGTGACAGTTGGGGCTTATGAAACAGTTTCACAATAAAGTTACTTAGTAGGGGAGACTGGGGACAGTTGCAACAAGGGACAGTTGCAACAAGCCTTATTTCTCCAATCAGAAACATGCTAGAGTGATGACACTCACACTGCACATGCTCAGTTAGACCCTCTACCCACAAACAAGAGAGTGGCCATATTGATCATCTGGTCCAGCTTTTATCAAGGCAAAACTGTTTTGGAGGTATGAAAGTAGATTTTTTCATGAGCTGTATTTTTGTCATACTGTCCTGGTCTTTTGTATGAATTAATCCAAACCTACCTAGCTTGAATCACTGTTTTGTTGACTATTCAGTGACACCGTTTACATGTGTCAATGTCACTGTGGCTAGTTAGCACATGGTGTTTTGTCATGACTGATACCACATGGACGGTTGCAACAGTTGCAACTGTCCCTATGCTAATATCAAAACAGACCACACAACAGTATTTTTGAAGATTTTTAGCTCAAAATAGGCACAATTAATATATTTCATTGCTCATGATGAACAGAACAGGCAATCATAATGAGAAACTAATGCTAATGATAAACAAAATAATTCCCCAAATAACTTGTTGAGCAAAAATGAACAATTAGTTATTGTTGTATATTGTTGTATGTGCTGTGCTATGGGACAAACTAAATAAATTTTCCTGTGAAAACAGTCATATTGAGTTTCTATAGCTTCAGTAACATCTACACATTGCTTCAGTAACATCTACACATTAACTCAGGGTAGGCCTATGTTTTACACAAAACAAAACTTAGTAAATACTTTAATACTGTATACTGTGCTTATTCAGACAAAAATCAGAAGATAATTGGTGAAATTTAATGATTTTTTTAATATGTTGCAACCGTCCCTGATCCGTGTTGCAACTGTCCCCAGGTTTGGGGTCAGTTGCAACGTTTGAATTCCTTTATTCAAATAAATATTGTGATTGATATGTTATATGTAGCCATCTTTAAATGGTATGGGTATATAGCAGACAGATGTAGGTTTAATATGTAAAAATTTGGTGTGCCTAGTCCAAATAGTCTCTGAGTAACTGAGGGTAATGTAAAAAGTGTTGCAACTGTCCCCAGTCTCCCCTACTTTACAGAGATAAGGAAGGAAAACAGGCAACAAAATTGGGGAAACCACCAAAAAAACTGAACAAAGCAAAAAGCCACTCAGAACTTAGGTCCGAGTCAAATACTGCACCTAGATCTCTGGCTGTGGCCGCAACAAAGTTTGAGAGAGTTTGGTAAGAGAGTCTGATGGAGCTCAGTGAACCAAAAAGAATAATTCATGGTTTTGGGAGTTTCCCACATTTTAGGATTTCCAGTGCTTACGATGCAACAGGCATTTCTGAGAGGCACGATGAGTACAACTTCTCATTGCAGTTTGTACACACGCGATTCAAAGCTGGCCCCTCTAGCCTGGCTAAGCTAACTGCTGGCAGCAAGAAATGACCACCCTAAAATGTAATGTTGCCAACCTTGGGAGAAAAAAAAATTGGCCTGCTGGCATCTACCTGTCCAACAAAACACGCCAACACTGCATCGCTCTTCATCTTCATCCTCTCTGGCACTGCTTGCCGTTATTGGCTGGGAGCTACACACCCACTGCCCAAAGGCAGACGCCCATAAGAGTCCTGAGCTCAGCAAAACAAGAAAATCCTGGCAGAGGGCAGGGTCTCTGCAGATACACACACTGCAACACACACTTCTAGTGGGTCATAAGTGATGAATGAGAGGAATATAATTTTTGTATAAGTCTATACATTGTTTTGTTTTTTTAGGAAAATCCCACTCATTCTGCCTTTAAGGCTATTAAGTGTAAACTAGTTATTCCAGTCACCAAATTATATCACCCAGAGGATGTCCAAAAATGCTAAAACAACAAGGGGCCTAGGATTGACCCTTGTAGGACACCGTAGATAATGTGCTGCAGCAGTGGAGGTGTTTCCATTTACAACAGAGTAATTTCTGTCATCAGTAAATGATTTCAACAGATTCAGAGCAGTGTCAGTGAGCCTTACCTCTTTTTCTAGGCAACTGATGGGCATGCTCTTATCAACGCCGGCAAATGTAGCACTAAGTTCTAACAGAATTAGGACAAAGTAGTGACCTCTGTCATCACCCCAAGCACAGTAGTTTCAGTGCTGTTTGGAGCTCTGAAACTGAAACTGATTTAGTCCAGGACCTTGGATAAGAAGAGAAGGTTGAAGTTGTATGTAATTATTGAGGATTTGGTTTTCTCATGAAAAGAAGGACCTTGGACCACCAAACAAGGAGGGAACAGAGACAGTACACATTGAACTGTTTATGTTGTGTAAAATGCTTGCGTCAAATTTACCTTTGAGAAATGGAATAGTGTCCAGTGGGCAAGATGAGCACTTAATATGATTAATGGTGTCTGTTGGAGTGGGAAGGCAAATAGGCTCAGCACTGCTGGGCTCGGTTTGCAAATGTCACAGCATTAGCTATCCACACTTTGAGATGTACAGAGCAGATGTGGGAAAGTGTGCATTGTTAGCTGTTCACATTAGAGACAGAGATATGTGCAGGCCAGGTCTTTGTAACTGATCCTGTATCAGCCCTTGAGCTGCTTCCTGCTTTTACCATGACTCAGCTTTGTTATGCTTTACTGAGGTTTGTGTGTGTTTTTGTGTTACTTTTTTTCTGTCCCAGAAATGGATGAAGAGGACTGTGAGCGAAGGAGGATGGAGTGTCTGGATGAAATGTCCAACCTGGAGAAACAATTTACTGACCTCAAAGACCAGTAAGACCGTTGGGGAGTCTGAAATGTATTCTGGTCAAGTTGTTGTTCTTGTTTTCTTTCTTACCCTTCTTCTAATCTTTTCTCCCCCTTTTCCTGCTTCTGCTTCAAAGAGAGAATTTGACTCCTAAAACACTGTCACATCTAAACACCAAAGCACAACAAAAACTCATCATACTACAAACCAATGGAACATATACAACACATAAAAAGACAAAGTGTGGGGGCTGATTCTGTATATACTGTATACTCACAAATCTCTGTGTTATATGTCTTTACAACTCTGTGTGTGTGCATGTGTGTATGCGCATTCGCTTGTGCAGGTTGTACCGGGAGCGTGTGAGCCAGGTGAACAGCAAACTGGCAGAGGTTGAAGCCGGGCGGGCAGCTGAGTACCTGGAGCCTCTGGCAGGGCTGCTGGAGAGCATGCAGGTCCGCACCAAGGTGGCAGGTAAGACACACACTCTCTTGCTCTCACACACTCACACTCCCATTTTCTCACACATTGTCACTTTGTCTCATTCTCGTTCTCTCTCAGGTATCTACAGAGAGTTGTGCCTGGAGTCAGTGAAGAACAAGTATGAGTGTGAGATTCAGGCGGCGTGCCAGCACTGGGAGGTCAGACACACACACACACACACACACACACACACACACACATAAAAGACCAATTACTTTGTCTCTGATATACATGTCATTGTCCTAATGTAATGTCTCTCAAGTCTTTGAATCTAAAAGCCATGGAGAAGTTGAATTACATGTTACTTGATGTTATGCCTGTGGTCTATATGAGCATGCATGCTTGTGTGTTAGCGTTAGTGGGTGTGTGTGTAAGTCACAGTATACTTGCTTTGTCTGTGTTATCTGATATATCTGTGGTTCTGTGTGTGTCTACAGAGTGAGAAACTGCTGCTGTTTGATACAGTACAGAGTGAACTCGAGGAGAAAATCAGAAGACTGGAGGAAGATAGACACAGCATAGATATTACCTCAGGTATCACAGTGCAGGCAACACATTGGTCAAAAGAAAACAACCTGCCTGTAAAACAGTATAACACAATAACTGAATGCAAAACAACTCTGTAATATCTCTGTCTGTCAGAGCTGTGGAGCGATGAGCTGTCCGGGAGGAAGAAGAGGAGAGATGCCCTCAGTCCAGACAAGAAGAGGAGACGACCATCAGTAGTGTCTGATATCCTTCTACTATTAGTGCTGCTGCCACCAGTACTACTGCTACTACTATTGCTACTACTGTTAGTGCTACTGTTACTGCTAACATTACTATTACTGTTACTGCTATGGTTACTACTACTACTACTACTACTAGTATTACTACCACTACTACTAATATTACTATAACACATTACTACTACTACTACTACTACTACTACTACTACTACTACTACTACTACTACTATTGCTGCTACTACTATTACTACTACTGTTAGTGCTACTGCTATTGCGGCTATTACTGCTCTGTTACATCTACTACTTTTGTTATGGTACTGCTGTTACTACTATGGTTACTACTACTGTTACTACAAAAAGATCCCACTAGAATGTAGAAGATAAGGCTTCTTATCAGCTTTTTATTCAGATGTAATTCCTGCTTCCTGTGTCAGTCTTTGTCCTTAACCTCGTTCACGCCCATATATCGTCTACATGCTTCCTGACCTGGACATCCTGGAGGATTGGACAGCCATAAGAAAGGTGTTTGTGTGTGTGTGTGTGTGTGTGTGTGTGTGTGTGTGTGTGTGTGTGTGTGTGTGTGTGCGCGCGCGTGTGCGCGCGTGTGCGTGTGCGCGTGCGTGTGTGTGTGTGTGTGTTGTTGTGCATCTGAGAGTATAAGTCCCCCTGTAATAGTAACGTGTGTGTCTTAGCTCTCTTGTGACAGTGTGTGTGTTATATCTCTTTATAATTGTGTGTGTGTATGCTCACGTGTTTTCCAGGCCGTGGCTACGCTGGGTCCTCACAGAGGGAAGGCCGACTCGGACAGCTCTGTGTTCCCATTCAGACCAGACAGAAACAGGCCGATACTCAATTGCTGAGACACACACACAAACATACACACATACACAAACATATACATATACACTCAAACACGCAAAAGGACCTCAAACATAATGCACATGTGCATATTTACACATACATATGATTCTCAAGGGCAAACACAGACACCAAACATTCACATCTGAACATCTTGAACTGTCTCTGAATCTTCCAAGAATCCTCTGCACTCCTCATCTGACAGCGAGCACAGCTTTGCCGTTTGCCGATGTAAGTCTATAAGCTGCCTCTAGTGCCAGAAAGCACACACACCTCGGACATGTGGGTTTGAATCCCGTCAAAGGACAAACAGGAATGCGAGCATTAACCAGGTTTATAATCTGTGGTCCAGCTTCAGGCTCCACTGAAGAATGATGCCACAAGCTGATTTTTGTTGATGAGTCTGGCAGAAAGTCGACAAGGACTTCCTGTCTACAACCAATTCAGAACAAATGAAGAATTTCATTCCAAAATGAGTCACACATCACTGGGCCAAAATGTGACACCTAGGGTTTGACCTTTTATTGTGATGGTTTTGATATCAAAGCTGCTCATAGCCAATATTATGCCTGCCTTCAGTATCTCTATGCATGTCCACTTTCATGCCACAAAATCATAAAAATGCAACGTTACCCTCCAGAAATGTCATCTTGTCAAGTCAAGAGAAGCTTCTGTAATAGCATTTAGAGCACCATGTGACACAAACACAGGTTTTATTATGGAGCAGTGACCATAAAGTCATAGTTCCTCCTCTGCAAAATGGATATATGGTGTATTGGAATGAAACCTTTAAAATGCTCTATTTTTTTCAAATGAATTCTGGTATCTATTTACATTTTGAACTGAATGGCCTGAGTGTGAATCAGCACACCTGGGTCTTCCACATGGACAAAGTACACTGAGGTTGTCATAGGATCTTCCCAGCGCCAAATGTTTCCAAAAAGGCAAAGGTGAATGATTAAGCTTGGACACTTTGCCCATCTTTCCGTGCTAAGTTAGAAGTCGAGGTGAAGATTTCACTGCACGGAGCAATGTCTGTCTCTAAAGCTGCATTATGGTCCGTCGTGCCATGAACTATTTTTGAAATGATTTTTATGTTGATAAACTGAATTGTATTGTATGAGACAATGAATTACTTTTTGTATCAGTGCTTTTGTACAGTTAGTTAGTGATCGTACTGAGATACTCAACAGTTGCTCCTGGTTTTTCATAGTCTGAGAGTATCTGTCACTCAGCAGTAACTCGATGTCAAGTTAAACTCAGTGCAAGTTTATTCCAGTGTCCTTCAGCTGGTGCATTTTGCATTTTCACAGAACCGTTCAGTTTCTGCTTTAATTTTTTCTACAAACCAATGAGGACAGTCTGGGTGCTTACTCGATGACTCCATTGGCATGAGAAATGAAAATCCCAAGGCATGAAAACAGATGCATACAGATTGTGTGTGGGATGTAAATGCAGTCAGGCAGAATTAAATATGTGCTTCTTCCTAAACCTTGGGATAAATTGACCCAGAGATATCTTAATCAATCCTTCTTTAGTGTATGCTCACTCGTTTAAAGACTAAATCTAAGACTGTTTTATGGGAATGTTGATGGGGATAACTGAACTGTAAAACTTACACCACACCATTGCCTGAAATTCTGCTCGGTTTCCATGCTATGCAATACAAATTTAAGAAAATGCATTCACAGCTAAATATTTTCAAATTCATGCACTTGTATTGTGAGCTCATTGATGAATTTCTCTGCCTGTACCTCCTGATTCGTCTTTTAAACTTGGAATTAACAAGTTACGCTGCTCTCCAAACATAGAAGATGTGTCATGATCTTGTATTGAACTGATCAAAGATGCAGTGTTTTTTAGCTGTTTTTTCCTCTCTGCAACAAGTGAACATGTATACACCAGCATCTTTGCCAGTAGCATAGTAAGGCAAAGCCAAGACAGTGCCAACAACATCCATATTAACATAGGAGATAACTAAGAACAAGACCATAGGGAGTATTCAAAGAATACTTTGGCGTTTTGATTTTTAGCTGTTTATGCCCCTTCATTTGTTCCACTTCTTTATGATGTTCAGTTCTCATCTAGTTTACCCACCTTTTCATGTACCGTTACATCACTGAGCAAGACCAACAACGTTAGAATAGGCCACGATCAAATGCAGAAACTTATTCTTAGGTTTTTGGTAGAAAAACAGATGAAAACTCTGAATATCACAGTATTCCTTTACATTTAGTTATGTGCCAAATATTGCTGTTATGTACTCTACTTACCATACATACCTACCTCTACTAGTTTCAATACTCATAGTCTCTCTACTTCATTCTATCTCTCTCTTTCTTTGTCTTTTACACCAATATGATTACTTCTAAGATATGAAAATGTTATCATCTTGACGTGAGGCCGACATTACACCGTGCAACTTCCATGCAATTAGATGCATGTTGTAAATTCAGTTTTTACTGTTGCTATTTCATCAAACCCATATGGACCATTCCAAGCAATGAGGTAAACCTAGTTCATTATTTTCCAAAAAAAAAAAAAAAAATACTCAGTTGCATGGAAAAGTTTCACATGTAACGTCGACTTTCAAGTGCAGCCCGATTTCATTGTGTTTTTGTGTGGTTGGCGTGACGATGTTAACACAAAGCATACAGAGACAATGGAGATATTTTGTTAGGGCATTTTTAGTGTTGACAGCTGGTGCCTGCTCAAGCACAGACATTGAAATTCATGAAGTGCTTGTACATTAAAGGTGGATGGTGCCTGCACGACCATACTCAGTCAGCCATGTTATAAAATAAGATTTTTACCTTTTATGTCAAGATGAAATCCAAGTGCATTTTTGTAAGTCACAATTTAGGTACTGCTCACTAACTTTGATTTGCACCTCATTTTGCACAAACGTATCATCCTTGTTGAACATCTTTGTCGCTTTTTCTCCTCTTTATGACAGGAGGCAGCAGGGCTTATGGGAAATGTGGTCTTAACTAGCACAAACAATATCACTGGTGTGAGATTGGAGCTACCATACTGACTGTATGAGGTGAAACTGACACTTCCTCCCCAACCAAACCCCTTAATTTCCTCTGATATCAGTGATTTTACAAACTGAAGCGTGCGAGGTGTTAATGTGGTGGTGATGTGAACATTATTGCAGTTTATTTTGTGCAATGTGGCATCAGGTACATTTGTGTCGAAATGATTTTATTTTTATTTTGTTTATTTTTTTTTTGAATGGGTGACGGGGCAGTTTGAGTAGGAGGGGCTGTTTTATAATTAAAGTTTGTTTTTTTATAAATAAGACTGGTTTATTCCTTCCATCTCAGCTCAGATGCTTTTAACACTGAAACATAAAATAAAAAAAAAATAGAGAAAATAGCTTGTACAGTAGAAAAACACAATAATAAAATAATAATAATAATTATGAGAATAGCCTGGAGAGGTGGCCGCACTATATACATATACATGGCACTGCTAATGCAACAGATAGATGATAGTTCCATAGTGCAGACACTGTGTGCAGACAGTGACTAACAGTAAACAGTTGTGAAGTGACTATTTCAGATGATTAAACTGTATGAAAAATGTGCCTGGCAGTAAACAAAGTCATGCAGTGACTACTACACCAGTTATTAAAGTGACTATTATGGTAAGCAGTGGTTCCACCATGCAAAAACAGTGTGCTGTGACAGTAATAAATGAGTAAACCGCCAACCATTGCCTGGCATTAAATAAAGTTATAAAGTGATGGAGTGACTGTGACTCTAACAGTAATGAGACCCATCTAGTGCCAAAATTAAAATATGAGCTTGATTTTGTCAGACAAGCATTGCCTCATATTGTTGTGGAAACACATGAAAGCAGTTATCAGTTTTATTTTAAAGGGGAGACAGATATTGAATTTAATATGACTGGTCTGCGTAAATGCCCTTGTACTTTAGCTCTTGGAAAAGTGAGGGTGATGTGTGGACTGTGGGCATTACTATATTCCTCTCTTACACTATTTCTTTCTCATGTTATGTATTTACTTTTATAATACTTTTATAATACTTTTACTGGAACCAGTCATCTCAGTAACAAACATTATTGCATTATTTTCAGGGAAGAAAACAGCAGTAAACACTTCAAATGGGTGCTGGCATTGGTTGGAAAGTGCTTACTGTAGCACTTTGGCTTTGTGTGGTTCACTGATGGACATTCTCCAAAGCACCTTTTCCTCCTGTAAATGAACAACAGCTTCCTCTTGTTGATTGTGTAGTGTAACCATGGCGTATCAGCCTTGTGTTTTGAGCCAACATGGCCATGTGACTTACTGCTGCTCTACTGCTATTTGCTCAACTTTTTGCCTCTGATGATCCTCCTTTGAGTCTTTGCTTAACATGAATGTCCTTTAGTCACAACGAAGGCAGCATACAGCTCATATTCAACAAACAGCATCATGACAGGATGGATATTGTGAATCAATCTGAATGAATTCCACTGATACACTCAAGCCTATACACTATCAGTTTGCACTTTGACAGACACAATAGAGGTTAATGTGGAAAGTGGAAGAACAGATAGTGCATCATGTGTGCTTTCCTGGTGGAGAGGGGGCAAGGCAGGTTTTTCTTTAATATTTATTTTATAAATCACTCACTACACTCCCATGCCACAATGCATTGCTTATATTGTTTAAATTAATTCACCTCTACTGATAGGACCTGATATCATCTCTGTTAACAGCCAAGTTTAAATGGAACCAATGCAAAAGCAATGCAGTGTAATGATACATTCCTAACTCTGAGATATAATCCATGGAAATACATGGAGACATTGACAATTTGACAAAGGGTCTTTATTCTTCAATGAATAATCACTTTTTACAAAATCCACATAGTTTTCATCTTTCTGGCTCTGAAAGGAACTCCTCCTCCATTAAGTCCATTCAGTTCACTGTTGTATGTCTATTAGGACGGGTCACAGTTCAGTCTGCCATTCTACTGTTTTAAAAATTCATTATTATAAAAGACAACTATCATAAGCCACTTTTTCATGCCAGGGTCATCTGGGAAGTGATAGTAACACATGATGAAAATTGTTTGGAATAACAGCCTTATTAACCTAGTTGCAAAAAAATCCAAACAACTCTGTTGGAGGATGTGGAAACTGAAGCAAACGGTCTCATTTGGCCTCTGAGGAGCATTTCAAAGCTTTCAGCACCAAGAGGACCAACCCAGTTCATCTCAAAATAAAATGAGTTGAAATAATCCAGTTTGACTAAGACCTTGGTGTAGCTGAGTCCAAGTCAACAAGTCAAGTCTTGCTTGACACCCGTCCCAAAGGGAAAACCCTTTGAAATGACTATGACAGCACTAATGTTAAGAGTCCTTATACAACAGAATGCAACTAGCCTATGGAACAAAGTCTGTCTTCTGCTCCAGAGATCAATTCAGTTCCTCTCTCTATATTCTCATGATGAAATGATGTGAGTGATGCTGCTCTGCTCTGCTCTCCATCCTCTGCAACACAATCCACATACACAGCACATCTACATACTCACACAGCAAGACAAGTTCATTTAGAAAGCCTTCTGGTATCATCAAGCACAAGCCTGGTGACATGACTTCCAAACAGGAAGTAGTCCCTGAGCTCTCCTGCTTGTTGTCACCTTGACAACGCAATAACAGGAAGCGCCTCACAGGAAATATTGTTAGTTGGTGATGGGACAGAGAGTGTAACATGATAGGAGAGAAGAGTTAGAAAGGGAAGATGATTGGAAGAAAAGACAATAGCAGTTTGACAGAGAAACATCAAGAAAGAGGATGGAGATTTAATAGCAATAAAGGTGGATGGTCTTCTCTCTTGCTCATATTATGTATAAAATACATCCCCTGGTTAATAAATAGACATTACTGTAAATGCATGAAGGGAAATCAGCAACCTGCCCATCATCCATACACCATCTTGTTCAATTGAAACCAAAAACAAATCAAGTAAATCTCGGTCAGGTTCAGATGGCATGATCAGGCGAAGGTGGGTGTTCATCTGGAGACTGGCTGTGTGTTGGAGATGGGAGGGGCTGACGAGGGGGAGGAGGACCCATGGAAGGAGGTGCAAAGCTGTCGGGTGGGGGGGGTCTCATGGGGGGGCCGTAGCTGTGAGGATGAGGAGGAAGAGGACCTCCGCCAGGAGGGAAACGAGGCGGGAACATCATCCCTGGGTGAGGAGGAGGAGGAGCCCACACTGGAAAGAGACAGAGACAGAGAAGAGGTTTACACCGGTGATATTTGGAGAGAAGATGACTGTAACACTACAGACAGCTGTCACTACTCACTAGGCATCATGGGAGGCCCCCCAGGTCCCCTGGGAGGGTAGAAATCAGGAGGTGGGGGTCCATAGGGCAGTCTACGAGGAAATGGCCCATCCATGGGGCCCATGGTGGGGCCCAGAGGGGGGGCGTCCCCCATTCTGCGTTCTGCTTCAGGGGGAGTCCTGCGATCACCTGGACCAGGCTGAGAGGAAAGAGATTCATAAACAGAATTAGACATACACACTTGCTGATGAACTGACAACATAAGCACAGACGTGGTGAATTCAAGCTTACTTGGTTCTGTGAAACCAAAGAAGACTTTCCCCTTACTCTCAACCACCCCAAGAAAATCTGCTGCCCTACCAAGTCAGCTAAAGCACCAGCAGCTCCACCTGCACAGTGTTTTTTTATTATATTTGACAGACCAACACAGTGACTTTATACTAGTTACAGATGTAAGCTAAAAATATATTTGCAATCAACTGAGAATTTCTCCATAGATTACTAAAGACCAAGTTAACACTACTCCATCTTTTTTCCATTTACATCAAACAGAGAGGCTGTGGAGTGGACAGAATATGACTGTCTGGCATCTTTTTAAGCAGAGTCAAGGGCTTTCTTGAAGCTTATGTAGGCCATTTAGTAGAACGGCGGACTTTTGAAAAAAATTTGATGCAATGGGGGACTTACTAATTTGCCAGCTGGTGCCATTCTGCAGCAACAGTAAGGTGAGCTTAATTACCACAGCTAGTAGCTACAGGTAAGTAGTGTTTTTTTGGTGATGGGGAAGTGGACATTCACAGCAGCAGTGCACTATGCATGTGCTCAAGATGTGATTAGCCATGAGGCTACAATGTTTCCTAGAGGTGACTGGTTGTTTGATTTTAACAAATGAGATTACAGCCCCACGAGCAGCCTGGAAGACAATATTGGTTCAGTGTGTTTAGTTTGGCTCAGACCCTCTGTCTATAATAGTGATTTGTCAAAATTGTGAAGGAAAAAAGTTAGGGGAACATCTGAGACAATAACAACATCCGCATTCAGAGCTAAGAACATGCACATCAAGCTGTTGAGCCCTAACCAGTTTGATACTCAGTGGTGTTATTACAATACCACAACACTCATAAAGGGAAATCTATTCAACAAAGCAGCCCGTGGCCAAGTGACAGCTCTGAAGTGCCTGTTAAACAGATCTCTCACCTCTCGGTGTTCACCAGGTCCAAGGCTGTTTACGCCAAAAGTCGCCTCTGTACATACAAACATCCACATTAAGTTAGACACACAATTATTATTCTACCACAATTATTAAGAGCAGTTGCGGTGCAGATTTCTGAAATGTTTGCTTTTTTAAAAAGGACATTGCACTAAAATTCCAAGTGTGCATATTTACAACAGTTTCCATCCAGCTTTTCCAATTCAATACATTGTAATGTTCTTATATGTAGTTAGAAAGGTAGGGAGAGCAAGAATATGAAAAAACAGATACAGAGAAATAAGAACATAGTGAAGAAAGCCAAGCAGCTGTACAGAGCAGAGAAACTCACCAGCCATGTCTGGAGGGTGGGGGGGTCCAGGAGGCCCAGGAGGGAGACCCCTGGGAGGGAGAGGGCCAAGGGGGATGGAACCAGGAGGAGGAATGCCCAGAGCTCCTGGAGGAGGTGCTGGCCTCCTGAACATGGGACCTCCTGCTTCTGGAAACATGTAGCCTGAGAGAGAAGGGAGGGAAGGAGACAGAGAGAGAGAGATAGAGAGAGAGAGTAGTAGTTGTAGCAGGAGGAGGAAATGAACATTAGACATTTTGCATTAAGGCATCAACCCTAAAACTAAATCCAATGAGCTATCCCTATCATTTTGTACACTCTCAAGCCTATAAGCAAGAAAATCAAAGCTCCAGTCTGTGAGACTGTGACAAGTGATCTGCTTGAGATTTCACATGGGTGTACACTTTCTCACAACTAAGAAATATTATTAGCACAAATGTCAGTAGAATAACACACTACCTCTATTGAGTTTTGTTTCCAAATTTAAATCTAGACTTAACTTTCCTAAATCACAAGGAAAAGGTGTGAATGCTGTGTGAATTCTATTGTGGAACAAATTTCCTCATTAATGTGTTGAATTGTTGTAAAATGTACATTAATGATATACAGATCGCTGTACAACATATTACTGGATTACAGTCACATTTTCAAAGTCACTTTCAGTTCATGCTTAATGGTTAACACAGCTGCAAATACACTCCCACACACAATGCAATTTACACAAAATACACATTCATTCCCACCATGCATTTAGCATTCCCAGCCCTATGCAGTGAGTTCACGCATAAACACATCAACAGTGTGTGAACACATGCACGTGTACGTGTGCACACACATAGCCACAATGCATCTAGCACATACAGTTACAGTGCATGCATGCAGTTCACTGAGTCTGCACACAATCACAATGCATATGGTGCATCACACGGGCTCATGTTGCATTTTACACACAAAGATACAGACAGACACACAAGTACAGATAATGACACACAGTGAAGGATGATGAATCATCAATGACACAGCAGAAATCCAGCAGTGCCACACTCAAATGTCTCCCCTGAGAACCAGGACGTGCCATTTGAAGGCTGATTCCCACTTTAATGTACCAACAGCAGGATTTCACTTTTATTTTGTAGTCACAATTCTTTACTAGAACTGTCAGTTCACTGCAGATTGATTCAGCTCAATCTGGAAAGACTTTTTTTTTTTTTTTTTAAATATTTCATCACTCGACTACAATAATTATTTTATTGTGAATACCTCAAAATAACATAACTCTGATAGTTGTTTAGTTATAAGGACAAAAATGCTGGGCATAATAATCTATAGCTAGGGACTTCAACATTTCCAGAAGAAAAAACAACAACTTGTCCACACATTCCTGTTTAGTTTTGGGACAAATGTAAAACATTAATTTTCCTGTTTTAAATATGATCTAAACTCATCCCTGCCTGTTAATTTCTGTGTTGTGTAAAGCAGCAGACGTGGGTCAGGACTGCACTACTCACTGACTCACTGGAACCTGCTGATTCTCTCTGATTCTCTCTCTCACACACACACCTGGAGGTCCTAATGGCCCTGGAGGCCCAGGAGGTCCTGGGGGCCCCCTACGATCTCTCTCCCATGTTGGAGAGATGGAACCACTGTCTGAGTGAGGACCTCCACTCCGCTCCAGCTCCCCTTGGCCACCAGGGGGCTCCATTGGACCACGAGACACTGAGAAGGGAAAGGGGAGGCAGCAAGGAGACAGTGGAAAGTAGAGAGGAAGGACCAGCGAGATGAGGAGAGAAAGACAGAGAGGAGGAACCAGACCCAGGTGTCCCAAGAAAAAAATATAAGGAGATCAAGAGAGTTTGGCCAGTAAGAGAGAGAGAGAGACAGATAAAGAGAGACAGAGCATCATCTCAATCAGTGTAAACAAAATAAACCAAAGACCAGAGGCACTGCATACATTCCATTCCCCCATGGACGTTACAAAGCATCAACAGCATACCAACACACACAGCATGCTACTATGGATGTGGACTGATCTACTGTGTAATTTGCTTTGAAAGTCCATGGGATAAAAAAAAAAAAGTAGTTCACCATGCTACAGCCAGCTAGCCATCACCAAGGTGCAAAATGTATGTTCACTACACCAATCCGATGAGAGGGAGTGTAATATGAAGAACTAATCCCTCTCATTAGCAAAAAGTAAAAGGATACAGCAAATTAAATGGCAAATGAAAAATAATGGAGCAACAGAGACATTTAATCACACAGCAAGATGCAACTGAAAAACTAAATCCATCAGTGTTGTGTATTCTGGTATGTACTTGCAGCTGAGTGTGTATTTGTGTGTGTGTGTGTGTGTGTGCTCCTGCATGTGCATACTTCTAGGAGACAATCTAGGGGGAGGTCCATCCATCAGTGTGGGAGGAGATAGGAAGGCTCGGGTTTCGGAAGCAGGGCGACCTAAAGGAGAGGGGCCGTAAGGGGACCTTTCACCTAGAAGGAGGTCACAGGTCAAAGGTCAGAGATGAAGGATTTGTTGACAGCTAGAGGGTTGAGGTAAGCAAGCAAATCAGTGGGGCACCAATGTGTGTGCACACTTTTCACCAGGTCACCAGGATACAAGCTTAGCAGTATTTTTTATACATGTGTGCACTGACCTCGAAATGGTAGTGGTCTAGCCAGGCTGTCCAAGGCGTAGGGATCTTTGTCAAGGGCATCCAGTTTAAACTGTGTGTCTGTCAGCCTGGACAGAAACACACCTCAAGTTACCCAATACCTGAACCTGAATACGTAATAAATATGTAAAAAATAAAGTTGCAACACAATAGCTAATTTTCTACGGAATTTGTAATGTATTTTATAATAAAAATAGCAGCAAGAGGGGGACTCATAAGCCACAAAAACCATAGCATATTCATCACTTGTAAACTGAATGAGCAAATCAAAATGAAAGGTTTTCATGTGACAGCAGCCTCACAAAGCTATGTTTGATTTTAAAACTACTGAGAGTTTAATTGTGAAATTGTCCACAAAGTGATGTGATAAGAACTGTATATACATTTCATGTTCAGAAATGTTCAGTGTAGTTATGAAAGATAAAGCAGAGTTTAAAAGCTTTAGTGAAGGTCACTGTAGGGCAAATACAACAGAAATTTTCACAGCAGCCACTTTGACATGAAATAAAAGGCAAACACAGGTGTTAGTAGCAACATTAATTAAGGTTCTGTTCCACTGACATGAACCAGAGCCTGTCCTGTGAGCCATGAATGACACCAGGACCGTGGCTCTGTTAGACTGTAATTAATATCATTGGTAACACCTGTGTTTACCCTGCTTTTCATGTCAGAATGACTGCTGTGAAAAGGTTTATTTCATAAATATTCAGTGTGTTTTTAATCTCTGAAATGTTATAAAGGGAGAAAAAGATTTGAAAATAAAATCAGTGTTTCAGCCAAATGTTTAATGAACTTAAGACTATGGAAAAAAATCAATGGAGAATCAATTAAACTGAAGATACAGTATCTGCAAATTGGCACTCTGCTGAACAACAATAATACTACTAAAAAAATATAGCTGCTGCGCAGCAATGGTCGGGGCTGGGCAATTTTCATCTAGACAGCATGGAGATGTTGGTAATTTATTTTTAACAATGATTGATTTGCTCCATAAGTGAAAAACTGATGTTTAAGTGTAAAGTGTACAAAGGTTTCTTCAGTATTGGGGCTACATTTTGGTGAAAGTTGCAAAGCTGTAGCACATATGGTTGATTTATTATAAATTTTCAAAGTTTTGAATTTTAGAGGTTTGCTGTAGCGCCACCATCAGGACTACTGGCTTGTGTTTGCAGTTGAGGAAATCTAGCATGGGACTGGACCTCTGTGCAAAGTTTGGTGATTTTTCGCACATGGGAATGTTGCACAAGTTGAGGCTTGAACTCACAATCTTTGACACCGAGGACCGGCCTCTATCTCACTGCGCTAAAATCTCACATGTAGCTTCACAAACTGACTGAGCCAATCACTGACATGCAGGACAGCAGCCATCCATGCATGGAAAGGCAGATTTTAAACAGCTGTCAAACATTCAGTTATTATAACAAAAATCTGAAAATACACATATTGCATCTAGACAGCATGGAGATGTTGTTCATTTGTTTTTAACAATGATTGATTTGCTGCATAAGTGAAAAACTGATGTTTAAAAATGCATGACTGCATTTGCATTGACTCCAATTGTTCACATGAGAGCAAAATTCAAAATGCTGTCAAAAATTGAGTTTTTGAGATAGAATTCTGAAATTTGCCACACATCATCTAGCATGACTCCAAAAGTTTGTCAATTTTTCTCATGAACATTGAAGATTTATTTACCAAGAATTTGCAAGTGTATGTTTACAGTACCATTTACAGTCAAACATTCTGATGCACTATAGGCTCAATTTTTGATAAATCAAAAATCTGTGTGGATCGTTTGTGTAGGACAGTCTGAAGATGCTCTGTAGCAAGTTTGGTGATATTTGAGCAAAAATTGTGGGAGGAGATGGGAGGTTTAATAGGTTTTACAGTTTTTGAAAAAAAAAAACTGATGGATTTTATAATTTGCAAGAGGTTTAACTAAGAATTCTTGAGTATTGGGGCTACATTTTGGTGAAAGTTGCAAAGCTGTAGCACATATGGTTGATTTGTTCTGCGCCACCATCAGGACTATTGGCTTGTGTTTGCAGCTGAGGTAATCTGGCATGGGACTAGACCTTTGTGCAAAATTTGGTGATTTTTCGCGTATGGGAAATAGGATTTCCTTGGAAGAAAGAAAGAAGAAAGAAGAAGAAGAACACGCAAGAATACAAGAGGGTCCTGGCAGCTTAGGCTGCCCGGCCCCAAACAAAAAAACAAGGGTCATACTTCTGTCTGAGGAGGGCATTTTCCCTCCTGATGTCCGCCAGCTCTCTGTCTGCTGCTCGGGCTGCAAGCTGGAAAATAAAATCAACTTCAGTAATATACCTGCTGTATACATACACAGTGTAGAGTGTCAGTGACACAGGCAAGACAGTGTGTGTCTGTTCTACAAACCCAGTTATTGTGAGCCTTCTTCTCATGTGCTGAAATCTGAGTCTGGTAAGACTGTTTGGTTTTCTCAAGCTCTTCCTCCATCTCCTCTGCCCGCTGCCTGAGGGAACATGATTATATATGGATGAGATTAAAGTATGTGTATGTGTGTGTGTGTGGTAAGAAGACACATTCAAATGCCCTCAGAAAAACATTCCACAACCAGTGATGTATATTCTGCAGCAGCAGGTACCTGTAGTTGCTGAGCTCCTCCATGGCCAATGTGATGTTCCTGTCTGCTTTACTTAGCTTCTCCTCTTTCTGCAAGCGCTCCTTCTCCTCTACCGTTAACAGTCTGGAAACACAAATCTACATCACTATCTATAGCTAGCGTCAAATTCATCCATGTTTTATGCATGTGTGTGTGCCTGTACCTGTGCAGTTTTAGTTCATTCTCCTGGTACATTTCTGTCATAATCTGGAGTTTCTGCTGCAATCGCTGGACCTGAATGGAATGAAATTAAACCAGAACAGAAGGGAAAGCAATGAACAGAAACATATTTTAAATGTGGAACACCAAGTCACAAAAATTAAGATGTCACTACAGATGACAGATGTCAACCCTACTTGGTCTCCGTAGTATTCAGCATCTGCCTGCAGAGAGAGTTTCTCTCTCTCCATGTCCTTCATGCCCTCTGGAAAGAAACACACATGCAGATATTCCATCACAATGAAATATATGAACTATTGGTGACTAAAATAAACAAAGAGATGGAAATAACTGCAGAGCTATAAAAATATATGGTATGTCTGCAAGATTGGGCTGCTTTGACATCAGGACAGCACACCAAGAATCCATGACAGTACAATATTAGACCCGTTTAGTCATTTTAAGACATTTGCTCATGGTCTGCAATCAATAACATTAACAAAGTCACCACTAAATATTTTGCTGAGACAGAAACTTTTGTGAAACAAATTCACACATTAACCACTGACCGTCAGCATCTCACCCTGTTTTGAAGTTGTTTTTCTGTGTTAAAACCATATCTTCTGTGGTCTCTAAGCTGTTATATGCAACTGTTTTGATCTCTGGCAACAGGTGGTTCTCAAGTCACACATAAAAAATATTGTGGCTGATGTTAATTATCACCAGAGGCTATGAGCACAAATACCTGAGGATTGTACAAAGGCTGACATGTCTGAGCAATATCAAAGGCTTTCCTGGCAATGTGTAAGCCACAAAGACAATTACAATGTGTCTGACTCACCTTGCAGTTCTTCTTTAGCTCTAACTTCATCATTCAGTTTGGCAAATGCTCTGTCCTTGTCCTCATCCACTGATTTGAGGTCTGCATTCAGCTACACACACACACACACACACACACACACACACACACACACACACACACACACACACACACGAACATCACAGATGCTGACAGCCTTGAGTGGCTTGCTGGAAATAGCAATGGTTCTTTAACAGTAACTGAATAACATAACTGCTTAACAATTTATAAAGGCCTTATGATTTGCAATGAGCATTATTATTAATGGCTAATTTACAGTGCCTTCAAACATGACTCAGCCAATCCAAATAAGGACCCAAAACATCTGTTTTATAATAAACGCATTAATGTGATCAGTACTTAATTACATTTAACAATATGCAATAAATACTGCAGTGAATACAGAGCGATGTGTTCCCAGTTCAGTCTAATACCTTAGCAGCATAGATGAGTTTCTGAACTTTCTGGAGGTGGTGCTGTGTGTCAGGTGTGACTCCGCTTCCATTCTCTCCTCCTTCTCCTCCTGCTGTCCCATTTGAGCTCTCCCTCTCTCCTTCCTCCTTACCCTCTTCTTCCTCCAGGTCTGAATCCCATGCTTTCATGCTCAGCAGCCGGTCTGTTAGGGACTGGAAGGGTGCAAGTATTTGTTCTCATCCAAATTCCTCAGAACAACAGTCATAAGTTTTAGATAACTGCAACTACCTTGCAGCCCCAAATGAAATAGTATGAGAAATGAAAAATGGTAGCATGCAGTTGACAAGGAGGCTATGAACTCCAAAGATGTTTTTCTACAGTATTTCTTTGGTATTGGTGTCACAAGATAGCTTTTCAACAATGCCAAGAATACAGTTATGGGAGAAATACTTAAGACTTGCCACTTTTGCCATGAAAACAGTCAAATTGAATCATATGGAATGTCAGCAAAAAAACAAAAGCGGCTTCAATTCAAAAGCATCTGTATTAGTCATCAGAAACACATACAGGTTAAACTATAGAACCAACCACACCTTGATGCGCTCATCTTTGTTGGTCACATCCTGCAGCATCCCAGTGTAGGAGATTTCACACCTCCTCATCTCCTCCTCCAACTCATTGACTCGCTCCACCCATCCCTCCATCTGCTGCTGCAACTACAGAGGCAAATGGACAGGTGAAAAAAAATGAAATGATGGTGGTGAGGCAAGACAGGGAGGAATAAATGAGGATGTATATATATATATATATATATATATCAAGGGATGTAGTGGTATGTTTGACCTACACAACAGGACCATCTAGTATGTGGATGAGCAATAATGATAGCAATTTAAATGAGCAGCACCCGCCAGCCTTAATTCAAACCATAGCATAAACAAAATCACTTTGTGTTAACAAATATATACATATAGTGTATGTAGTGTCCTACCTGTGAGTTACTCTCCTGGAGCAGTGTGTTCTCCTCTCCAGCTGTTTCCAACTTCCTTTGTAGTCGGTCACTGTTCATACTATATACCTTCAGAGTGGTCTGTGCCTAAGGACAGAGAGACAGAGAAATTCACTTGAACCACAGAGGCACAACAGAGAAAAAAAGGACAGGACCAGAGGAAAGAAGACCAGAAAATGAAGGCAGAAGGATGTGAAGAGGTAAACAATAATGGCCCTTTTCCACTAGTATCTACTCGGCTCAACTTGGCTCGACTCTACTCGCCTCGGCACGGTTTCGGTGGTTTTCCATTACAATTGAGTAGCACCTCGCCGTGGGTGGAGTCATCATAGCAAGGCGGCGCACCGTCCAGCTCCCACTGGATTCTTTGGGCCACCACCAAGAACAGAAAAGTCTCCACCTCTTCATTTGACCGCGGTAGCGGTTTGCTTGCCATTTTCCGACTTTGCCAACTACAGCAATGATCAATGCGCACAGTCGCTATTGCATTTTTTTTTTTTTTTTTCAAATGCCGGGTTTTGTTTTCGTGCAGGAGTCGCTCTTTTCACTCCCTGTCCAATCAGTTGCTTGCACGGCGTTCACGTCACATTTTTGGCTCGACTCAGCTCGCTTGGAACCCCGGCAGAGTAGGTCCTAAAATGGGACCTGCTACCAGGTACTACCACGTAATGGAAAAGCTCTCAAATCGAGTAGAGTCAAGCCGAGTCGAGCCAAGTAGGTACTAGTGGAAAAGGGCCATAAAAGGCCAAAGAGAAAATGAAGAGCAAAGGACCTGTTCTTCCTGTGACTGAAGTTGTTTGGTTTCTTCTTCACATGTTTTCATGCTCTCCTCCAGGTCAGCTATCTGGAATGATAACAACCAAAAACTGTTACTTAACCCCTATCACACCACTGTAATGGGTGGGCTTTCTGATTCAAATTAAAAATCCTTGCATAATTTTAGCTGATGCTCTCAACATGTCTGATAGTTTGGTACTGGTCATGACAGTGTGTGTGCCTACCCTTCTCTCTTGCTGCATCCTGTGCTCTCTCTGTTGGTCCAGCTGGTCCTTCAGTTGCCCCAGATCTCTCTTTAGATCCTTTTTAGCTCGCTCCAACTCCCTAGCTTTGACCTGGAGGAAGAAGAAGGGATGAAAACAGAAATTAAATTCTGTGTGTTTATCAGAGGATAGGAGTAAACAATGGAGGAAGGAGTAAACAGTGGATGAGGGAGGAAAGTGCCAACCTCCAAGTTTTGTCAATTTTGGACAAGTGGTCTTGCGGTTGTAAATTTTGACCTTATAGCGCCACCATCATATGAACTAGTGCAACTATTTAAAAACTTTAACAATGTGAACCTGCATCATCCATTGAAGGACTGTTAAAAACAGATTGGTCCCCCAGGATCATCGAGGGAGAGGCAACCTTGGTGTGAACGGAAACTTATTCAGGTACTGGCTTATGTATAGTTTATGAAAAGTATAGTCCTTATTATGCACTCTAAACAAGAATGATAATGGGCTAAGGGAAAATTCACTAATTCTCCAGCACTGGACCAGTCATTACTACCAGAATGAATCAACTGTCATTCATCCTGCATGAAACTGAGGTTAGCTAATTAAAAAGAAAAAAAAAGCTTAAAATCAATTCAAAATAAACAATGGCAAAATAGTGACATATCCTTGAAGTTAAAATGATGCTGCATTATTTTCAAAGAATATACTAAAGAAATTAAAGGGTTAAATTGTCATGATTCTGTAATATGTTTTGACCAATGCTAAATAAATAAGGTTTATTATCATTATTATTATTGTTGTTGTTATCATTATTATTATGATAAGGGAGTGCAACCGTTTCAGTCTCATGACAATGCTGGAGCTGTGATCCTGATGGGCCCCCAGTCCCTGAATATTTACCTGTGCAAGGTCAAAAGGTAATCATATACATTATGACCAATTTATTAATCTATTGTACAACTGTAAATTTCCTTCCGACCGTATTCCATGCTAACAAAAACAGTCCTATCACACCTGAATAAAATAAACACTGACAGTGACAGAGACAAAGACAAGTCAAAACCCTGTCGATCCTCAGTAAATGTGGATGAAACTCAAATACCCTAAGTAGAACTGTCACTCATCTGGAACTGGCCTATAACAATGAAACAATATCAGCTATCCAACACCTGATTTCCTAATGCACTGCTCTTAGTGTGTGACCTGATTTGAAATCCTTAAGTAAACACATCCTTTGTGAGTTTAATAAAAATGAACTGACATGACTAACACTTTCTCAGGCACCATCCTGAATGGCACCCCTAACATCCTCACCAAACCATGGCAAATTGACAATATTTGCTTAGTACAAAAACTATAAACTGTGATGTACAAGGACAACAAGGCATATTTAATCAATATTTAATCATCCTGTTTACAATCCGTCTTATTCCTTATATTTCAACTGCTACATCACCATCCTAAACAGTCACATTGGAGATATTACTGCTATATTCAAGCACTTGTGTTATTTCTTAATTTGAGGATGTCTCCAAGTTTACAGACATTCGGTAATTTATGTCTCCCTCTGTCTTACCTGCAGGTGCTCTGTCTTTTCAGTTTGGGCCAATACACCACTGTCCCTCAGTGAGCTCTCCAGGTCATCATACTACAAATAGCACATCATAAAGAAAATAATCAGATTTAAGTGCAGAAGAGACCCACAGTCACTACAGCCACATGTATTTTTTTTTTCAGAATTTCAGATTATTCTAATACATATTATTAAACATTAGTTTTTTGTTGTCTTTAATCACACTCTTGACAACACATACAGTCAGCAGTGGCACTAGCACTGACCTCTTGCTGACATTTGCTGAGAGTCTCCAGGACTTTACATTTCTCATTTAGCAGCTCTGCCACTTGCTCTGCCATGCGCCTCTCTTTACCTACAAAACACAAAATACAAAACACAATGATAAACTGCATAATTTTATCCTGACATTTCTGCTTCATGGAGCAGTATGTTGTGGCATGTGCGAGGGGAAATGTGACAAGTGTTCAGTCGTGCTGGTTTCATTACAGTGCCAAGCTGTATAATTTTGATGTTAATGAAGTAACTTACTTCGATACATTCTGCTTTTGACCTGCAGAGGAACAGGGAGACGAGAATGATCATGAGAGAGAATGATAAACCAATATCCAGTGGAACAAGTGTTATGTTTGTGTGTTTACGTACGAACCAGAGCTAAACATCTAGAGCAACAGCGTTATTGTGGCCAAGCTGAAAGTATTTACATATGTATATGTGTGTGTGTGTGTGTATACTCACAGAACTATAACATCGACAGCTGAATACCAGCACTGTTACAAGCCCCACCAGGCTGGAAATGATGATTGGTTCCCATGGCAGCCCGTACAGGTCTGGCCCTGGTCTGATATCATCAGGCAGCGACAGTACAACCTGAAGGAAAGCAGGAGAAAGAAAGATGTAGTTAGTCTCAGCATAATACTTCCATAGTTGTGCATTTGTAGCAGGAGTCAAAGAGTCAAGTACATCAATTTTTCCACCTGTTTAATGAAAAAAGTGCCCCTATTGCCTCAAACAGTCAGTGTACTAGTACTGTGGGCAGCTACAGCATCATTATTATTTATTTATTTATTTTTTTTAAAAGTAGTTTGTAACCTCTTCCTTGCCTCTTTCCTCTAAAGATCAACACCCCTTTCTATCCATGTCCCTCTGGACCTGAGAACTGATGTCTTTCTTTGGCCACTCAATTATTCTAAAAACACTGATCCTACACATGATTGCACTTCTTTGTTTAAAAAGGGGAACTTGGCTACTTTTGCCTTTACATTCCATCTCTAATTTAACATTTCTGATATGATGCCCCACTAGTGAATATAAAGTTTGTCAAAGTAACACATAATAACTTGTTTTAACAATAACTTGAATGTTTTTGTGAATACCTCATAAACTTGGCAGTCATGAGTAAACTATTACAAGAAGGACATGACAACTGAGATTGCTAGTGGCTGATTTGGTCTGTACAAGGGAAATTAAAACTCCTTCTGACCATCTTAACAGGTGAAAACAGCAGAAAAACACAACAGCCATTACCAACGATAAAAACAATTATTATGACCAGCATAGTAGACTATTCAAATGCGGGCACAAGCAGTCCTGGTACATTTTCAAAACGCAAACAGAAAACTGACGACAGCCCTGCCAGCTGGTTAATGGCAACGGAAACACACATACAAATTACATATTAAAAATTAACGCTATAAAGACAGAAGAGACGCGAAGACCCAGTCATGAGATGTTCACCACTGTCCGTTACGTTAGGCTGTGAGAGCTAGCTAGCTGATGCTAACGCAAACTGCCACATAACGTACATCCTTCACTTTCTCCACGGCGATACTGTAGTAAGCCTCCGCCGTCGCTTGAAACTCGGCCGCCTTGCTGGCCAGGTTTTCACTCGCCGGGTGTTCCGCCATCTCCAAATTATTTCATTTGACAGGTATTTTGTACGTTTACGTTATCATTGGGAAGCCATGGCGAAACTGTCAACCGGGTTAGCGGTGAGTCCACATCCTATTCACAACACCGACGCTCAAAAGTGGGTCACGTCATGTTGCACGTTCACGGGGGGAGAAGGGGTCATTTCATTTTCAGCACACACTCGTTTAAACGTTTTTTATTGGTTTTTATTGCTTCAGATGAGGGAAGTCTTGTTTATAAGGGCAATATTTAAATACGCTAAACAAAATACTTTCTTAGGAGCGCTTAAAAATCCGTGTAGTTTTACGGCCACCCCCGCCAGGTTAAATGGTTGACTTGCAACGTCACCAATTGTAGAACGCCACACTGGCACATCAGAGCGGTTTAAAGCGACTCCAGAGCAAACAGGTGGAACTAAAACAAATGTCAACATTCACAATAAGCCCTTTCATGAGCTCCCGACCAACTCATACAACTATTTCACACTGTGTGATTATTAAACCAGGATGTCCCACACGTAAAATGCCTTCTAGAAGACTGTGTGACCCGGTGTCACCTGCTTAAAATTTCAACCACATGCTCACAACAGGACAGATAGAGATTTCCACAGCTCCAACCAATGATCCATTAGCCTCCATCACACTCACCGGGGTTACTTCATTTGCATCCATCTGACACCAGAACTCAGATCCTCATTTTGTAAAGCTGGCCCTTTAGTGGTGTTGCTTGCCAGCTGGCTAGATAAGTGTAATAGAGAACAGCCCTCAGGAATGTCTGTGACGTTGGAGCCAGTTTGACAGCTAAGAAGTAGGCCTCTTTGCATGCCGGAGACAGTCAAGTAGATCAACATGTCACAAGTTCACGGTCTTAAAGGACCAGTCTTCATTCAAGACACTTTAAAACAGCTGTGTGGACCAAAAACTACAGAAGATTATGTACTCAGAGGGGCCCAGAGGCACGCAGACCCACCCAGTAACCCACTCAGGACAGAGCTTAACCATGAACCCAGTGTTACCTGACTAAAACGATAAGGCTGGGTCGATCCGGCTGAATTTCTCAACATTTTTCTCTTGCTTCAACCACCATTAGTAGTATTAAAACACTGCTGCTAGAATAAAGTATAGGACATATTCAATATTATTTTGTTAGTAGGTGTTTATATTTCATAATTTCCTTTCAGCCGTTCTCAGCAAAGAGAAGTGCTGTGTAGTTTGCTGCTGAAAACATGATGTATTTAAGAATTGTCTGATTTGGATTTATACATCTTATCCACACATTAATATTTATTTTCCAAGTTAATGTCCTGGACTTGTACAGAGCAATTATTTTCATCATTAGTAATGTGGGGAGAATACCATACAGTTTTGAAAGGAGGTTTTGGAAAGCATTCACATTTTCTTGACTATGGCATGTAACTTACAGCTTACAACATCAAAGGTCAATTTGAATTTCATTTGTGCTCAGTGAACCAAATAACTGACAACCAATAAATCTTACCTGCACAACAAGCCATTTGAGGAGCTCCCCCGCTGCAAGAATGTGCGTTGCTGCATCTGCAGCAATCTGAAGGACAGTTTCCAGAATCTGCACCCCTGGGTTTACAGTCATAGAGAGGTAGGGACATTAAGATAAGCAAGGTAAGGTAAGTAAGCACCCCTAGTTTTTTTTTAAGTGATATTTCTGCTTTACTAGGTGTTATATGTTATAAAGTGAAACAGAAAATGGGAAAGTGAGAGAGGATAACATTACAAAGGTCATAAGTTCAATCTGAAACCATTTTGTATGCCGCAAAACTGGAAATTTCAAGTTCGCAAAACTAAATCATGGCAGTAAAGTAGTTCTGATTACAAAAGCAGCTCATCAGTTTCCACAAGTCAGTTAAATATACAGCACAATGTGTGCTGCAGTGGCTGAGGACTGCAGTTGACAAGTATTTACCAGAGCCGTTCATTTGTGTGCAATTCTTGGTGTCAACAGTCTCAAAGTGCACAAATTTCCCAGATTGAGGTTCCATTAATTCTCATGGGTGCCAGTCTGCTCCAGAAACTGTCTTTGCAAAGTAGCTGATAATAACCAAAATGCTTTGGTGTGAGCAACATTGTATCTATGTAAAAGTAAATCATTCATGTACATAGCATATTGCATCTTTATTTATTTGTTTCTGACCACTCATTGTTTTTGGACAAGAAGGTCCATTGATTGCCTCGAGCTATAAGATACAAACTTGTATCATATAACCCAAACGGTATCACTCTACCTTGTTTGCGTATTAATAGAATGACACAGGCAGGGATGTGTATTGCCTGGCAGTGGGGAAATGAGTTTTTAAATTAAAATCCAAAGCTTGGTTCTGTGTTTAATGTATGTAAACTGCGATGGGTGAAGTAGCTCATCCTTCTGTGCATCATTGCTTAAGTAGAGAATTTTGTATTTTCTCATTTTAGCTGAATTGTCTTTTAATAATTTCCCATGATGAAGGGACACTTGAGTCATCCGTACCTTCCAGTGGCTGTGGACCTGCCTGGTCGACTGGCCTCTTTTCTTCACTTCCTTTCTCTGTCTCTCCTCTTTTTTCTCTTTCCAGTTCTCTCTCTTTCTGTCCATTCAGTTGTCCATCTGTCTCCTTTTCCTCCACCATGACTTCATCCTTTAGGTTGTTATTCTCCTGGCCTGCAGAAGAATACATCAATGTAACTGGCCTCATCTATGTTTTAGAGGGGAAGAAATGTATTTTGACGGACACAGTCGCAGGTCAAAATCATAGTAGCATTAGCAAAATAAGTGATTTATGATGATATTGGCTAAATTAAAAGAGCAATAGGACGTAAATTGATATCAGCCATGATCGACGACTAAGATTTTGTAGACATTAATACCTTGATGGTCTGTGTTACTGATGTCTGATTTTCCTGTGTTGAATATCTCTTTCACTCTCGCCAACAGCATATCTAGTTTCTCAAGGGCGATGAGTGTTCTGGTTTTCTTCTTGTCCTCCTGTGGTGCATCAGCAAGTCTGACACTAGGACTGATCAGCATCTCCCTGTGGTAATCCAGGAGTCTTTTCATATCTGAGAGTATGGATTCATCATTACCAGGGTCTTCAATCTCAGATTCTGAGATGCCCAAGACGTAATTCAACCACTGCAGTTTGTGTTGTCCGAGGAGTTCTATCACAATGGTGGCCTCATCCACGCTCATGTGGGTTAGGAGTCTCTTGTAATGTTTGGAGAGTGTTGCTGCTGTTGTTTTGAAGGGGGCTTCAGTGCTGGGTGATGGGGAATGAGGATGAGAATAGGACTCAGTGGGGGAGGGAGATGATGTCTGGGTCTCAGTAAAGGAAGGAGTAATCTGGTGCTCCCGTTGCGACTGGGAGGTGGCAGTGTCAGGGTGAAAATCTTTAATATGAACCTGATTTGAATCAGTAGCTGAATCCACTTGTTGTTGGGAAATCAGAGAAGCTTGTGGCTGTGATGCTTCCTCTGTCCTGCTGTCTCCACTGGCTGCAGATTCTGTGGACTCTTCACTTTCAGGGCTGGATGCCTGGCTAAAAATACTGAAGGCATTTTTGAATAGACCAAATGCCCCTCCATTTTTAGTCATGACTGTCCCTTGATCTTGAGAGCCAACTAAAGAACCTGTAGGATCATTAGACCCCCCTGAACCTGTGTCTTCAGATAGCATGGCCTGACTTTCCACAGTCTCACCGGATGAATCTGAAATCTCCACTTCTTGCTCAGCCTTGCTGGCGTACCCTGGATTACTAACCCCAGTACCATCATTATTCCTCATCGGCCTATCTACACCATCATTCACACTTAAATCATCATACGGTAGATTTCTCTCTTCCCCATCAATGGTTCTGTCCTTCTCTGTGGTGTCTATCTGATGATATGGGTGTCTTTGTTTCGTTTGAGGAGAAATCTCAGTTTCACCCACATACTTTAGATCATCGTGTCTGGCATCAGTTTTTTCTCTTTGACCCAATACCGTGTCATTTGACAGGTTTTGTGTCTCACCTGAGTACAGTTCATCTTCTCTGTGCTCAGCCGCCTGAGTATGTACAATATCATCAGAAAGCCTGTCATGACTTGTCTCACCTGAACCTGCTTGATCATCTCTGTGCTTGACTTGTTCTGTCTGATCAGCTACTAAACTCTCTACCTTGCCACTGACTTCCGGTTCTGTGTTTTTTCTCTCCAGCTGCTCTTCTATCCTTTCTTTTTTCTGTTCATCAGACTCATAATCCTCATTCGATGTTTTTTCCACCTTTTCGTTTTCCCTCTGCTCTTCATCCTGTATCCTCATATCACTCTTCTTCTCCTCCTCTCCTTCAGAAGTCTGACTTTCTTCCCTAGTTTCCGCTAATATCTGGCCATCATCTGTCAGATTATGTTCTCCCATCTCTATTGCCCTTTCATCTGTTGATTTTAATCCATCCCCAGAATCACTTTGCTCCTCTTCTTGCTCTTTGCTGCTTGTCACAGATCCATCTGCGGTGTCCTGGCGGTAGAGCTCATTTGAACCTTCTGTCAAGGTTGCTTCTGTAGTTGAATCTCCGCTCAGGCTTGAAATACTTGCAGCTTGCCTGTTCTTATCCAGACCATCCTCTTCCTCATCACTCCTCTTCTCATCCTCCACATCCTTCCCATCCTTCATTTCCTCTCCCTTTGTCCTCTCCAGATAGTTTACGTCCTCTTCATCATTCTTCTTTTGTTCCTCCGTCACCTCTTCCTTCTGAATTCTTTCATTCTGTCCCTTTTCAGTTTTTATTGCTGCTTCTGAGTCAATGTCAGCCCTTGACGCTTTCTCAGTACTTCCTGACTCAAGTCTGCCAACGCTGGTTTGAATGGGAGTTGCAGACTGGATACCACCAGCAATATTGAGCTCAGAATTAGATGATTCTACATGTTTGGACTCTGTCTCTCTTTCAGACCTACTAGCTGACTTGAGGCCACTTTCATTCAAGATCTCTTTCTCAAAGCTTAATGACTCTCTCTCAGATTGAACTAGTTGGGGACTGTTTTCCGTGGTTTTCTCAGTTTCTTTCTTAGAATCATTTACCCATAGGTCATCTCCATCTTCCCCACCATGTGTGGCTCTCTCTGACATCTTAGGGGACAGAGAGGCTTCATCATTACTGTGTATATCAATATCTTCATTGGGTGTCCTCTCACTAAAGACCAACCTGTCTCTGTCCTCTTCTGAGGCATTTTCATGGAGAAATTCATCACTTGAGGATATGCCAGATTCCTGAGAGCCACCCTGGTGAAGAGATTCAGTGGGGTATGTCGCTCCCCCCTGGCCTAAGACAGTGTGGTGTGTCTCATCCTGAGTGGTGTAAACCTCCTGTGTCACCAAGGCCTCTTCTACTACTGCTGTGCTATTGTCGATCATGGCTGCTGCATCATTAGTTGTTACGGTCTGATCAGCTAAGACAGTATCCTCCCCTTCCATGCTACTGTCTAAGATGGCTAAAATGGCATCATTACCCTCATCATTGGCCTTCGCTGTGGTACCTGGCTCTGTCTTGATCTCTAAGGGGAGATTGTGGCCTTTTTCAGTTTCTGCCAACTCTGATTTATTAGGGTCTTTGGTGGAGCTACTACCAATACCTGAGTCTAATTCCTTGATTGCGGGCTGTGTTTCAGTTTCAGCTTCCTCTACCGTCTCTTTATCATTTGTCTGTGTTTTTCCCTCCTCCATCAGTGCATGTTGTGAATGACCAGACTGAGCGGTGGTGGCATTTTGTAAGTCTGTTGGTTGTTCTAGGTTTTTATCCTGTTCTGTCTCTTTGAAACTGCTTCCTGTCACCGCATCACTTCCACCCTCATCTTTTCCAAAGCCTAAAACGTCCCTAACCCCTACATCCAACTGAGAGTGAGATAGTGGTGGTTCCACTTCATGGATTGTCTCCTCAGCCTCTCCTCCACTGGCTGTTTTCTCCTGTTTCACCAAGGTCTTTCCTGGAGCTGCTGTGCCATCATCAAACACAGCTGTCCTATTTGTGTCATCAACATTAGTTTTTATGCTCTGCGAAGCTAAGATCGCATCCTCTCCAGAGATTTTATCATTGCTATCCTCAGCCATGCCTGTTGGCAAGGATGGCAGACTCTCTCCACTCAGGTCTTCTTGATCACCACTGACTTTACTCTGGTGTGTAGGTTCTTCAGCCTGTGAAGCGGAAAAGGTTTCATCACCTGCTGTGTCTTGGTGAAGAATTCCTGTGTCTGTCTTGATCCCCTCATTTTCATCAGCATCATCATTTGCCTTGATTTTGACAGACATGCCGGTTGACTCTTTTTTTTCATCAGTCTGATTTGTAACAAAATGTTTCCCTCCATCATCTATTGTGTCTGTCTTTTTATTTTGCTGTTCTCCTGTATCTCTCTGTTTACTGTAGTCCTCACCAACATCCTCCTCTTCACTCTTAAACCCCTGCGATTTGTGAGTAGAAACATGATCAACTTCATTCTCATTTTTTGCAGAACTTCGATCTTCTACTATATTTGTCTCCTCATCTTCCATTTCTTCAACATCCTCATCATCTAGTTCAAGGAAGCTGTCCAGCATGGATGTGAGTCCACCTACAGAGAACATAGACTGTGATTCTTTCTCCTGCTCTTTCTGAAGGATATTATCTTTGTTACTAGCTTCCTCAGATCCAGTATCTATGGTTGCAATGCCATCTTTGCTATTGTCTGAGATTTCTAAAATGTTGTTATCATTACCATCAGCAGCAGCTCTCGCTGTGGTTCCTGGCTCTGTCTCAGTCTCTAAAGGGAGGTTTTGGTCTGTTAGAGTTTTTGCCACCTCTGATCCACTAGTGTCTTTAGTGGAGCTGCTGCCAATATTTGTATCTACTTCCTTCATTACTGTCTCTGTCTCATTTTCAGCTTTCTCCTCTCTCTCTTCTTTGCTTGGATGTGGCTTTTCCTCCTCTGTCCGACTGGTGTCCAGATTCTGATAGTCTGTTAGTTGCTCTGGGTTTTTGTCCTCTTCTCTCTCTTTAAAACGACCTTCCACAGTCTGATCACCTCCACCCTCTTCTTGACCATAGCCTAAAAAGTCCCCAATCCCTACATCCAACCAAGAGCGAGATAGTGGCGGTTTCTCTTCCTGGATGGTATCCTCAGCCTCTCCTCCACTGGTTGTTTTCTTGTGCTCTGACTCCTGATTTGTCAGACCAAAACCCAGCACACTGGACAGTCCATTTCCCATCCAGTCCAATGTCCCCATGTCGTTCTTCTCCTCACCTTGTAACTGGTTGCTGTCCAGATCTAGAGCCAACCTCCTGATCCTGAATGTCTCTCCTTTTTCCTCCTCCCCCTCCTCCTTTTCCTTTTCCTCCTCTTCATTTTGCTCTGTTTCTTTGGAATCGTCTCTTCTTTTCTCTCCTCCAAAACCAAACCATCCAGTCATAGTTGAAGTTAAAGAATCATCGGGTTCTCTCACTTCTGCTCCCTTCTTTTCTTCTTCGTCAGTTCCTTCATTGGAAACATCAGCTTTTCCCTCTCCTCCCAATCCCAGCCATCCTGTCACCGATGAAGTGAGAGAAGCTTCTGTTTGTCTCTTGTTTTTCGTCTCGCTCTCATCCTCTGTCTCTTCTCCAGACAAATCAGCCGGTTCTCCATCTTCTGCCAGACCTAACCATCCTGTCACTGACGAACCAAGCCAGGAGGAAGAGGAGGGTGAGGCAGAAGAGGAAGGAGACCCACCTTGTTTGTTCTGTGCCATAGTTGCCTCATCACCATCACCAGGGTCTTCTTCCTCATCATGAGTCCCAGCAGCAGCATAATCGGCGTTGCTTTTGTCATTTTCTATAAATGTGCTGTCAACTTCCTTTGCAGATAGAGGAGGTTCTGGCGTAGGATCTTTAGATGTTGAAGGACTTTCAGCACTGTTGTCACTGATGTCTCTGCTGGCTTGGGTGGTTTCTGACTTTTGGTTTTGGATTCCCTGACTATCATCATCATCATCATCATCACTGTCCAGATGGCTGGAGTCAATGGGATAGCCATGCTCATCCATACAGAAGAAATCAGATTTCTGAAGGAGGAATAGAGAAAACAGTGGTCGTGACCAGAAATGTTGCATTAATTTAGAAGACATATTACAGTCTACAGTATGTAAAGCTCTTCTTTGTTTTAATACCAGTTGACCTACAGGAAATAAAGACTACTCATCCTAAAATTTAATATACATCTATATATCTCAGTTATACATGGAACAGGTAATAATTAATGCAACTCTTATTTGTTATTGTCTACTTATCAGTAAGTCCCAGGGTGATCACCCTGTCTACTAACTGTGCAAGTATGCAATCTCAAGAGCCTGTTTACCTGTGTCTCCACTACTTTCTCTGTGGTTGAATAGACCTCCTCCTCCTTGACTGCGTCCTTCGGGAAATAGCCAAATTGTTTGTCAATCTAATATTTAAAAAAAAAAAAAAAAAGAACCATATTTGTAAGACTCTTAAAAACATAATATGATACCAGAGAGGGCATTTTTAGCTATGATCAAGACTTTTTAAGGCCTTAAGTGTAAATAAAATAACTGAAAACATTTCCATGACTTCATCAGAACCCTTTGACATCCTGAATAACCCACTGAGCGTCACACAGCCTCTGGGATGCATATTCACTGTGCTCTGTCTCAAAAGAGACGGAGATGCAGACTGGCGAACAGACAGACAAAGAGATGGACAAAAAGACGGAGACATCAGACGTACACTTCCTGCCCACAGATCTTGTCTCATGCCGGTCAGTTTGTGGTAAACAAAGATGACGTCTCCTTTTCTGAAGCTCAGGAAGCGGCAGTCCTTACCGTGGTAGTCCCTGATGGCCTGCACCCTGCTCATTAGGCCTACACACACACACAGAGAGGCATGCATGTCATGTCATAGGAACAGAAACAGATTCATAGAGATGTTTAGAGAAGAAAAAACATCATCACTAAGAGAATGAATGCTACAACATGGACTTAATTATCATTATGCTATACATATATATTGTTGATTACTACCTACTTTCACAGCCAGGATCTCCACAGATCTTGTAGTCAGACAGCAAGCCCTGATTCATGTCAGGCAAAATCACAAAAATCATGCCTGCACTCCACAGGAATACGTTAGCCCATGAAACAGCCATTCTTGATGTTTTAGCAGCAGTGCTTCAAGTCAAAAATAAATCCCATAATAGAGGAAAAAATCCCTTCAGCTGTTAGTTTTGCTGGCTACGTGGACATTGCCTCCAAGCTGCTGCTGTCACTGAGCCTTGATGGCAAATGAAGAGCTGAGATAAGATATAATGCTAATACTGAGATAATCATTAACATCCACCTTTCCCTCAGTTGCACAGCTTTACTGGTGCACAGGTTTTTCCTTTTATTTTCCAGGTTTGTTTTCATGCCATTGAAACCACATTTGCATTTTACTTTGAAGTAAATAAGAAAAAACAGCGCATATCCACATTGATTATTATGGTGGCGAGGTAAAACGTGGAGGAGGTTTGGACTTTGATCTGTGGGTGAGGAGAGGGCAGTAAGTGAGAGATACACGTGCGGTGTTTATTACCATGGCAACCAGCTCTGCGACGGGGAAATTTCGCAATAAATAAATAAACAATAAATAAATAAATAAAAATTTTAAAAAATAAATAAAATGATTTGGCTTTTTTTTTTTTTTTAATACCCTCCTTTTACATTTTAAATAGATTTTAAAACATATTTGACTCATGAAATTTTAAAACTCAGAAATCACAATTGGCAAGAAGTGTCCCATTACTTAGACGCTTTTCTCCAGTTAGTTAGTAGGTCCTGAAGGGTTTTGTTTGTTTGTTTTCCCTTCATTATATTTGTTGTCCATTGCAATTTATTTTTATACTACTGTTATACTTAAGTACATTTGCAGAATCTGTTCTAAAGAAAAATGTAGGTAACATGTATACTTCATTGATTTAACCTGACCTTATTCAAATAAAAGAGGGGGGAATAAATAAATAAATAAATAAATAAATAAATAAATAAATAAATAAATAAATAAATATCGCCGCGCACATTTAAGGCGTCATCACTCCGCGTTCAGACCCAAGATGGCTGCTGTGTTTGCGTTTTTAGCCTGTTAGTTGTGAAAAACTTGTTTGTTTAGGTCACTAAAAGACTTTATTTTGTAAACGGGAAAGTCGCTTGTGGCAGCAACTTTTTATCTACTTTTTTTTTTAGGCGTGATAAGAATTTGTTTGTTAGTTGAATAAAACGTTTTAATTGACAATGAAGTCGGACGTGGAGGAGTTGATGCCGAGGCTGCTGCCGGTGGAGACAGCAGGCGACGCGCAGGAGCTGGACCTGAGCGGCACGCCGAGAAACCCGCAGGAGTACCTGCGACAGGTCCAGTAAGTTCAGCTCATGCTCCGGGTGTGTTGGTCATGGTGAGCCGGTCAGACGTGCTCTGGTCGGCCTGCTGGTGGCGTGTCTGAGCACAAACTGTGTGTACTGTGGCAGGTTGGAGGCGGCGCTGTGTCCGGAGGTGGTGGTGGCGCAGATCGACCCCAAGAAACTGAAGAAGAAGAAGCAAACCGTCAATGTTTCTGTGAGTGCACACGAGCTCTGTACACACTACTGTAACGTGAGGACTGTGTGTGTGTGTGTGTGTGTGTGTGTGTGTGTGTCTCAGTAAGAGGGAGGAAAGACTTACAAAACCCTTTAAAACCAGGAGAAGACAACACTTCTGCAATATCACCACATTATGATATCCAGAATCTCAGCTATCGTGTTATATATCACAGTATTGGTATGTAACTGTATCATATTGTCCAGTCCTACTAAATGTATATAGGGTGATAGTAAGTCAAGAACATTATGCTGAGGCTCTTGTGTCTGCTGTGTGTCAGGTGGCGGGTTGCCCGGCCGCTCCGGTGGGTCTCTCCCCCAGCCTAAAGTGGCAGCAGCAACAAGTCAGCAGCTTCTCAGACGTCAGACAGGTAAAACACAACCACTTCTCCACCCGCGCATTCACCTGCACCGAGCCAGGCGTGACGCATGTTCTGTGTTGTGCTTTCAGAGCATCACCAAGCACAGGAGACACTGGAGCAGTCAGACTCTGGATGACAACGTGTTGATGGTGAGAAGATTCACCTCATTTCACTGTCTGTGAATCTGGTTGCCTTTATGACAAGTAACCGTGTGTGTGTGTTGTGTTTCCCACAGCCACAGCTAACAGACGAGGAGGGCTGGAAGAAGTTTTGCTTAGGGGAGAAGGTGTGTCTGGGTGCTTCGTCCTGCAACACAGACGCAGACTCAGAGCCAGCACTGGACTACTGTAAAGTACGTGGGCAAGGGTTTAAGGTTTAAGAGTGTTTGAACTGTGTACCTGTATTTAGATAGTATTGATACTATTTAGATACTTATATTAGTACTTTTGGACTTCCAGTCATATTCTTGTGGCTGAAATTCTGTTTCTTTTAAAATCAATGTTGCCAGTGTCAATATCACTGTTTTGAGAAGAGTATTTTAGACAGGTAAAGTCATGCAATCTGATAAATTTTACATCATTACGTTTTTCTTTACACTTTCACTCCATTAGTAGGTGGCTAGCAGCAGCCCAGCTGTAGTGGATGCCGGAGTATTCAGTCAGCTTTGGTCTGGTTGAATAAGCATGCAGCCACCTCAGTGTTATTGATATGATGTTATCAATATGTGTGTGTCCAGGTGGGGTTCCCTCCTTTCCTCAGCATCATCAGCAGACTCAACCAGGTGAACAATTTCACACACTTTTCTCTAGTTTGTCCTTTCCAGTTGTTTTCTCTCCCTCTCATCTCTCTCTCTCTCTCTGGGTCTCCAGGCCACAGTGTCGGTGGTGTTGGAGATTCTCATCACCTGGTTTGAGGAGCGAGACTTTGTGCCTCAACTGGTGAGTTTGATTAGTTAGTTAGCAGTTGCATGCCAGATGTTTGTTTTCCGTAACTCTACTGGTGCTGGTAAAAAGTGCCGCCTATCATTTTGCTGACAAACGCTTATGACTAAAACAGTTTGTTCAAGCAGTGAAGTTGTTTCCTCTATGTGTGTGTGTGTGTGTGTGTGTGTGTGTGTGTGTGTGCATGTGTGAAACAGGGCCAGTGGCTGTATGCACTGTTGGCGTGTCTGGAGAAGCCTCTGTTGCCTGAAGCCCACTCCCTCATCAGACAGCTGGCCAGGAGATGTGCCCAGCTCCGCAGCACTATGGTATTCAGTAAATTCAGCTGCTGTCAATGAACTAGCTATAGACTCCATCACCACGGGCAGTTCATAAATCACTCGTAGTGAAATGGAGATTTGCTTTTGAGAAAGTTTCATGTTATTTTTTTAAATATCTGTCAGTATTTGTTGTGGTGTGTTGTCAGTCCTGACAGTGTCCATCTGTCCCTGATGCCACAGGAAAGCCAGGAGGATGAGAGACTGCCTGCCCTCAACCTGCTCATCTGCCTCGTTGCCCGGTAACTACCATTCAGTCCACATTATGTTGTAGTGGTTAGGCCAAAATAACCATAAAAGCTGTCACATTTAATTTATACAGAAAGTTCACAAACTTCATCATGTTCATTTTTAAAACATAAGTACTTTCATAATGCCAGTTATCAGGGAGAGTACAATGTTGTTGTTTGTTGTTCCCACCATGACTGATACCAGTTTCAGTATCAGTGTTTGAAAGAATGTGAAAACAAATGCATCTTCAGTTTCAGACAGGCTTTTCTAAAGATTTTTTTTTAAAACAAAGAAAATTATAGTTTTGTTCTCTTGCTGAATTGACAGTTGTATTAATATGCACCACTATAAAAAATACATACACTACTCACAAAAAGTTAGGGATATTCGGCTTTCGGGTGAAATTTCAGGATGAACCTAAAATGCATTCTAACCTTTACAGGTGAACTTAATGTGACCTTCTGTAAACTTTTGAATGCACATGTCCAACTGTTCAATGTTTCAGTACTTTTTGCACAAGTTGCTGTTCTCTAACAAGGAGTTTAATGGCAAAATTCACATCAGGTGTTTGATGCTCCAGCTCATTGAGGTCGTATCATTAGGGAACGGCTGCTGGAGACTGGGGTACCTCAGATGGAGTGGCCTGCACTTTCTCAGACCTGAATCCCATAGAAAACCTATGGGATCAGCTGAGTCGCCGTGTAGAGGCTCGGAGCTCTGTACCCAGAACCTCAATGTCCTGAGGGCCGCCCTTCAAGAAGAGTGGGATGCCATGCCTCAGCAGACAATAAGTCGACTTGTGAACAGCATGAGACGTCGTTGTCAAGCTGTAATTGATGCTCAAGGGCACATGACAAGTTATTGACACTGACATTTTTTGTTGTGGTATATCCACCACTGTTGTTGGCTTTTGTTTCAAGAAATTGTTCGAGATGAGGAAATCACCAGTGTATGCTTCTACTTAAATGCCCTACTTTCATGATATAATATCACTGTAGCGTGAACTTTTTACATTTTACATAAATGTCACCCAAAAGCCAAATATCCCTAACTTTTTGTGAGTAGTATATAATGCCAAATATCAGCAGTAAAAACTACTTTTGGACGGATACAGGGTGGCTTTTTAAAGCTGATAACACCTGAGCAGACATTCTGTTGACGTGTCAGTCTGTCCTTATCATATTTATCATGTCAAGCACAAATGGAGCTAAAGCTTTCAGTTTCTGGAAATAGCAGCTGATGGAACGAGTTAAAAGGTTGATGGAAAAAATATTTCAATCACTTGTCAATCAGGTTCTTCACAGCCACTGAGCCGCTGTGCACATAACTACTGTATTCACATGAAAGAATGCCGACGGTGTCACATTTGCTCTGCAGGTACTTTGAGCAGAATGACCTGGCAGACCAGGAGTGACACTGATCTCTTGAAGAAATCAAAGAAGAATCAGAGAATATGAAGCATGAGGACCGGCCGCAGAAATCTGTGTATGGGAATCAGGTTCAGATGCTCACTGGTGTCAAAACTGCTCTACAGAGAAGTGGGACGATCGAACCCAAATCAGTGGAGAGGAATAAGTTGGTGTTCTCAGCACTGTACACATTATGGAGGGTGTTCTGCCCAGGTTGGGAGGAAAGCCGGTCATGGCACAGAGGGAACAGGGTTATCATGTTCCCTCATTTGTTATCAACATCAGTTATTTTTCCCACATCATTGAAGTCATGAGATACAACCAACTGGATGGCAGCCGGCACTGTATTTGATGCACGTTTGTAATATCCATTTGTTTTTACTGGGAACTTTTTATTTTTACTAGTTTGTTCCTGGGTTTAAAGGAGCTACAAAATTTCAAACGTATCTATTAAATAAAGATTTTCTAAAATAACGGAGGCCTGTACATTTTGTTGGTCAACAAGTGTTTATAAAGCTGTGACAGATGTTTATAGTTAGATGTACAAGTGTCTGTCAGAAAAACAGATTTCAAGTATAGCTGACAGTACTGTCACTGAACTTTTAAAAACATTTCAATATTTCCTAGTCTCACGCAGTTCGGAATTAAATATTTTGCACAAGTTGAGCTTTTCTTTCCGTGCATAATTCCTCATGGCAGTCTACTTATTTGAACTAGCCACAAAGAGTGGCACTATTTTCTATACAATGAGTCTTCATTTATAGTTTACAGTGTGTCCGTTTACCCCATAACTGCAGACACAAAGGAGCTGTGATTCAAAGTCACCTCCTACCAATGTCAATGCCTAACAACTCAACAAATACATGTGTGAACACCTTGAAGGAACTGTCTCTATGTTGAGTTCAGTCTCACAAAAAAAACACAAGGAAACTGTTTTTATTATTTCCTCACCTTTTATTTGTAGTAGTCTTCACTTGTAGAAAATAAAAAAATGTATTTTCATGACATACACTGACTCAAATGAACTGATAGGAAGGCCTTTACATTGTTCAAATAGTGAACATATTTAAGGGAATTTCTGGTGTCATCACATTGACTTGAGAAAAAAAAAGAAAGAAAAAAGACAACTACCTCAACGACCACTTTCACCAAAGCCACCAACCAGCCCTTAATATGACTGGGACAAAAACAAGGGGTGAAAGCAAAACAAAAAACTCCAACCCCTACACTCCTGCTGTCAATGCTCCACTAAGTATTTTGTAAAAACCAAATGTTTGGAGGGAGATAAAACATTCGGATTTAAAATGATGAGACTAAAATGAAGCAGTAACACTCAAATCCTAAACTGGCACTGGAAAAAAAAAAGTCCACTTCTTTGTTTCAAACCTCCTGTCTAAATCTAGGTCGAGTTAAAGACAACCTTAGATTCCCATGTTTTGTTTTGTTTTTTTAAAAAAAACAAATCCATCTGTCTAGTGTACTTTTTAAACATCTTCATATAGATTTCCACATGAGAAAACATTTTCCTATGTTAAAACAACTGAATGAGCCTTGGCATGGAAAACATATTTTAAGGGGAAGGGCTAGTTTAAAAAGATTTGTTATCTCATGTGTCGTTAAGTAAAGAAGTGGAGGTTTATTTTTCTGTGGTTCTCAGCTCAGCTACAGGGACGCACACTGGGAACCAAATTAGCGTCTCTTGTCCTTCCTGTCTCTATCCTTATGCTCCCTATCGCTCCGAGATGACCTCCCCCTTCCTTCCTCGCTCCTCCGCTTCCTCTTCTCTTTGGAGCCCTTGGAGTCCCTTCCTCCGCCGCTGCTCCCTCCTCTCTTACGGTGACTCCTCTCGCCTCCTTTTTTCCTCTCGCTGTTCCTGTCCGATGGCCGCCTCCTGCGCTTGCCGTTGTCCCGGCTGCGACTCCGGCTGCTGCTGTTGGACGAGGACGACGAGGAGGAGGATGACGAAGAAGAGGAGCGGCTTGATCCAGATGATGAGGAGGAGCTTCCACTGGAAGAGGAGCCAGAGGAGGAAGAGGAGGAGCTGTTGCTACGACTGCGGCCTTTCCTCTGCTCTTTATCCTTCTTCCTCCCTCTCCCCACATTCCCCTCCTCCCCTTCTTTTGGAGTGGGGACAGTGCTGGGCGTTTCTTGGGGTTCTGGTTGAAGCTTTTGGGGTGCTGGGCCCCCTGCTTTGCCTTGGTCCCCCTGCTTCTCCACCTCTGCATCGTAGGGCAGCTCAGGGCCAGGAGCGCTCTGCTCCAGCCCGGGCAGGGTCAGGGGGGTTTGTAACTGTGGGGTTGGAGAGGCCTCCTGGGTCTCAGAGGACTCCACCTCTGGTTTGCCCAGGAGGGGGCTGGTCTGGGGCTGGTGGCTGGCGTTGGGTGCATTGTGGCTGGGCACAGCTGGCTCAGAGGACTGGGTCTTTTCCTTTTGGAGGTCTGTGGATTCTTCGACTCTCTCCGTCTCTCCTTCAACCTTCTCCTCCTGCTCTAGCCCTCCCTCCATCTCCACGTCCCCTGATCCTGGACTCACCTGCTTTTCCCCCTTCTCCACCCCTTCATCTCTGCCCTTAACCTCCTCCTCTCCCTCCTTCCTATCCTCACCGCCCTCCTCACTAACCTCCATTGCCTCCTCCTCTTCCTCCCCTGCCTTCTTCACCCGCTCCTTCTCCCCTTCTTCCTCCCTCTCCTCTCCCTCATCCTTCTTTTTCTCCCCCACCCTTTCCCTCTCCTCCTCCTCGTCTTCCTCCTCCTCGTCTTCCTCTATCTCTGCATCACCCCGATTACCTGTCACCTTGACTACTACCTGGCCTGCTGGCTTACCCTCCGCCGACTGGTCCGTCTTCATTGCCATGGCATCTGGGTCGCGATTTGGCTGTCGCCGGGGTCGGGACTCCATCTTGCTGAGGTGCTCGGCAAACGCCTCACACCTCTCCTCAAACACAGCTATACAGAAACACACAGACATAATAAGTATTAATAAACACATTTCATAAAGCTATTCATACATTTTCCCCAAAATCCTTGCAAGGAGGATATGATCCAGAAAAGAGAAACAAAGAAAAACCAATAGATATGAAGCAAAAAACAAGATTCATTAAATAAGAATGGGCCGTGTGAATCCACAAAAGGACAGCCCTGCTCACCATTTAGTTTCTTTGTGGAGTCATCAAGGAGTTTCTGTGTGGCAGAGCACATCTTCCCAGGTAGGTAGAAGATATGAGGCTTGGTCTTAGTGCGGATGTATTTCACCAGACGATTATTGTGGCTCGTCCACTCCTCTTGCTGTGGATGGAGGGAAGATTAAAAAACAAGAAACATACATTTGTGAAATGTGCTTTATCCCAAAGAACATATTAAAATCAAATGACATCTGTTTTTAGTGTCATGTTGACTCTCTCCAGTGCCCTTAAGTTTTATTTTTTCTTACCAGCTGAGCTAGCTCTACTTTCTGTTCCAGTAGTCTCAGCTCAGTCTGTTTAGCCCTCCTCTCTTCAAACAGCTCTCTTCTCTCGCTCTCCACCTTCTTTCTCTCTGCCTCAGCCTGAGACTCCAGCTTCTGCTCGATCTCACAACGTCGCTTTTGCTAAGGGGAGAAAGAGAGAGGAGAAGAAAATGAGTTTGCATGGAGCTGCAGTAGCCCAGCATTCAACTGCCAGGTATCTCACTTACACTCGCTGTCAGCAGGTGTGTTTCAATTAGCATGTTTCTGATTTGTAAACTGTATGAAAAATACTTGTGTTGGTACAATTTCTCCAGTATCACAAAAGGTAAAATATATAGCAACAGGAAAGCAATTGTTCTATAGGGGTGTACCACCATGGCCGTGATGAAGAACTGCTTAACTAACTAGTGGAGCAGAACAGTGGTACTCTATTAAAATGATCAGCCAAGAAATCCTATATCTGTTAGCTTCCAGTCAGTCAAATGTGCTCTGTGATGGACTGTAATCACAGGTGATATCCTTCACTATACAAATGGTTAAAGTGTAGTTAGTCTGGTGTGCAGAGTCATGGGAGATTTAACACGGTGTGATTTGTGTGCCTCCTCACACTCTCTGAAGAAACATTGGACTCCTGTTTGAATTTCTGCAGGGTCCCCATCAGCAGGCCAAACATACGCCGATTCCTGAAAGACACAAACACACACAAATTATTGCAATTACCAGCAGTGTTTTGCGTAATACTATGCATTTGCTTTATTCTTTTTTTGTGTGTCAATTTTCCTGTATTCTATCATTACTACTTGTGGCTACAGCAACACAGTTTTGTCCCAAGGATCACAACCATTTAAAACATATGTTGACTCAAAAATACCAACTCTTAACACAAATCTCTATCCATCAAGCTGACCCACCTCTGTTTGCCCTTCTCATCCATGGTCTGGTCTTGAATGAGGTCTCGGCGTGTTCGCTCCTTGGAGGTAGCTACTACAGACGACTGCAACGCCGGCTGAGGAGAGCAGCCACATAAAAGACCATGTGTTAGCAATGCGTTTCCACCTGGCATCAATATGTCATACCTGCATTTTGTCAGCATGTTATTATGCAAGACAGCTTTTACATGTGATTGTAAACCATCTCTGGTTTAAAACAGGAGGATTATATCTTGTTTTCACAGGCTGCTCACATGGGGCGCCCAAAAGGTTTCTGCACAATCATCCACCAACATTTATACAACATTAACCATACACTCATCCCTTTCTTCCTACCTTTTTGACATCGTCATCATCCTCGGCGTCGCTGTCGTGACGCGAGTCTCTCCTGGCCCTCTGGTCCCCAGCCAGCCTTCACACACACAAAATAACAAAGATTAAAACACCAACACATACACAAACATCTTCACTGTAGACAGTAAATGACCAATGCAAACATCCAAAATGGTTGTACTATCACAGTCATTAGGGTAGACATGCTAACTGTGGCCTCATACCAGCCAGAAAGCCAAAAATCAAAGTGACTCAGTTACAGGCTTCCATCTGTTTACTGCATAAACACGAGGGAGTCAGGTCAGCCTACCACCACACAATGGAACAAACTCCTAATACATTACCTTGGTTTTCAGCCAAATAGGTTTATATTTTAAAGAAGACTGAAGTGAAATCTCACCTTAGCAGGGCGCCTTCGATGTCCCTCTGCTTAGCAGGGGGGCCGCCGCTTCCCATGTCTGAGAGACCACGCCTATAACAGGACGCAAGAGCAAACCTCAAATTTAATATCAACAACTTTCATTTGACAACTAGCACACTACTCAGTACTCAAGCATGAAGGTCCAAGCCCAAACACTTTATCAGTTGCCTACTATTTGAAACTGAACTGTGTTTAGCAAGCATACAATAAAAAAGGGGTAGGATGATAAGCTGACCTTCTGATTCGATACTGTCACGATACTTGGGTGCAGATTCGATATGTATTGTGATTCGGTATTATACTTTATTGCAATTTTTGTTTTATGGATTATCTTCTAGTTTGTGGATGTAAAGTTTCATGAAGCTGTAACTATCTCAAAGGTCACAATGAGCTCATTGAATCCACAAGAGTCTCAGCTTTCCAATCAAAGCCAACTGATGCAACTCCAAGACTGTTTAGGCTCCAGTCTGCACAAACACACCATTTTACAACAGGCCACAAGAACACATGTGGACTGCAGGGTTTGTGGCCCAAACTGCATGGGATTAGCATGAGGTGGGCATGTCTGCAAAGGGGAGAGCCATGGCTGCCCAGAGAACCCATTTTCATTTAGAGATCTGGAGGTCAAAGGTCAGGGGACCCCCTATGAAGGGGCCATGCAAGTTTTTCCCTCACCAAAACTTATCTTAAATTTAGAGAGATATTTTGTCCCTTTTCAGACAATCTAGAATGACATACTTGGTACCAACGAAATCCTTTGTCTAGTTTCATGATACCAATATCTTTAGTAAATCGATTAAGCAATAAAAAGTATTTATAAAATATTTTAAAAATAATCACTATACTTATGTGAATCATTTTTCCCCACCCCGACAATAAACCCAAGGCCAATGACAATCCAAAACTGCACTTAACATATTTTTTTCTAGTAGCACAATCTTTCAGTCATAGAAGTATGAATTACTAGTCACATTTTCTCCTTTCACTAAATTACATGGATGTATACAATAATGGCTGCTGAGTGGATTATATCTATATGGGCCATATATGAGATATGTGCTTGTGACTCGATGCAACAGCACAGCTTGATAGTGATAGTCACCATAACCACCATATATGTATCAACAGGAAAATAACAGAACATGAGTGCATTTCTTTGAAATTAATCACTACACGTTTTTCCACAGCAACCATTTTGACATGTGCAGCAGATAAACACAGGTGTTACTGATGACATTATTTAAGGATCTGTTTCAACTGAGGTCTGAACTAGAGTCCTGGTGTTGTTCATGCTGGCTCACTGGAAAGACTGAAGTCTGTAGATTGAGTTTAAAATCAACTATAAATTTTACTGGAGAAATGTGGACATACACAATTCATCGCAGGGAGAGCTTCATAATGAAGGTTTTGATAAAGTGAGTTATAGCTTTGACACTGACAAGAAAACAAATATATAGCAGCAGTGGAAAAAAGTATTCCAAAAAACAGGTACAATTACAATTCTAATGATATTATCATCTAAATTGTGAGAGGCAGCTGAAAATGTAATCTAAATACAGTTTCCCAAGAATGGAGTCTTATCACACATCAGGTAAACGAGGTCAGCCTGGCTGCTGGGGGGGTGGGGGCTTACCTGAGCAGGTTGATCCCTCTGCCTCTACCTCCTCCGGGGCCTGCCATGGGGCCGCTGAGCCGGCGCAGTTGGCCCGGTCTGTGCAAACAACAGAGAGAGAGAGATGCACTATAGCTTATTGGAGACAACACACAGCTATAAACACTAAAACAACACAGGAACGCCAGCTCTACATAACATTATATAAACACACCGTTCGCGTTCGGTGCTAAATTTAGCCCGTAGCTGTGTCCCATTTCACATCAGGCCTGACGCTAAGCTAGCTAGCATTGCTTACACAGCTCGATAACTGAGAAAATCACTTGAGTTGTGGTTGTTGGTTATAAACTCTTATTCATATATGCCGAGTAAGGTCAAGCACACGGACTAAGTTTGGCTAATTTTGCTAAGAGGACATCCAGCTCCATGAGCCCATGCCGATGTTGATTGGCTAACTAGCTAGTTAGCTAACAGCGTGTTAGCACGCTAGTTAGCGTTAGCATTAGCGTTTCTTCAGAAATACAGCAGAGGCCACATTAAACTTCACAAGGCTCGTGCAGCGCGTTACCTCGACTCATTGGGGTCTCGTCCAGTTAGTTTGCGGATATTATCGTCCACATGCTTTAGGCTCTCTTTGGCTTTTTCGAGCTGGTCTTGCAAGCTCCGCACCGCCACCGCCATCTTGGCTCTGAGTGAGCGTAAACCTGGAACGTCAAAGTGACAGAGAAGAACTTCCTCTTCATCGCTCTTCTTCTCCTTCTTTTAGTTTGAACGGCGGTTTGCACACCGGCTTTCAGGCGCATTACCGCCACCTACTGGACTGGAGTGTCAATCGATTAGCAGGGAAAAAAAGAATAACACTAAATTTTCTATATTATATCTGTTGCTTTTAATTAGATTAGATTAAATTAGATTCACTTTATTGACCCTGAAGGAAAATGCAGTGCCTGACAGGTCATAGTAAGGAGACAGTATAAAAGCAACAGTAAAAAACAACATACACGAGACAGAAACATTCAAAACACGAATGGTAAAGAAAAACAACAATAGAGGTGGAGTCTTTTGAAGACGGTAACCCTGTCTCCAATAAATATGTGTATAAAAATTATAAATAAATGAAATATTGAGAGCATACAGGAGTTCTTGAGGTGTGTTGTACTGTACGTCCTTTAAGCATTGTCTCCTTTTGGATTTAATCGTCGCTGGCAGAGTGTGTTAGAATCTTGTAATTCGTCCAGTTGCTCTAAAAAATATAAACCAAATTTTTTATGACCCTCACCTCCACTCATCCCAGCCTGTATAAACCTGTTATCACTGGCCCACCTTTCCTTTTCGTATTTCCTGCATGAGATCAGGCCATACCCCACTGTCTCTTTTTCCTGACACTGATTACAATGGCCAGCTGGGTGTTTTCCAGTGATAAACAGTGTACTACTCAAGTTTCTGTGACCAGTTCTTCATCTGCTCATAATTACTTTCTTTTTCCTGTTGCTTCCACTCATACTTTACTTTGTATTCTGTATAAATGTCTCCCTTTGGTTGCACTGTCCCAAATCGTGCAGCCATTATCTGATACTTTTCCTCCAAACTCTGCTTTTCTCCTCTGATTTTTAAAGTTTAACATTAATGCCCACATTTTTCCTCTCGGCTGTCTTGACAGACAGACAGATGGATGGACAGACAGACAGATAATTCATCCTAAAGCTCTTGTTAATGTCTCAGATCTCAACTTTTTAAAGCCTCATTAGTGTCTTGTGCTTGCTATAGCCCAAATGGCCTCTAGGCGTCACTGTAGTTACACTGCACCAGCCACACAGCAAACAGAGAACTACAGTATTACTATTACAGAAAGAATTTGCTAACTGAAAGAGATGAGATCAAACAAGGAAATCTGTTTTATCAGATTTATTTTAGGTGTCAGACTGCAATCGTTTATACATTTCATTCATTACACCTGAGGACTCTGAAATTCTCTCATGCCTGAAAACAAAAACACTGAAAAGTTTTTTTAAATGTAAGAATTAAGATTCATGAATAGAGAATTTTCTTAATGTGATGAAGAAATTTGTAATGTATTGATATTCATAATCAGCATGTCAGAGATAAAATATTTCCAATCTATATGCAAATGTTAGAGCTAATTTTTTGTTTATTTGTTTGTTTGTTTTTGATAAGCGATTTTCCCAAATCTTCCCAGAATTAGAAAATTGTGAATAAATTTTGATTCTGCAGATTCTATTTCTATTTCATGCAAAGCCACACTACGTTTCGACAACGGCACAATACTTGTGATGTGTGTAAATGACCTTAAGACTTGATTTCAGTTTTCTCTACATAGTACTAAGAATTTCATCAAAACTGTAAGGGACAGCCAAAAAAAAAAAAAAAAAAAAAAGTTAAAAAAAAATAAAAAATGTAGCTTAAATACTTGATTAAAGAAACATGTACTTTTTGTAAATGTAATTTTAAGCAGTTCGTGTGAAACCATGAAACTGAATTCAGCTCATGCTTGTACACTTGGTAGCTTGATGACTGAGACAGAGGCTGGACTAGGGTAGACACCGAGAGCGGATGAGGAAGAGGAAGAGGAAGAGGAAGAGAAAGAGAGCGAGAAAGAGAAAGGGAAAAAGAGGAAGAGGAAGAGAGAGAGTGAGAGATAGAGAGAAAGAGAGAGAGAAAGAGAGAGAACCAGGAGGTCATAGCAGGCCAGTATCATCTCAGAGGTCCCACGAGTCCTGACCTCTGTGCCATCATCTGGTGCTTCACACAGCACAGGGAGGAACAGGCAGGAATTAGTTCAGATCAAGTTTAACACAGGAAAATGAGTGTGTTGTCAAGTTTTATTCTTTTGGCACCCTTAGAGTCATTTAAGATGATTAGTCCAACCACTTCCCCTATACTCAACAAACTGTCTGGCTATATAAAGAACTGTCACAGAGAGATATTTTGAGATATTCATGTGGTCCAGTGCTAGAAAAAATTGAAACACAGACACACACAAAGAAACCCCCGTTGTACATGAAAACGGGAATCAGCCTTCAAACGGCAGCTTGGAACATTCATTTTCATGAGTCATGGTTTTCAGGGGAGACATTTGAATGTGGCACTGCTGCATTTCTGCTGTATCATCGATGATTCATCATCCTCATTGTGCAACGTTATCTGTACCTGTGTGTGTGTGTGTGTAAAATGCACCATGAGCCTGTCTGTTGCACCACATTGTGATTGTGTGCTGGCTCAGTGAACTGTGTGCATGTGCTGTATGTACTAGATGCATTGTGACAGTGTGTGTGTGTGTGTGTGTGTCTGTGTGAGAACTCGCTGCATTGTGTTGTGAATGCTAAATGCACGGTGGGAGTGAATGTGTGCTCAATGCATTATGTGTAGGAGTGTATTTGCAGCTGTGTTAACCATTACGCACGGGGTGAAGGTGACTGCGGAAATAAATCTGTGAAGCTCTATGAGATGTGACTGTGATCCATGATGTATAATTTACAAGAAATTTGTAGAAACATACAGTGAAATGACCACTGGCAATTGAAAAAAAGACAAAATTATCAGAAAAGTATCCAAAAACAGTCAAATAAACAAACTACAGGGAAAACATGTCCAGAAAACTATATTTAAATATTATAATTGAAATTATGGGAAGGGGGGGACTTTTTGAGGGTAATTTTTTTTTTTTTTTTTTAACAAGCAAACCAATTTGCTCAGGTTTTAAAAGGTTAAATGCCCTAAACGCCTTACACATGCATTTACACACAAGAACTCCAGTGTCCATGCAGGTTTCAGAGGGTTAATGTCCTCTGTTGATGACTGGTGGATCTGATGGTCCTCTCCGGGGTTTTTCTACTTCCTTCTGTCCAGTGCATGCTGGGAAGAGGCTCCAGCACCCTGGGACCCTGAATGGCAATCCACAGGTAAGGGAAATGCAGGGATGGATGGATACTTCCCTCTAAAGAAGTCTCTGGAGCCCTCTCACACCTTGTGGCGTAAGCACTGAGTCGTCGACATATTGCACCCTTAAATGATAAAAACCTATTGTTTCGTCTTTGTCGGCTGATTTTCTGGCTGATTTTGAGTTGCTCTCTTCAGTTGGGGATGCACAATTCAAACCCACCCAGATACCTGTTTGACATCTCCACGGTAACCCCGGGGACAAATAGTATAGAGAAACAAGGCAGTGAGTTTGGTGTCAACATAATCACATAATAACTAACAGCCTAATAGTCTTATAGTTTCATTATCCAGGCATGAAGGAGCTCTTTGTGTGCTGAGATCTGAACAATACCGAGTAGAAAACAAGCAACTGCATAAGTCGCTGTGCAAGTTGCACTGTGTGTGTTTGTGTGTGTGCTCGTCAGTTTTTCAGGTTTAAGTGAGTAGTGACTGCTGTCAGTAGTATTAAAATGACCTCTCCTCCTCCTTGCCAGCCCCTCCCACTCCTTCTCTCTATATATCCGTCACCAACCAATAATATCCTCCTCTGAGGTGCTTCCTGTCATTGCGTTGTCATGGTGACAGCAAGCAGGACAGTTCAGGGACTTCTTCCTGTTTCCTGTTTGGAGACCCAGAGAGCAGGAAATCATGTGACAAGGCTTGTGCTCTCTAGTGTATGTTCAGAGGCAGAGGAGGGACAAAAATGCATACACACTTTGCTCGGTGTGTGTTCAACAGGGTTTTCCCTTTGGTTTCGGTGTCAAACATGACTTGAATCAGGTTTCACTGTTGACTTGGACTCAGCTACACCAAGATCTCCATCAGACTGGATTATTTAAGCTCTGATTTTCTCTAGAGATGAGCTGGGTTGGTCCTCTTGGTGCTGAATCCTGCAAAATGCTCCTCTGAGGCCAAATGAGACCATTTTCTCCACAGCAACATGATTATTCTGGATTCCACCACTGGATTTAAACTTAATTCCTCTTTTGAAATACAGCCCCTGGTGTTTAAAGTAAAAATAGACACTCACCCTGTCTCACCAGTATGTGAAATACAAAGGGTACACTTTGTTTCTCCTGTCCTGATAATGACTGAAAGTGCAAATCACAAGTGTATGGTATCTCATTAAATCATTACGTTGTGATGGATATTGCTTGTGAACATCAGCTGCACACTACATTCATTGTGTCTGAGTGTGTGTGTGAACCCGAGAGAGCTATATAGAACAAACCGTAGTACTGTCACATTTTCCAGTTATCCCAGATCATTAACGCTCAGCAAAGACGCACCAAGAAGGATCCTCAAAGAAGCAGCTAGCCATGTTCTACATACAAACACCAATGTTGAGCACAATGTGACAGTGCAGTAGCTGAAAGCAAAGTGGATATCTTCATTACAAATCTGATGCTCTGTGGTGAACTACAAAGAGGAAGTGACAGGTGAAGGTGAATTTTTTGTCTTTGAATTGTGTCCAACTGTGAAGATGCTTAAGTATGTAAACCTCAGCTCTAGGTAGGCTTTGTAGTTCAGCCTTTGCATTTGTTCCTGTAATTGATAATCTTGGTTTTATATATTATTTCTTCTTTGCTCTGTATCTGGGTCTTTAAGTGCTTTGATAAGCTTCTACAGAAAGAGTATCCTGCCCCAGATGCAAAGGACATCAATGATTGGGCTTGTCTTGACAAACCCAGTAGACTCAGGTGTAGAAGCCAACTCTGCTGGGTCCCTAGACAGCTTGACTCAAAATAAACTGTCAAGAGTGTCTGAGCTGCTTTGCCTCAGTCAAACAACACATTGTCAGTCTTGTATCTGAAGGCACCACAACCACCAGCAAACAAAATGATTGGCATGAGAGTTCCAGCCTCCATGGATTTCAATGGACCTCCATTTTGAAGATACCAGTGGTCAGGCATCACCGTACAATGGACTGCAATGAAGAAAATAACTGAGCTGGATTCCCAGAAGGCCTCAGCTGCCTCCAAGTTTCGGACAGCAAGTTTCCTTGACGGCTCTGATCTTACACCCGAGGCTCTACTTGAGGTGGACAACTTTGTTTCTGGTCTAAATGCTGAGCCACACAGTGAGACGCTGGAGACGGTTTCTTTTTTGATGCTTTTATTCACTGATTAAAAGAAGAGAAGCATTCATTCAACATTGATTCAAACCAACATTCGGCAGGTTGACCCGAGTGTACACCACCTGTCAGTTAAGAGGTTTTACATGGAGGTTTGTAGACACCCTCCCGTTTCTACATAACAGAACCATGGATCAACACTGTTCTGAATGATAAAATCTGTCCCCTCGGCCGGTGGGCTTGGTCCCCCACCGAACCGGAGGACATTTCCCTGCAGACAGAGCCAAAATAACAGCTGGATAGGCTTCAACTCTGAGGTCAAACAGTACCTGAACATATTTAAGATAAAACATCAAATACTAGCAGGTTTCAAATAAAGTTCAAAATAGAACCCTGAAGTGCTGCTGAAGGTATTGATGAGTTTTATGAGGAGTGCATGCTTCATATCATCTTGTGGATGATTGGTCTATCAGTGCTGTGAAGGTGTCTTAAACTGACCACAGAGCTGTTTCACAGACCTAGATTAGGCCGAGTCCTCAACTTAAAAGCTCCTTTAAAATGGAAATTGGAGGGACCTCTTATGATGGAACTTTTTAGCGTGTTTAGAACAAGGCTTAATCTATGCAGTTGAAAAAACAGTTTCTATAATCGCTTCAGATGCACTTGAAACAATGTTAAACTGAATTGGAGACTAGGTTCAGATGTTTCTGACATGTAAAGATTGATTTACTGATTTTCTTTAAATGTATTTGAAATATGTTCCACTGTTTTTGAAATCTCGTCCCTCTGTGTTTTGGCTCAAGTCTGGTTCCCTGCTTACAGAAGGAAGGTAAAACCCACTGCTATGTGCTCACTTTGACACACACAGTCACACAGGAACATAGCGCTCAGAATATTCAACATTTAAGATGGTAAAACCATTTTTGCAAAAAAACACACACAACAACATCGCTTTTGATTTACAAATCTGTTTGACTTCTTAATATACTTCACGTTCATAAATTGAACCCGGACATGTGTTGCATAAGAGTATACCACGGTAATGCATTGTTGATATCTATACAAATATGCACTGTGTGAGTTTATATATATCTATATATATCTATTTATATAGTTCATATTTCTTCCTCTATGGTTTTGCTAAAGACGCAGCCGGGCGCTGTCAGCACTGCTTGTGCCCCTTTGTGGCCACTAGTAAGACTGCTGTTATTGCAAACTGTCCTGATTTTAAACAAATGCACAACATTCGTACCACGATAAAACTGGGGCCGTCTAGCCAGTCTCACAGAGACCAAGAGTGAGCCCGCCGTCACCGCTGCTGTCGCTGGGCTGGCTGACCAGAATCAAAAGATCTTAAAACAAAATGATAAGATTTCATAAATCATAATCATCATAAGGCCAAGTATCGTCATTGCAAGTTCTTATTAGGTTATGTCTGTTTCTACCAAGTGACAGTGAGAAAAAGAAAGAAAAACAAAATGTAAAACTGAACAAAAAAGAAGAGTGTGGATTATATGCATTCCTCTTGCATAGTTGTGTGGCTGGACTGGGCAGCAGGCCTGCCTGCCTGGCTAATTAGGAGGTTTGGCTCTTGAGGCTCTACAAGAAAGACTTTGTTTACCAGCCAAAAACATCAGAGCCACAGAAGCTGCAATCTAAATGCAGATAGGTGGCTGACACAGAGCAAGAATATCTACCAGTTGGCTGGTACAGTTACCAGCTCCACTTAATAGGACGCACTACAGATCCACAGAGAGATGGTTTGGCTGGGCGATGCCATCAGTGTTTTGGTGCCATTTCTTCTCTAGAACTCAAGTGCTGGTGGCAGGTATATAACAATGTCCTCAATGCTATGGCCATGGTGAGATGCCCCAAAATTAACATCAGCCAGCTAGAACTGTGACAGATCAACAGCTGTGAAGCCAACATGGCTGACACTGGAAACCGGACAGCCAAACGTTCTCTGCGTCTCAGAGTGGTTACAGAAAACCTGGCTTGCTCTGTGTGAACCAGGGGCCCGCTCTTCACAGGAGATTACATCAAGTGGCTGGTTCAGCCTTACTCATCAATATCTAAAGTTACACAGGACCGATTTCTAAACCTATGCAACCCATACCTGGTGTTTTTTCAGATAGAGATTGGTGTCACATAGGATTTAATCTGAGTTTAGATATTCCTGCATGAGTCCAGCCCTACATGAGATCAAATACTATGTAGCAAGGTTAGTAGTCTATGGTCTTAGCATTTAGTTAAAAAATAAACAGGAAGCTGATGGAATCTCACCTTTTGACAATAAACCTCTCTCTAATGATAACCTTTGAGAAACACTTAACGCTCTCTAAGCATCTCAGGCCCAGAGCCATAAATAGTTTGGCCACGTTGTTTTATGGGCATCACGTTGCTGCCTCTTCTCTACAGCTTCTGCATGCCTACCAGTATTTAAAAATGTGTTCCATAATATTGCAAGATTCTGAAAAAAGTTGGCATTTAATCCTGGGTTATTCAGCAATGGCCAATGTGGAAATGAAACCTGCCATGTCTGAAGTGTCTACCTATGGCTCTGGGCTCTCAACCGTGTCGAGATGAGCACAGGTCTGGCACAGAGTGCTGCTTTGGTAACTACAGTATCACACACGCTTCTGTCCATGTTTGCTTTACTTGTATTGGCTATTAGGACGTGCTTTAGTACAGCAGTGTCAAGCCTAACTCTCTCTATGTGGGCCTCCAGGTGAGACGGACACATCAAGATCCTTCTGTATCAAGGCCATCACGCCCGGACAGAATACATTAGAGACCAGCTCTGTGGATTCAATTACCCATCAGGCCACGGGGACCCTGCTATCTTCTTGGATTTGTCAAAGAGGTGCGTGGATTGTGAATGCATATAAAGTGCACAGAAATAAAACCAAAGACAGGACAAAAAGGAAAACAAGGGTGGATCCAATTGAGCTGCAACTATATTGATGCAACAGCTGACAATGATCTCCTGAAAAACTGAAAAAAACGCCCCATCTTCTTATCCAGAGCCTTGAAACATCCTGTCATTGTAATGACAGAAGTCTTAACAAAAAGCTCTGCTAACTGTGTGTCTATCGGTTTCTGTGTGTACACAGTATGGTAAACACAAAGCTCTGTTGATGTATGGTGGATAAATAACTCCAGCCCAGAAACCCAGGCGCCACTGTGTATCCAGGGTTACTGGATAACCTCTGGCTCTGTGTGCATACACACTCAGTGTTCAAAATATCTGGGTTACCTTCCTCATACTGTATTGCATCAGTTTGCCTCCCATTCTTCTAAATCTCCTACCTCATGACAGAAGTCAACTGAGTAGGTAAAATCAATGTATTTCATGGAAAAAGCAGCTAGGCCTTCTATTCTGCTGTCAGCGTAAGTTGCTTCCACTTGTGCCCTTGTGTTCTGGTCACATCAGGCTGAAAAATGGCCTTAGGGTGCTGAAACATCAAGTGAAAGCAAAGCTTGGCATATTAGAAGCACAGATAACCTCAGATAGAGCTACACCCCTTAGCCAACCCGTTCTAAATGGTCTCACACCTCCACTCTGCTCAGACCAGCTGGTGATCTGGTGTGACTATTACTAGCTGCATCCCTGAACCCTCCAACAACAACAAAAAGACCCACCAAAACAAAAGTAAAAAAATAAGTCTTACATATAGTCTAATTTTCATGCAGATGTTTTGGCCATGTTAGTCAGATGGCCTGAGCGACCCCCATGTGGAATGTCCTGCTCCTAGCAGGTCTCTAGCAGCAAATCACTTCACAGCTCCGACAGCCTGGGACTAAACACTTTCTGTTAAATCTGACCTTGGCCAAAGACGTGAGACACAACATCAGACTAACAATATTCAAACCCTATCAAGGCTGTTTTTCATCTGTGGCTCAGTCCAGAAGCCCTCATAACATGGTTACCACCCTCTCTGGCATGCTGGTTTTACAGTCTTTAGATTTCCAGCTGTGGCCGAGCAAAGCTTTTTGACAGGCACGTTTCAACAACCTCCAATATCCCTGATTTACATACTGACTGGTCCAGTTTTTTTCCTGGATGGGGAGCAAAAAGCTATCAGGGAGGACTGTCTGAAAGGGTTTGAAAGTGTGTTTAGTCCCGGGCGTGTTCTAAGATTGAACCCGACTCCTCACCCTCCTTGCCTTTAGTTTTACATTCACTCACTCCTCACAGTGAAAACAGGCGGCGGACAGAAATGTCAAAAGAGAAAGAGAGAGGAATATGGTGGTGATCAGTTATCACAAAAGTGGATATGGTCCAATTCTTGACCTCTACAGCCTATGCCTCATTAACACAATAGAACTGACCTGAACTGGACTAGGCTTGGAGAGGACGTCGTTGTCTCTAAAATGCCTCAGCATTAGGCCACAGTGTAAGTGAACAGCGCTTTAGGGCAAGTGCCACTCGTGGTCCAGTGCCATTTAAGTTTGGCCACATCGTAGAAAGAGTGCTATGTTGACGCTTGCTGAGATTTCCAAATGAATGCTTAATGCAATCATCCAATGTCTTTCAAAACATGGTGACCTGCCTGACGGTCTAAAAACTGGCTACTGTATGATAATAAATTACACTGGTCATGGGATCGGTTTGTCAAGCTACCATGGTGGCCATCAAAAACAGCTATGGTTCACATTACCTCTTCACATTTTCTGGTCCAGCACAATTTGGTTCTACAGTATAAAAGGGGCGTAAGCATTTAGGGAAACACAGACTAGCAGAAGCTTCTAAAGTTTGGTCAAACTTAACAATAGTGGAGAAAAGTATAAATCACTACAAGTGGAGACAAAAAGAGTAAGGGAGAGTTAGAATAGGAAGTACTAGAAGTAGGTGTGGAGTAGAAAAGAGTACTGGTCCAGCCTCCTGCCACTTTGTGTGTATGTGGGCACTTCAGATAGACTTGTGTCTGTGTTAAGTTTGTTCCACTGTGGTCTTTGGCAGCTTAAAACACATTGAGGGAGGAGTATAGATCCAGTGACTGCTAGTAAAAAGACTCTAAATATTCATACGCACAGAGTATGAGCTAGAGGCCTGAGCTATTGTTACTCCTTCGCTCCCTCCTCCTCTTTTTGAAAACCGATTGTACCCTGAGAATGAGCGACTTCTGTTCCTGTTTCCTGCTGCTGTGGAAGTGATAAGACTTTACTGAACACGAGCAAACTCACTCTCTCTCTCTCTCTCTCTCTCTCACACACACACACACACGCATACAAATGTCTGACGGCTGCACTTCTGACATCTACACACACTCATTCAATCGTATATGCACACAAAATGTCTGACAGATACACCTTTCCGAAAGCTTTAGTGGAAACTCGTGCAGAAGAAACAGGCACGCTCCGAGAAAAGAAACGATAAACACTGTTGCAATAAGTGAGCTGAAACACGTTTTGAAACCTTAGCTAGCTCCTAAATGCTGCTTCCCTAAACAACAGTGGACTAACAATATAAGCTACAACAGCCACGACAACAACTAGGAACAACAAAATCAAAGCCAACGACAGTCGGGAGAGCAGAGGTTTGAAAAGCAGTGAGACTCCAGAGGATTTTAGGCACAAGATGGCTGAATGTCAAGCTAATGGCGATGGCACACGGTCAAAACAGATGGGCAGTTTTCTCATTAAATATGGCAAGAGCATATGCTGCTATCGTATCGCCTGCCTCTATTTCCCCAATTTGACAATCCCCAACAGTAGTTTTGCATGTCTGCACTGCCCCTGAATGTTGCCCCTGTGTCACTGCCTGACTGGCATAAATTTTGTCTCACCCCTTCTCTCCCTCCTGCATCACTCTCCTTGCAAGCACAACACTCTTGTTGTGTTTTGGTGAAAAAAAAAAAAAGGAAAAACAAAAACAAAAAAAATGAGTAACCTCTAACAAGCAGACATTACACTGCAATGTCTCTCTGTTCTCATGCGTATGTACATCATCCTTCCTCTTCCTCTCTCCAGTTGTCTGGGCCCATATATTCATTAAATGCCACAGAAAAGGTAACCCTGGCTGTGGCTCAGTGGGCTTTATCATCTTTAAAGGCAGAAGATTCATGTTGCTGACTAAGTACTGAATTGTTTAACTGTCTACACTGTAGATGGGGAGAGTAACGGTGGTAAGCATGAAACCTCGGGGTTGGAATAGTCTCTTATACGTTCTGTAGTGGGGATGATTTCTAATGTATTCCGTTATAGTGAAATTTAACTATTCCTGATATGGCTGCTGTCACCTTGAATTTTCTTAAGACCCCTGGGGGTTCTCTGAACCGCATTTGGAAAACCACTGCTCTAGCTGACCACAGGCTTTGGCTGCTACAGTCTCTCGTTGCTGTTACAGTCCAATCAGTGAAATCTAATTGGCTATAGAAACCTTCTAGAGCCCGCCCACCTGTCTGTGTGGAACCAATCACATCTGGAGACTGGAGAAGACAGGCGACAGAGGATGAAGTGAGCATGGGGCATGGGGAGCTCTGTAGTATCAGCCATGTGTTTGGCTTAGAGGATCAGCAAGCTTCACATTACATTCTAGATAGGCAGGATCTTCCCTACCCTTAGCTTCAGTTAGCACACTAATGACTATACACAATACAAACAGTATATAAAACAGAGTTAAAACTGTCATTCAAAATAAAAGAAAAAAAGGTGACCTATAAAAAGAGAGGAAGGAGAGGAGACAGAGGGGAGGAGGAACACAAGATAAAAACCAACAAATTTTGGTCTGTGTGCATTATGTTGGTATCACTTTCTCCTCAGAATGTGTGTCTGTACGTGTGTGTTTGAGTGTACAACTCCATATACAGCCTTAGACAGCCTTTAGAAGAAAACTCTTGGTACCAAAGTGCATTAATCCTGAGATATGGACCAAGGACTATAGATTATCATGGCTAAACAATCAAGTTCCCTTGACAACAATGCAAATGTTTGGTGACCGTGGGCCCAGCACTGGGACCACAATTCATTTTGGACCAAGCACTGGCACACTGTATAACGCTGGCATCATGTCGGTCCATGAGCTGAATTTATCTCTGCAAATCGCAACTCAACCTTGTTATCTACAGACCTCGATATGGACCTTCACATTATGCAAAGCTCTAAAAAGCCATGGTACATACAGCAATAACTCACCTGAGGCAATGTGGGTAGGCAATCTTCCCAACAACTGTTTTCCAACAGAATTTATTCATTAGACTTATGTTGCATGCAGCCCACTAACTTGTTGTACTTAATTTGCTTGTCCAACTCCAAAGTCAGCCTCAGGAAATGTCCATTGCCTCAACAAAGTTACCCGTGTACCATTTATTCCAGTTATCAACTGGAAATCCTCATAGTTACTCTCAGCATTCGCTAAGGTCTGCCTGGAGTACAAGATGCTAAGTTGCTACATTTTGCCAACACTGCTTGGCAATAGCCCTGGACTCTAAATGCTATTATTTCCATTCACCTCACAAAATGTTGTTAAAGTTATTAAATCAAAAGCATTCAGCTGGAGGTGCATGCCAAATGTCAGAATCAGACAATGAGTGACATTGTTGTGCCTGAATCAAACTCATGCCCTCACCCCTACAAAGGCCTTCGCTGCTTGAGGAGCTGGCTTTAGCCGCCTGCACAGCCAGACAAGGTCCATTGTGCTAGACAAAAATCAATCCAGCCCAGCAAAGTGACTAAATTCACCTCAAACGGTAATTGGGCCCAGCTTGTCTTCGACTGACAGCATGGATTTTCTGTCACTCTGCAGCCACGCTATGTTCCCCGCAGTGTCTAACAGGGATATAAAATATGTGCAACGAGCAGCTTGGTTTTGCCATTCTTCAGTCTTTATCAACCTTAATCTTTGAAAACAAATGTACGACTAGGTTTGCTGACCCACCTGCTGAGGAGCAGTGGGGGTCCATCAGATGGCAAGATAACATCATCAATAAAACAACTGAATCCAGAAAACAAGGGGCTGTTTCCAAGGCAACTGTGACTCAAGAGGAAATTTAAAAAAATAATAATAATAAAAACAAACAAGATTATTATTTCTCACACTAGCAGACTAGCACACTACCTGATTGTTTCACACAACCTCCTCATCATCTCCACCACCACTGCCTTGGTTGCTGTGATGTTTAAAGCCTACCTGAGACTGACAGAGAGGACTTTTCACCACAGAAATAACCACAGCCAGAGCTACCTACAGAGAAATTTGATCAGGTTGTACAGGAGAAGCCTTTTTTTTTTTTTCAAAAAACTTAAACAGCTTGGCTGTAAATATTAGCTGGGATGTAATCATTGGTCACTTGAAGTATGTTTGTGGAACCATCATGGCTGTAGGGGAGAACCTGCAGCATCCAAGCTCATTTATTCAGTGTCTCTGACTATGGTGGCAGGCTATGTGTCTGCCAAATTTCTGTGGTCAACATTACTGTCCAATAACCCTCTTAAAAAAAAAAAAGTCTTTTATGAACTGGCTGATTGGCCGACAAAGCGTGAGAGCCAAGTTAAATTCAGTGCATCCTTTCCCCTACTCAATATCAAGAGTTATATTCCAAAACAAGAAACCTACCTACAAAATGATTGCTGGCATGATTGTAAAATCCAAGTATGTTAGTTATTTGCCACCTTAGGAACCTCTGCCTACAGAATACTGTTTTTTTTTTTTTTTGTAGCATTAGCTCATCAGAAATTTTGAAATAGTCACTGAAAGATTTCAAGCATAGATATATATGGGGCATTATGGAATGAAAACCCTTTAACTTCTTAGAATAACAAAATGTTTTGTGTTTTTTTTATGTACTCAGATTTCAGAGCTCTTCATATCATAATGTACACTCCTTTTTCCCACTTGACACTTGACTTCACAGTTCTTTTCTGCGGTCATTTTGTATCCCTCTCAGTAAGCGTATGGTTTCATTTGTGTGGGAATGCCCAATGACAAGAGTGCCATACTTCATATAAAAGAGCTGTGGAATCATTATTTGTCAGAAAACATTTTCCTCCACAGATGAGCAAAAATTTGCTAAAGCAGCCATACTCATCCCGAAAGTACACAAAACATGCCACCAGCTAGCTATGGATGACAACAGAAAAGCGTGGATGATGAAGGGGTGTGTGGTGGTGGGACGTGCTGAATATCATGGTTTGGCTCTGTCCCATCAGTCGGAAGACAAGGCTCCCTATCTAGTCGACTAGTGAGGTTCCCTAACAAGTTGGCAAGTGAGCAGGGTGGGAAATGAGAACTGCGGTCACTGATAAAGACAGTTTCGGCAAGGTGCCCTATCACTGCGGCTTCCTTTCTAGCAGGTAAGAGTTGCTGGCAAGAATGTAACAGTGTTCTCCATAACACCACCAGGGTGATAAACCAGTTGGTATAGAAACAGCAGTGACTCACAATGACCGCAGTTCTGAAACATGGCACTGACATGGCTGCTGCTGGAAACTGCAATTAAAAACGATTAGCACCAACCACTGTCAAGCCATACTGCAGTGATCCCCACCTTGCTCACAAGGCTCTCTAACTAGTGGACAAGTGCACAAGGAGCTCCCTCAGAGCAACAGAAGAAGCCATGGTAGAATAATCAAGGAGGGAAGCGATCAGTTAGTTCACAAACTCCAACTTTTGCTTAAGTGGAGCAGACAGACAGATCAACACGGAGCAAAGATATATATAAAAAAAAGGAAACTAATTTCACAACTAAAGCTAGTAGCTTGTGCCAGAACACGCGACCCCACCCACCCTCCCTCTCCCACCTGTTAATCACTCAACCCGCCTGCCTGTCCCGTTCTATTTGTGAGCAGGATAGTAATATAGTTGTAATTAAATATACACAGAGGCTATCCAGGCAGGGGAAACACCACACAGGAAAAACAATATCACTCTTTACACGGAACAGGGAGGGGAGAGGAAAAACAATGCAATAAAAAAGGAAAACAAAAAATAAATCAAAGTTACATTATACAGAGGCTTGGGAAGTTATTAAGATGAAGGAAGGACATCGAGCTCTGAATGCATGTTGTGAGAAAGACCACACCAGACTGGGCCAGGCCAGACAAGGGGTCTACTTCAAAAAGCGGGATGATTCAGTAAACCAGGTAGGTTTAAATTTCATCATGAAATGACCTAAGTATTCTTTGTGGTGAAACAATACGGGTGGATGTGACATCCACCGAGAACCACTATCCCAGAATAATTTGACCAATTATACATATATATAAAAAAAGATTTAATCTCTTTCCACAGTTCACTGGTTAAATTAGCAGGTGCTATGCCCAAAAAGAGGTAAAAACAAGGAATCTAATCATAATTTATGCAACTTAACTGCATGTTAAAACCCCCATAGCAAAAAGAGAGAGCGAAAAGAAAGCAATCATCTCACACCACTTCATATCAAAGTGAATTATAGATTGGTTTTATGATCCATTTTGCGCCAGATCTATCGTGGGCCTGATTTGGACCATAGCTGACTGAGGCCCGATTGGTTGTCTGGCCTGGCCTTGTCACAGTTTAGGCTGTGTTGTGTTGGGTTTTCCCCTCCTGCCTACATGCCCATGCTGAAGGCGTGCAGCTCGCGGTGGAAGTGCTGGGTAGGTTCAGACAAAACCAGGTTGGAATCCAGGCATGGGTGCCAGACGCGACCCAGGCCCAGGGAAACCTCCTTGACCAGGTTGTGGACCGGGTCGCCCTCCACGTACACCGATTGGTCGGGGTCAAAGTCGATGCTCTCCTCGGACACAGCCAGGACACGGAGGCTGGAGCCTCGGAGCCGAGAGATGGCCACCAAGTTATGGGACCACACTGTGTAGCCTGGAGAGAGACGGAGCAAGAGAGGTTGGAATCATTTTGAGTGCCAACCAGCCATCTGTCTCCATTCATTTCAGTGCAGTGACCTGACACTTGCTTGAAACACATAATCTGTCACAGTGAATATCCAGCTTGATTCTTTTTTTTTTTTTAGATTCATGAAACCTTTGACCCACCATTGTCTGAGATACTGAGCATGAGGCTGAGAGGCCTGTTCGCCTGGTGGAGGCGCTGTGGTGAGGCAATCAGGTTTACCGTCAAAATGGCAAACTCAAGTGTCAAAATCCATTGTTACCCCAAATATTGTGCAAAACAGGCCAGCAGAGATATTGTGCATGACAGATGGCAAATAATGCATAGTTCCTTCCCCCGTCTTTGATTTTGGGGGACAACAAACCCATCCGGTCAATCCAAAACTCTTGCACCATTAGAAGAGCAAGCTGAATACACTCACAGGGCAGAAATTACCAGTACAAACCGCAATAAATCACAGTAAAAAAACAGTTTCAACTCACCATGTATCACCAGCACAGCCAGCTGAGTACATCTCCACGCTAAGAGGACCAACGGGTCTTCATTGCGATTAACGCTGAGGTCAGGAAAGTCGGCATCATCCCTCAGGAGCAGGAAATGAGTCAGGGTTTTGTTGTACTGCTGGGAGATGAGCTCCAGGGTGGCATCGGTCACCAGAGTGCTGTAGCTGTCAAGGTGGAGGCGCTCCAGAGGAAGGCTCGGCTTCAGGACCCTGAGGAGTTCTGAGCTGTCCACCTCCAGGGCCATGATGTACACTCGCAGGTTGGCACTCACACGGACCTAGGACAGGATTACATCAAGTTAACCAATATGCACATACAGCTGGGTTAAAGACAGCAGAGAATTCTGTATTCTGCGTCTTATACTGTCCATGTTTGTCCTCTCTAGTTTGATGCTAGGCGAGGCTTCAAAAGTGCTAGAAATGCTGTGGATTTTAGCATACAGAAAAACCAAACTATTCCTCAATCCCCCACAGGTGCCGCTACACCACTTTGAGAACCACATATATTTTTATGACATTACCAGTGCCTTCCAGTCATCTTCAGTGGCTGTCCCTTCCAAAGGTTTGAACTCCAAAGCGGCGCCGTTGAGCAGCAGGGAGAGACGATGCAGCGGGGTGCGGCGTGGAGAGGCCAGCAGACCGCACAGCTCAGAGGTCAGGTCAGAGAAATCCAGAGCGAGAGAGTGAAGGTTAGAGAGACGATCCAACTCTGAGGGCGAGATGAACGGAGCTGAGGGGGGTTCACAAGAGATGAGAGGGTAATATTATCAAGTGACCATACAAGTGAAATATGCCATTCAAAGGTAAAATAATATATAGTTAATAGTACTGCTACTAGGGATCAACTGATTTGGCATTTTGAAGATGACATGATGCCATTATTTTGGGACTGAAGCTGATATCCAGTATTTTGTGCTAATTTTCATTATCTTTAAATTTGGCCATTTTCATTCCAAAACAACCCCTGAAAAGGCGACAAGTTTTAGGGAGAGGGGAAAGCCTCTGAAAATATATTGAGCCCGTAGGTCACTGAGACTCTACCTTGAAAGCAGAACATTTAAAAATAAAAGATGTATTAATCATTACTGTTATCATATTCATACATACTTATAAATGATGCATTAGAAGCCAGGTTTAGAGCTTCCCATAGAGACAGCCGGTGCATTATAGATCAATTTTCAGATTCTATATTGATTCTTTTTTAGTCACATACAGCAAAGATGGATGGGGTTTTAGGATTCCATTTGCTTTTTGCTCCTTTTTCAAAGAGTTACAGAACTGAAGTGATGAAATTAAAACATATTTTAATGCATAATTTCTGGTAAATTGCTGTAAACTTTCCATGGCAAGTTAAGCTGGGGAATTTTGGAAATTATGTTTTGTTATAAGCAGACGTGTGCAAACTAATACACTTTGACACTATGACTTTGATTTATCTGTGAGCAGAACTTTAATAAATTCTTTCATTGAACAACAAAAACATGAATGTTGAAGTGAAAAAGTGTAAAAGTGTAAAAGTGAAACATTTTAGACCTTTTCATGTTCGACAGAAAGGGCATAGGTGTAACATCACTTATTTGGATCAAAAAATGATGTAATGTTTGAGGAGAAAGGGGAAGTGAAGCCTTAGTGGACTTTGAGAGTAACCACTACAGGACATGATGACTTTACCTCCCTTACACATAATGTGGCATGTTTGTAATTAGACAGAGATACAAGCTACATCTGCCACTGGCTCTGAAACAAATTCCATGACAAGTTACAAAGGCGTCCAGATGGCATGCTGCTCTGATAACCCGACTTACCGTAGCGGCGTGTGGAGGCCTTGTCTCTCACGTCGCAATGAATTCCTGATGAAATAATCACAATAAAGAATGAAAATGATCAATTTCCCAAAAATCCCCCAACTTTCTATCAGCTCTTTTACATGGCTGAAACCATTCCTTTATTGAAGCGAATAATTTCTTTTGGCTTTCAAATTCATTCTCTGTCAATTTCAGCACAAATGCACAACAGCCAATAGCTCGTGGGGAAGTAAAGTCATCATGAGAGTAACCGACACTTGTTACTTTATTTCGCAATCGATTATCTAAACAACTAATTTACATTCCAAAGAACTGATTCCATGTGTAATAACGTCACTACAACAAAACACAATGCTACATGTCACAGACAAAGCCCAGACATCTATTAATCCTAATAAAACTGCATAGCACTTACTGCTAATTACATTTATTGCACTGCATCACAGTAACTGTGCTATATTACAGCTGTACAAATGTAAAGGACAATAAGCTGCTTTTAAAGGCTGACAGGGAAACTCTCAGTTACCAAAGAATATGTAGTCTAGGGATAACCACCAATTTCCACAGCAGCCATTCTGACATGAAAAGCAGGTAATCACATGTGTTACTAATAATATCAGTTAATGTTTTGCTCCATTTAAAGTGCAGCAGAGTCTCTCCAGTGAGCCATGACTGACACCGGGACTCCAGGCTCTGTTAGACCTAAACGAAACAGAAACTTAATAGGCCTAAATGTTAACAGTAACACCTGAGTTTACCTGCTATTTCACGTCCAAACAGCTGCTGTGAAATAGGTCTATTGTTGTGATGAAGTCCCTGCAGTTTATTATTCATGAATACATTTTAATTTATTGTAACCAACTGAATTATTAATGTTTGCCAATGGAAGAAGAGGATAATTTCAGGAATTAAGCTATCCAGCAGAGGTGTCAGGCACTTCCTCACCCCGTGCACCGTCTCTTATTAGTTGAATTATGAGCTAACATATCTAGGTGTAATTTTTTAACCAAATAAATGCATTAGATTAATCTTTCTAATCCGATCATGAGGGGCAGGCCAATTCATCTTTGCTTTTTAAAGATATTCCCTTTGGTTAAAAACAGATATTTCTCAATAAACTCGGAAGAAGTAACTAATAGAGAACTGAGACCTTGTAAACATCAAGCAGGTATCCAGAAAAAATACAGCACAATGAGCAAATGCATCGATATGAAGCCATTGCCGCCGTGTATGTGTATTTCTGAGTGGCGGGAAGGGCACTTACAGGCCATCAACAGGAGCTTTGAGCAACGAAGGGAATGGAACAGAATGGCTAACTTGGTGGGAATTAAGGTAGACTTTAACCTTTATTAAATAAACAGATCCTGCATTAGCAGTAACAAGACAAAAGGAGGATCTGAATCGACCAGTAAGACCCAACTTTATTACACTGCTTACTGGAGTGGGTTTTGCATTATCTCAGGATTTGGGGTAGTGTAAGATCAACAAATCCAACTGGCTGTAAAGTGTGCTTTCTTCAAATCCAGCAGTCATAAAGTGATTGCACACAGTAGTGAGTAGCCAGCTCATGACAGACAAGACAGATGGATACGCAGAAAGTCACACACATAAGACACGTACCCAGCTGGTGGTCGAGTAGACTGAGGTGCTGCAGGGTCCCAGCCGAAGGATTTGACAGGCAAGCTAAGGAGCAGGGAGTCACCAGGCCCAGCATGAAGCTACAGGATAACCACCTCAGCTGCCTGCTGTTAGACAGCAGCTCCATGAACAACTGCTGAATTCTGCAGAGAATGAAGAGAAGGCAGCAGAATTGTTTTATTTCACACGAACAGCATGATCGTTTCTTCAAAGTAAATTAAACAGACCTAGAAATTTACATGTCAATTCCAATCAATTTTAAAACCAGTTTCATTTTTAAAAAATAAGCCGGAAAAAGGGATTTTCACATACATCTATGAAAACCATACTTAAGACAGAAAGCCACATTTGACCACATTAAAAGCCTTCTTACTTCCTTCGTTTGATGCATTTCCTGTTGAAAAAGATCTCAGGGTTGCATATAATGTGGGGTTTATTCAAAAGTGTTTGAGAGAAAGATACTTTTTTGATGGGAGAGACAGGTTGTTCAAAAATCTGGTTTATCTTTCATGATCACTTTCATGATCTGTGGTGCTTAATTGATTAGAAAACCTCTACATATTTCCATCACTAACTTACTCTTTGATCTTCTTGTCGCCATGGTGAATCTGGTGCAGGTATGAACTGTCCAAAAGACCTTCTTCCTGAAGGATACAGGTATCACCATACAGACTCAGTTTCTGGAGGTTTCTATGGAGAGAGAGAGAGAAAGAAAAAGAGACAATCTGAACTGTAGTTCTAGATACATAAACATACAAATGCATTTCGCATGCTCCTCATGATCTCACATATAAGCAACTTACAAAATAAGAAAAATAAATCTCCAAATTAAGGTACAAAATTCTCTGAAAACAGAGGATATTTTCCTGGGAAGAAAGTACTGGTGATGTCAGCAAATACGGAGTTGTTTGTGAGAAATCATCCTTCAAAGAGAGAGGGTTCAATTAGCTGGCATTTTGAAGACCACTTAGCATAAGAGGGTTGTTATTATTGAAAATGCTCTATCAAAGTGAAAGGAGAAAGAAAAGGTGACTGAACTCAGTCATCACTTTGCGTCCTGTAACTCTGCAATTTGCTGCAGAGGACAGCGAACCTAGTTTCACTGTCATCCATCCACCCTGTCAAACTTTCAGCTGTGCCACTGCTGTAAGCTGTGTACCCGCTTTTGGCACACACAGCACATCAGGGGTCTCTAGGGAATTTCACAAAGAGAAGCTCCAGGGTGGGGTTTAACCGCTTTCAATTCAAAACACCTCAGGAAGTCAATTTTCATATTAGTGATTTTTACCCAGCCTAGCCTACTGCTGGTGCTGTTGATGTTGAGTTTTCTTTCATTACACACCAAACTGTGTTTCCAAAGCTGTCCTGCTCCTCAGTGCACTGTTGCTGTCCAGAAGACTTTATTTTTTGGTCCCCAAAATAGATGAACAAAAGCCCTTGGCAACAATCAACCAGCGTGCGTGCCAACAGTTAATGCTATGATGCTATGAAAAGTAGTCCAAGAAAGCAGACGATCCAGTCTGTTGCCTTTTTGCATGTAATACTATTAATGACAATAAAACTTTACTTACATAGCACCTTTCAAACAGAGGGCGTAGCTCTAAGTGCTTTACAATAATGTGAAGAGACAAGAGCATAAATAACCAGCAATTTAAAACAAATGCAAATACTGCATGATGACACCAAGCAAACACATGAATAACAAGCAAAAGAGGCAGCAAATAGCAAGACCATATGTCACTGAGGCATATAAAATTTAGAAATAAAACAAAGGAAGCATGACAGTTAGTTAAGAGCAATGATGAATGGGTATGTATTTGATTGTCTTTTAAGAATATTCAGAGCTTGCATCTCTTGCAGAGGATCAAAGGGGCCATGAAGAATTAGAAAACGACAAGGAATTAGTAATGTAGGCCAGTCCCAAACCATTACCACTTTGAGAACAAGTAAAAGAACTTAAAAATGAATCCTAAGACATTGGGAGCCAATTAGCTCGGGCGCCCTGGCTGAATCATTTCTGTATGCCTTCAGCTACATCTGTGCCAAATCTGGCGCTTGTAGATGAATTTGCGCGAAATGACCCTTATTTTGCCATTAGGCCCCCAACTAAATGCAGATTAGCTACCACTGTGCTGATATGTGCTCTTTTTCTTGTTCCAGTTGAAAGTGAGGCAGCAGGGGTCTGAATAAACTGTAGTTTATCAATGGAGTATTTTGGAAGATTGGTGAGAAGGGCACTACAGTAGTCTAGTCTGCTAGAGATAATTGCTTGAACAAGATTTTTGGCATCTTGTTGGAATGGGAACAGCCGTACTTTTGCAATACTTCTTAAATTAAAGAATGCTGCTTTGGACACCATCTTTCTGAGGGATCTAAACTTTAAGTTTGAGTCTATAATAATGCCCAAGCTTGTGACCTCAGATCTAACCTGTAAGGCAAAGCTGCCATGTTTGGCGAGAACTAGCAACCAGAAATGTGGTCAAATGAGAACTATGCTTTGGCTTGTGGACCAATCAATAAAATTTCTGTTTTCTCACCATTTAAGTTAAGAAAGTTGGTCTGTACCCACTTGTTAACTGCAGCCAAACCAGTTATTAAATCACTAAGGGTTGGACCATCACTCGGGTCCAACAGAATACACAGCTATGTGTTGTAAGCGTAGCTATGGAAATTAAGCTTATGTTCTCTTACACTCTAATATCACCTGGAAGAAGCATATATAATGGAAAAAGGACTGTGGCAGCTTCCCTGAGCAACACCACATGTTAACTCGTGCTTTCTGATTCAAGATCTTCCATAGTGACAAAAAAAAAAAAACGTTCTCTCTGATACGTAGGAGCAGAACCAGTTTGAAACGCTCCCAGAGAGGCCAACCCAGCTCTCAAGGCGCTCAGTAAGAATATTGTGATTAACTGTGTCAAATGCAGCACTGATATATGATAAAACTAGAACGGAGACCTTGTTGCCATCACTGCTTATCTTGAAATCACTGACAGCTTTGGTGTGGGCTGTCTCAGTGCTGTGATTTGCCCTAAACCCTGACTGAAACTTTCTTTGATTATTTCTGTTCAGGAAATTGGTAGCTTGGGTTCAAATCTGAGCCCAGGTCCTTTGCTGCATGTCATGTCGTCTCTCTCCCCTGCCTTTCTTGTCTCCCTCTAATGTTAAATAAATCAAAAATGTAAAAAAAATATTCTGAAAACAACCAAAAAAAAAAAATCCAGTACCTTGCTTACAAACAGGAGATCTGACATAGGCTTATATTTATTTATAGTTATGTAGCTTATCTACATTCATCGTGATGATGACATTTGGAAGATCAAATGCGCAACATAAATCACGGACAGGAATTACCATACACCTCCAAATTTGGAAAAAAGCTCTCCTTATAACATAGGCCTACCAGCTACCCAGACTGTTAGGAAATTACATATTTGATGCAGCCGTTTCCTGTAAATCAGCTGAGAGCTAAGCTTCACCAAAAGCCTATCCGGTGCACCAAACAGCAGCCTCATGTGCAGCTACTTAAGTCTGCAAGCTGGAGCAGTGACGCACCTATTCTCATTATGTTTGGAATATTTAAAAGCCGGATGATGGGTTAGTCGGTCCAAAACTGGCTTTTCATTTACTTAACACTGTGATCCTTATTGGTGCTGAACCGGTGCCAACAGTTGAGACACTGCAAACAACAAAAACAATTAATTTAGCATACTGCTAAAAAATGACACTTGTTGGTTGAACCTTTTTGCTGTTCCTGTCATCATAACAGTCTGGAGCTGCTGAAACTGAACTTAGGCCTGCAGCAATCCCTCTTTGGGTCAACCACCATGGCTGGAGGAAGACTCAAATGCCTCCAAATTCCTGTCACAAAGGTCCATTACGGAGGTAGCAGATTATTTAGACGGTTGCAGGTTCAATCCCACGCACTGCCAGTTTATGAAAATAACACAAGTCCCCAGAGAAACACACATAATGCCTTTGTTCCTCTATATTCAATGATAAAACACTGAAACTAATGTTAAAGAGAGGACTGGAATCAAAACCAGATCTCAGAACCAAACTGACCCACCACCCTGCACTGCTACAAAACCTTCTAGGCAGCTTTGTCTTTGAAACTAGGGTTGTGAGCACAAAATAGGTGTCTGATTTGTTTCTGCTGTATCTCTTTGGCCTTGGTACAGGACAAAAATGCTTAGCAAATTTCTAGGCTGAGTGTGTTTGAAAACTGCTCAAATAGACACATTTTAACAGCCCCTTCAGCAGAATGAAGACATAATCTGCACAGCTCTGGAAGTGTTCTAGTTCAATACAACAAAGAACTGTAGAGAATAATAGAGAATGTAGGAGACCCTACTCTGAACTGAAGTCAGGGACCTTAAAATCTTATGCAGAGTTTGGACTTTTTGAAAAATGGACACCTCCACAGTAGAAGTGAACCAGGCATCCTGATTTTCTGTATACAGCACATTGGAAATTGTATTACACAGCATCCCACAACTGGCCAGTTGCTATATATATGTATATATATATAAATGTGTGTGTCAGTGCTGATATCAGCAAGTCACAGCCAACAAAGCCTTCTCTAGGCACAACCAGTGCTGCATTGTTGTTGCTGGTATGAAAACCAATGCAACATAGAAGACAAGGTTGACTACAAAAGAAACGCAGACAAGCGTTTGAGTTCACAGTGATACATATTCAAGTTATGTGAAATGACGCAGATCACACTAAAGATGAATAACACTGTTCAGTCAATCACTATCCCCGAGCTACAGCTCTAACGTTAGCATTAGCTGGTTAGCCACACTGCAAAGACATGACCCGATTACGTAACTGTTAATGTCAGGGTTTGTTTGTAGCTCAGTAAGCTAGCAGCTAGCAGCTATGCTAGCGTACTTGCTACGCAGCAAACACACTCAAAATTCGACATATGGTGACACTCGTGTGGCGCATTTCTGAAATTAAATAAAAACAAACACCCAGACGGACATTAGGGGCCGCATTTACCTGTTGTTTCGTATACTGCTCAGCACACAAAGCACCTGGTCCAAGTAGGTGGCCATTGCGTCCTTCCATCGCTCGGAGAACTGCGGGTCGCTCTCTGGACCGGGAGGCTGGTCCATCCTGCCAGACGACGGGTCGTGGTTCAGCGGGCTCAGGTAACCTTCCACCGGGGCGAGCTCCAGCTGCAGCTCCCGCACGAACGAGCCGAACTTCCGCATGAGAAACTCCAGCCTCGGGGTCTCCTCGGAGCCGGAGCCGCCACCGTTACAGCCGCCGCCTATCCGCAGTTTGAGCTCGGTCCACAGTGCAGGGTAGAAGAGACACTCCCTCCATCGGGAGCACACAGCCGAGGCCCGGAGCTTGTCTCGGTCTGACAGAAAGGAGAATATGTGGACGATCAGCTCGCTGGGCAAAGCCATGGCTCCGACACCCCCGCACAGAGCCATGGCGACCTAACAAGCCGGTGTGCGACAAACACCCAGAAATAACGGACCAGGTAACAACCGCTTTAATAATCGGTGCGCCAGCGACGATTAGCAGAAACGCGTCTCACTCCGTAAAAACAAACCGTCTTTTCAGCTTCGCCTTCAATACTATCGGACTGCACCACCTCTTATCAATGAGCGGGGAACAAAACAATAGACAACAACAATACACCGCCGGCTTAAAATGGCCTATATCAAGATTCATCCGCGGTACGATTCTGTTTTTATGTTTTCAACAATATAAAAACCTAGTTAGTGAAGCTTTCACCCGAGTATTGGTAATTTGTGATTACGGCGCCGTGCTCTCAAGCGATTTTTCATAATGGTTTCGTCCAGAAGAGTGTTATTTTTGCCATACCGCCTTGTCACGCGGGAGGGCGGTGTTTCTTTGCAGCAAATAAACTGGGGCCAACACGTGATTTTTATTTTGGAAAAATGTTCCCACCCCCATACACACACCCCTAATCCACCCATGTCCCAAAAATACACATGCAGCACTCACTGTCACAGTTCACAGAAAATCAAAAGTCACGTTAATAATAAATAAATAAATAAATACATACGTGATCATTGGAGCATTTCAGACAGAATGATGGTGATTTTTGCTTGATCATTTTTCTTCAGAATACTCATGTCATATACAACAAGCAATAGCATTCAGGAGATCCCCCTGTTGTTGCAACTCTGTTTCAACAGGTTAAGATGGACATAGTGGATGGTGATCCTATTATCAGTAAGGGGGACTGCCAATGAAGATGTCCACGCTTACTGTGAGGACAATTCTTACTTAATTATCACCACAAATATCAAAAGCAGTCAGCCTGGATTTTCAACCAGAAGTCACTTTTTTGGAGTGCTGTTGAATCCACGGGAAGATTTACAGGTGCACTATGTAGTTTTCACTGAGTATACATAACTTTGCTTTCTTCACAAATCAGACATATGACTCCATGTAAAAGCTACTCGTTTACTGATTCAGCTCTGGTCATGATAGATATGGGGGGAAATGAGAACATGTCACAATATATAATGTTACCCTTGCAGCATCTGTATCAAGTTGCAAAATTATGTGCATCTTAATATTAAAAATGTGATTTATGCATGGAGTAACTTGGGTAAGTAATAATAGCTAGAAATGATTAAGAATGCTGAGACTGCAAACATCTTTGCTCATTCATAGATTCACATGCATTTTGCTGAAACCTTTCACCTCCATATGAGGAAATCAAGATAACTGGTTGATTTGTGTTTTTATGATACACCTTTTTTTTTTGTTTGTTAAGTCAGAAGCTGCGTTTTCAAAGTGGTAAAACCCTGACTTAAAGAGACACAGAAGTTCAGTAACATATTAACCTGTGTTTGTTCTTGAGTTCAATATAAATCTATATTCTGACACCTGGGTTCACCTGGAGTTCCATTTTGCTTCCTCATTCATGTGTATTGTGTTCACAAGACGACTCTCAAAAGCATAGGTCTAAGTAAAATATACATACACATGCAAATGTCTTCAGTGTTGCTCTAACATTCTTAACATAAAGCCCAACATCACCATTTCTGAAACAGGAGTGCTGGAGATATGAGTTTTCTCCAGGACACTTATTTTTCATTATGAAGGCTAAAGACAACCTTGGTAATATCTCAGAGCAACATGACCCATCCAAATAAATCACAAGGGATGGCAGCAGTCTTACATTTTGAGAAGCAGCTTTATGACTGACAAGTGAAACTTTAGAAGCCCAGTACCGACCAGGAAAAAACTGGGTCAGAGAAGTGGACAGGATGCAGTTTCCCTTCCCTGAACAACTACTGCCTAGATTCCCTCAAGCAAGGCACTGAACTGCCAACTGCTTCAGTGGAGCTACTAAGTGGCCATCAATATAAAGCCATGCTTGTGGGAGTATAAGATTTTTTTTTTTTTTTTTTTTTTGGCATGAATACCTTCACAGGAGTTCAGAATTGGCCAAAATCCCACACCAGCTGTTTACTGGGAAACCCTGTCTCCAAGTTTACCCAAATCTCACTATCAGTAATGGCAAAAAAAAGGTTAAATTAGTTGCAAAATGTAACATTTAACACGCTGATGCTTTGTGTTAACAATGCAGTTTAGCCATGTATCTTCCCTGGCATGACGTTCAGTGAGTGAGCACAGCATCCAGCTCAAAGACACATCAGCAGGGACTGAACTTGGGACCTTCCGGTTATGGAAAAGTCTCTCCACCAGGCGACCCTGCCATATATTATGTAAGACGTGGTATGCAAAACAAAACTCGGCATGCAGCAGCGGTTTTTGATTCTCAGAGCGGGCCAGTATCAGTGGTTTCTGAGTCACGAACTCCCATATGGGAATCTGCAGTGAGCAGTAATTTTCCAGTTGGTGAAATGGTGCAGTACCGCTCGTCCCCACATGATAGCAGTGCAAGAGCCTCCACAGCAGCACAGATGCTCTCAACTGTCCTAAACATCTTTCATTACTGTGCCTCTCCCTGCGTTAGGCTAAAATTATCCCTGGTTCACATATGTTCCATCTGCTGTAATTGATCCCCTTCAGAGATAACTGACACATATTTAAAACTGTGCTGTTGTTAGAAATGTATTTTTTAAGCATCTTGTAAGTGAAGGTGTTTGATGTAGTGCAATCAGAATATTCTCTGTGTTTGTAAATGTAACTGAATAAAGATACTGTATGAAGGTTTAAAGGAGCATTAAATAATCTGATCTCTATTTGTGACCAGTAAGAAATGCAAAAAAAGGCAAATTTCTTTTTTTTAAATAAATGTAAAGCTCAAGCTAAAGTTCCCTCCATGGTAATAAGTCAGGTGTGTGTGACAGTTTAACCAATATCCAATTACCATATCAATATCCATTTGCCATAGTCATCCTTGCAAAGAAACACAGTGATCAGAACAGGACAGTTTCAATGGCCTGCAATTTCCTGTTAACATTGTGCAATAAAAAGTGCAACAACACGAGTCATTTGGTTTCTCATCAGTGTTTTATTAGATGAAGTTCAGCCAAACCTGGTTTCAGAATGCAGGTTGCTAACCACCTCAGCCAGAGCTTTATGTGTGTGTTCTCATACGACAGCAGATCTTGTAGTTTTCAGTGAACCACGGTCACGGTGTTCAGGACAGAACAAAGAACTTTGGGTGTGCAAATTTCATCCATACCACTTACCATATGGATACACTCTAGACTGTATTAGACAGCATGGGGGAGTTACAAGGAGGCTTGCAGAATGGGACATGACCAAAATGATGAGGTGGACTTGAACCTGTGTTGAGCATGGACAGTATCTCAACCCACTCAACCACCAGGCCGCACAGGAGCATCTTCTTTTCAAACTGGCTGATTTATAACTATATTCTACTGTGTTGTGGTGTTTTGTCTTGGAAAAGGGGCATGTCAAGATGGCCAAGCAGTTAGTGAAATTGTCCCATACAATTACATTTACATTACATTTTCACTTGCCTGGTGGCACACTGGATAGGAGCGAGTACCATGTACCAAGCTCCAAGGCTGAGTCCTGATCGCAGTGTCCTGGGTTCGAATCCGACCTCAGGCCCTTTGCTGCATGTCATTCCCTCTCTCTCCTGCCTTTCCTTTCTCTCTCTACTTGACTTTCAAATAAAGCAGAAATGCCAAAAAAAAAAAGAATACTAGCCAGAAGGAAGTCTGCCTCAATAGCAGAAGGCTAACAGATAACATTTAAAGCATCTGGCCAGTATCCAGCTGGGGGTGGAGGGAAGTGAAATAATATCACATTTATTGAAATGGATGAAATGTCCCTTTAACAGGGTGCGTTTTCCTGTTCACATTTCGATGGACAACTTGAACGACCAATGAGAGGAAGGTGGGTGGGTCTTCTTAGCTACAATTCACCTTATTCTCCCCAATCCACTTTTCAGGCTCATTTCTTCTTCACTTGTCAATGAAATTCCATTTTGCACCAGCTAAACGTAGCAATCCATACATTTCCAGTTACAAAGCCAGCATAAAACCTGAGCTAAGATTGGAGTATTGCAAATATACCCTGCAGAGATCCATAACTTTGTCACATCCATCTACCCCTACCATTGAAGGATTATCTAATAACAGCTAGAAAAATTCTACAGACATTTTTTCAGCTGCTGACAGACACTGCCTACGCCTTGCTTTATTGTTGCTAACCCCTGATAAAGAGAGGGATGCAATACTAATGTATTACACTTCACAGCAGTGAGGATATGACTGTGTGTAATGTTTAATGTTTAAGGAAATGGTAAAGAAAAATATACAGCTTATCAGAGCCAGCTTAAAGTAATGCTTTCAGACTATTTTTGTGCACATAACTGCTAAAATGGCTGATGCCTCCATTGTATTTGAATGCACACATACATTATACAGCCTATATTGTGTAAGGCTAATTTCCAGCTGTGGATAAATACTCTATTCTATTCTATTCTATTCTATTCTATTCTATTCTATTCTATTCTATTCTATTCTATTCTTACTCCACTAACCTTCATTCCAGGGGAAAATATTGTACTGTATACTACACTACATTTTTTTCTGAGGGTTTTAGTTGCCACTTAATGGCAGAATAAGCTTCTATAAAACATAAGATATCCTAGTATAATATGATGGACTGTTAAGAGTATTTACTATCCAAATGTAAGGATTAGTCAGACTTAATACTGCCTCAACCACATATAACACTGAGGAGGTCAGTGTACCAACATTTTTTCTCTGACAGGGACCTGAATAAGGACTTTCACTTTTGATACTTAAATATAATTTACAGTGAACACTTGTATAATTTCACTCTAGTAAACTTTTGCTTGACTAAATTATGTTATCGCTACTTGTATTTAAATAAATAATATGAGTGTCTCTTCCACCACTGTGTGGCACAGTTTACTGAGAACCTGCAGAGCTATGATGTGCACGGCATTTAGTCAGGACCTCTGTCTCCATGGAAACCAAATATTTTTGAGAACACGGCTGAAAACATACAATTACATACATTATTTTACATTTACACACATGCACAGTTGCATACATACATGCATGAGTGCATACATGCATGAGTGTATCGTCTGGCTTCATCACATGCTCCTGTTCTACTTCCAGCCACTGGGTGACAGTAAACCTCCATGATTGACTGCTGCAGCTGGATCACTGACTGCTGCTGCACTGGGGGGGGAAATAAAATATAAAAGACTATAGCATAACCAGAGTAGGGCCTATCAGAGCAGTATAGAATTCAACATCAAAGTCATCCTCTAAGAAGTGGTTTTGACAAATGCCATTAAATATGTTCCTGAGTTTGTTAAAGGTTATACAATAATATGCAATTCAACACAAAGCTGTCCTTCAAAGAACGGGCGGTATCGGGATAAAATGAAATAAAAACATCTCTTAAAATGTCAGGCTAAGTTGAGGGCTGCAGGTTCATTGTTCAGACATTACCATTAAAGTTATTAGTGTCAAATTTGTATAATTGCGCAGTCAGTCAAACTCACAGCTCCCTATAAATGCATTCAAGGTAAAGCAGCACTCCAAAGAGACATGGGGCTAGAACAAAATGTAATGATCCTGTGCAAAATAAATGTACCCTCCAGTGAGTGGTGATAACAGATGCACGGTAGGATGTCAAAGGATACATACGTGTATAGAATTTAAAATAAAGTTTGGGAAGGGTGGGCAGCATAAAAAAAATTATGTGCACTTAAGTCTAAGTTGGAGGTTTTGGTTCACTGATTGTCCATAATCATTTCGGCGCTGGGGAACTTGTACATTTGTAACCTTACAGGACCACCAATTGAAATTCATCAAAATAGACTGAGGGGAGTGAAGAAAGAGACAGAAAGGTCATAGCTACCTTTTGCTCTGCTATGGTCTCAATCACCAGTCACAACTGGTGATTAAGGATGGACTGAGTAAAGCATTTTATCGCTGTGTGAAAAAAAGTGCAGCATCAACCACTAAGCTGAAAGGTCAACATCTTAAAATATGTACAACGGCTTGTCATTCAAGCATACTTTGTCCTTCACTGTTTAATGAAGGTTATATAGGGCTATAATCAAGGTTTAGGCAAATTATTAGGTAATTATAAAATAATACCCATAATCACAGTAAAGGACATTCTGTAGGGGTTTATGGCATTTATAAAATGCATATATCCTTTGGGAAAGTAATGACAAAAATGGCTGTCTTCACTCCATAGACTGTCTTACAGGAGCTTCACACCCTGTTTAAACATTGTTTGAGCACAAATGCAATGGACAAATACAGGAATGAATCTTGGCTTACATATTTTCAACATTGCCATCATACAATATGGATTTATTTAATAATTCCAGTTGGCCCACAGAAGCAGAATTGTAATACAATTCCATTTCAATGAGCTGACCTGAATATATGCATTCGGAACTACAACTACTTTTTATTGCTGTAAAGACAGCTACTTTATTATCATTATAAAGTAGTGTTGGTTATTTCAGAGTTGACATGGCTCATTTATGCGTGTGCCAGATTTCTTCTGGTTGGCAACAGAGTGAACACGTTTTGTTCCTATTGCAAGAGCACTGTGAGCTGGCTCTTTTAGGGGAAAAGATCCAATAATGGCCAATATAATGATTGCATTTTCCATCACTGACATAGCTAGCAGCAGAGACTGAAGTCTGAAGTGTGAGTTTTTCATGATTCCGAAACAGTATTTACTTTGGTGAGTAACTTAACTACATATCATTATCTCACCTCCATAAAATGCAGGTAAGATAAACTGACATTAAGTACAATCAATTAAGTTAGTAGGTAAGGACTAATTGGAACAAGTAAGTAAGAATAAGTTGGATGCAAATCAGTAGGGGGTGAGGAGAAAATTTAACTAAGTAAGGATAAATTGGAAGCAGGTATGAAGGATAAAATTGTAAGTAAGTAAGTTAGTAAGTAAGTAGGGATAATTTGGAAGGAAGGAAGGAAGGAAGGAAGGAAGGAAGGAAGGAAGGAAGGAACAAGGGAAGTACAATTTGTAAGTAATCAGGGTTAAACTGTAAGTCAGTAAGTAAGTAAGGATAGAAATGGAAGTAAGAATCAATTGCAAGTGAAGATAAACTGGAAACAAGTAAGTAAGTGGAGATGAATTGTTAACAAGTAAGGATGCATTGGTACTTGGCTAATAAAATGCAATAATCCTGTCCTCTAAACAGAAGGGGTGGTAGAATCAATATAAAAAAAGGTCATAACAATTTCTGGCTGGGCTGCTGTCTTATTCAGAGGACATCATCTGTGATTAGCTAACTATTAAGATGAACATTTTATAACTGTACAAATAATTACTGGATCAGTCTCCAAGGTAAAAGGTTAATATCCACTTCAGAATAAAGCTGTGCCTGGAGTGGCGTGACAGAGGTGGAATCTGAAAATGAAAAATACTTTTAAACAGACTCAACAATTACCAAATCCAAATGTTGAGTATGAAGGCTTTAAAACAAATATTAAATAAAAATCCCCAACCCGAAACCCTTTTTTGTATAGGTTGACCATGTTCGGAGGTAAGGTCTTCTCTCTTACCAAACTGCAGGATCCAGCCAGAAATCTCAGGTGTCAAGGAAACAATGCATATTTCACAGAAAACACTGCAACACTGTGTAGAGGCCTATACACACATGCACTGTCTGGCTGATCCTCAGTGAGCCTCCTTTGTTGGGGAAGATGGGACTATTTCTCAAATTGATAACATAGAGTGCTAGAAAAGAAATCAATACCAATACCACTGGATTGGTACAGAGGATAAGAAAAACAGGATGGAGGAAAAACAGATCTCTTGTGATGAGAGAGGAGTGCACGAACATGGAAGCAGATCTTTAAAACCCCTGACACACCAAGATGATGGTAGGCCCTCAGCTCTTGTCTGGCTGTCTTGGGCCATCTGGAACCGAAGATTGCCTGGTGTGTCCTGAACATTCAGACATCGTCGGCTTTCCTCAGCGGATTCCCGGCTGATTCAGCATGTTGACTTGGCCGCAGAGGCCATTGATGACAGAGAACTTTCTCATGAGCGGTTCAGCAAGCTTACTAACCAGAGAGAACTAGCTGTGGTTGTAACTTCTCATAAGAGATATTCCCAATTCGTACATCATAATGAACAGATTCAGAGTGGCGTAAAAATGAAGGGCTACTGCTAGTTTGTCTCCTTATCGTCCCTTGATCTTGAGACTTTTGGATTACTATTTTGAGACAATGGCCACCCCCTGACACAGTTAGGTTTTTTCCTCTCTGTTCAGTGTGGTCATAGCAGGTGACATGAGGGGACGCAAAGTGATCTGAAGACAGTTTGGTGTCTGTCTGTGGCATGAGAGTTGTGTAACTTTCTAGAATTGTGTCAGAACCAGCCAACCAGGTCAAATTCCTTCTGTGCCCTTTGTACTTGCCCAAAGTGGGGCGATGGAGCATCCCTGCCAAAGAGCATGCAAGGACACGGTCTAAAATTCAGTTGCACATCCACACATTTTCCCACATGACTAACATTACATACTGCTCACACATCTCTGTTGGCCTCTTTCATGGGATTCCATGTCAGCTGGCTGGAAACTTTATCTGACAGAGGGTGTGACTGCTCTCTGTGACCAGTAGAGTAACTTGTACATTACAGATTGCTCTGATTCTACCATCCTCTTTAAACGCTTATGAAGGTTCAGCAAAATCACCACCATCATTGTAATCACTCTAAACTTGGCCTGAATGTGGTCCTCATTTACGTTATTATTCATTTTTAAAAGACATCGAGTTCACTAACTTTCAGCATTAAATATTTATCTAGGCTGGAGGATTATTGGGTCGATTTACACCTGATTAGACCATCCTGGTGATCAGAGAAGAAATCCCAGTTGGAGCCGTGTTTGGGACCGATGGTCAGGACAGATTATCTGGCAGTGTGTTGGGTTTATAGATTCAATCTTAACCACACTGATCGAATCTCAGGCTGATGTCAGCAGCTCCACAAATGGTTGAAAAGTGGAAAAGGCGACAAAGTACAGGAGAATCAAGAGAGAAACCTAACTGGTGCCATAACCTTTTGGCTTGGAAATCCAACTCAAGGCACTAACTGCTCATGCAATGAAATAACACCCACGCTGGATATCAGCATATTAATCAGGAAGAGATACAGAAGAAGACTAACCTATGGTCTATGAATAATCCAGAAATGTGTCAAATAAAACATTGTGAATGCAAACAGCGGAATTCTGTGTCCACTATATTACTCAGGAGGAAGGATTTGCAAAGTTAAATGAAACATTCATCTCTAAAATGACTGCAGGCTTTTGTGTAGCATATTAGGTATTGTTCTAACTCAAAGTTCATAACTGGAAGTTTTTTGGATGTTTTAAAAAAACAATCCAATATAAGACTATTTTAAAGTTTGTCTGTATGGCTCCTAGAGGCAAAATTACTCTGCATGATCAGCTATGTGTATGTATTAAGTTTCATATTTCTACAATTAATGCAATAGTTAGGGTGATAGCTAGAATGTGGGACTTTATAGCACCCCTAAAGTTGTCACTGACAATAAAAATACTTCTACTACTAACATTAATAGGAATTCCAGCAACTACAGTAAGATCCCCTGCTTGGTAGAGGAACTAAAAATCTGACCATGTAGGGCTGCACAATATTGTGTAGAGATATGATTTACAATGAAACTGTAAAAAAAATGTGTGAGTGTGTGTATGTGTGTGTATGTTGGGTATGTGAAGCTATTGCTGCGATGCAAGGCTTAGGATTTGCTCTGTTTGAATAAAACAACAGATTTGGTCCAGGATGCAGTGCCATTTGTCAGCCTGGGATTCCTCACAGCACCACAACACCTTCTTTAAAAAGCTGTCTGAAGCACCTTTTCCTTGAAACTGCCGCCTCTTGTGAAGTGGAAAATACACTGGTCTGCACTGCAACTTGAAAATGATACGGTCTCCAGTTGCTTGTGCAGGCGCAGTCACAAATGAAGCAGAAAATATACCTGCAAGGGAATAGTATATCAGTTTCATGTGAGTACCCCCCCTTCGTTGTTGTGATCACAGTGTTAAAACAGAATAGAATAGCATTATTTGCTTCGTGACAGATTAACTATAATCCCTGCTGATTTTTGACGGAGCAAAATACATCTACAGGAATTGAGAAAAAGAACCTTAAGTCCAGACTGACACTTGATATTTGAACATGCAAACATTGAGTTAGGAGGGAGTTTCATGGCCCCGAGGCTTATGAAATCTAGTCAGCAAACAAAGGGCAGTGTTAACATTGAATCCAAATGAGAAAGGACCACCAATAGCACTATCACAAAAAGAATAACCTAAACCAGAACACAAAAGAATGGTAAGGAAGAGACCAACAGAGCGGAGAGGAACAGAACAGAGAGCTCACTCACTGACTACTAGAAAATAGCAAAAGAATAGAAGATAATAGAATGGAATTAGAGCAGAATAAAGCAGCCTGCTGTTGGTCTGGGGAGAATGGAGGAGAATGAAAGAGCAGAATAGAACAGCATAGAAATTGATGAAACCTGTGGCACTGTCATTTAGACATCAGTGGGTTCAGTGTTTTTCACAACCAGCTCAAATCAGTGTTCACCATAAGCAAAATCACCAGTATAAACAAAAATGCATCCACACAGGGCATCCTGGATTTGAATATTTCGCTCAGTAGAAGTGTGATGTAGCTTCAGTGAACCGTTGCAACCAGCAGACACAGATTAAGCATATGACATTGTAATATAAAATGGGGAAAAATATTTTCATAATTTTGAAGCTAGCTCTGGGTTTAGGTGGATTTACCCTCTACTACATCAGGTTTATGAAACTCATTCAAAATCAGCTGCATGTTTGGTGCACCTCTAGGCAAATGGGAGTTTTTCTGGCCAAACTTAAGCCTATATTTTTGAGTGCCATGTTGTATGCACAGTGACAGCAGCCAGACTTTTTATGGGGAGAGGGCCAGATGGACACACTGTCCTGCTCCAAAATACTTTCACTGCAGTGAAACAAAGCACACTGGGTGTAAAGGTTCAAACTAATTTACTTTATGAGAACATAGTGTCAAGGTTTCCTGTTTACTGTCAACAAAGACAACAACAGAATAGGCTTGCTGTTATGAAACATAAAAACTCTTCTTCTTTTTTTTTTTAACCTTTTAGGGAGAGTTCTTCATCCTCACAAAAAATCTGTGATTTTCACAATTAAAAAAAAACATCTGAAAAGGCTACAAATGTTTTTACTCATTAAGCGGTTCATATTTTATTTCATTTGTACTATACAGTATATGAAATCTTTTCCCATGTTACTGCATTTTGAATTTACATTCTTGATATGTGATAGTATGCTGTTTCATGTGATGCTCAGGGGGTTGCTCATACACACACACACACACACACACACACACACACACACACACACACACACACACACACATACACACACACTGAATCCTGTTAATATTAGGGGTTCCAGAAGGCAGACAATCTAAAAGGTGGTTGATGCCTGACCAGTAGGAGGCTTTTACAATGCCTGTTAGAAGCCAGGACGTGTGTGTGTGTGTGTGTGTCTGTGTGTGTGTGTGTGTGTGTGATTGTTCAGATACCGAAGGACAACACCCCAGGGGGCAGGACAAATAAGTGACTGCGTGTCTATGTGTGTGCGCACATGCTCATCAGCGTGTGTGTATCGCTGCTGTCACTTTCATTAAACTGAGCGTCTGACCAGGAGAAACCTGGGTGTCATTACATAAAGAGGCCTGTCAGGATGCAGGTGGAGGTCACACATTAAACCGTCATGCAGACAAAATCTGACTCCTTTCTAGCAGAGGATGAGCTGCGTCTCCACAGAAATGGCAGAGTTGCATTAGAAGCTGCTGTATAACACCTAATAAACACACACCTGTGACCACATCACAGGTGTGTGTGTATATAGTACTTATTTATTTCAGTATAGAAACAGACCTTTGCCCCTCTTTAGAGTGAAAATTATCTCTCATATCAAGAGTCAATTCTTTAATTCCCTTAATGTTTAACTCCTTCCTGCTACAATCTAGAATCCTCTTTACTCAGGCTACAAAGGCAGGTAGAGAGGGAAGGAGAGATGGTGAGAAAGACAGTGGGGGAGGATAGGATGAATTGTAGAGGAGAGGGAGAGAGGAAGAGAGAAAGCAGGAGACAAAAATGACAAAAAGGAGAGAAAAGAGGGTGGGGGGGTGAGAGAGGAAAGCACAGTACAACTAGGTAGAAGGAGGGTGAGCAGAAAGGGAGGAAGTAAGGATGGAAAGAGGGAATAGAGAGGTAGAGAGGGAAAGAAGGAAGGAAGAGAAAGCGGGAATGAAGATGTGGGAGAGGAAAAGAAAGATGAGGTGGATCTATTTCACTGAGAAAACCTACATATGTATGAAATCCCACATGTAATGAATCACAGATTGCTCTCGCGTTGTCAGATATGATACCGCTCTTTATGGTTTATATACGGTATAAATCCACTGAATCAACGAGGCATGTAAGTGTGTGTGTTTGTCTGTGTGCATGTGTATGTGTATGTGTGTGTTTGTGTATGTGTGTGTGTGTCAGGAGGGCTGTGGGATGTACTGTATATTTCATTATATGAAATTCCCATTCCTCTTCATGGGAGAATAATTGGCTGCCACTGGCAATCCTGTGATACAGATGGTATGGTTTTACTGCAAACCCCAACAACAATATGTAATATAGTATTTGTTTAGCAGTTTTTAAAAACAAGGTGCACCAAGTGCTTTAAAGGAACAGTTCACCCATTTTGGAAAATTTGCTGTTATGTAGGACAGTAGTGGTGCTATCATCCTCACATCATCACCATCAGTACAGTGGTCCCTCGTTAATCGCGGGAGTTACGTTCTAAAAATAACCCGCAATAGGCGAAATCCGCGAAGTAGTCAGCTTTATTTTTTTTTACAATTATTATAGATGTTTTAAGGCTGTAAAACCCCTCACTACACACTTTAGGCAAGCTGAACGCATTCTGTACTGTACAGGAGACACGGCAGGGAGGAGATTGATTGACAATGGTCTACAGTCCCTTAGCCAATTAGGATGCAGAACACAATGTGCTGTAAAAAAAAAAAAAAAAAAAAAAAAAAAAAAGCATGCAAAATTGCACAAAAAAAAGAATCCGCGAAACTGCAAGGCTGCGAAAGGTGAACCGCGTTATAGCGAGGGACAACTGTACTGGATACTGGCTGGATGCTCCAAATGCTAACTGTTAGCCTCCTGCCATTGAGGTGGACTTCCATCCAGCTAATATTCTTAAAAACACCTGCCTTAATCCACTCAAGAAGGTTTAACTGCACATACAGTTTCCAAGTGCACTGAGAAAAGTCTGACCATTGTCTACTTAAAAAAATTATGGCAACAAAGTGACATGTAATATAATTGAGTAGATTTTAAGTAGTACAACTTTGATTAAAAACTATTAATTTAATTAAGTAAATTTAAACATAACTATTAAACACAAAATAATGAAATAATGGGTTGAAATCATTTGGATTTACTAATAATATGGCAAATATTGAGTAAACCCAAACAAATTTTACAGGGAAAAGTAATTAAAATTTACTAGGTATCTGAAAAAAAGTAATTCATATGTACCAAATATCTGCAAAAAAGTAATTTATATTTACTAATTTCTTAGGTGGAATTAATTCATCTTTACTAATTATATGGATGATATTGACTTATATTTACTAATTTCATAGGTGAAGTTGATCCCTCCTTTCTAAATATCTGGATAAGGATGATTTGGATACAATAAATAAAATAAGCTATATCAACTCATATCTAGGAAAAATGTTATTTATTTCAACACATTTGAACTGCAATTCTTATTTATCTTTTCTTACATTAATTGTTTAAATCAACTCAATATTAGTACCACACGACTTGAAATGTATTCAATATTATTGATTGTCACTTTGTTGCCATATTTTTCCTGTGTTAAACTACTTAATATTATGCTTTCTTGTTGATAGAATTTACTGAAGGTCAGTTAACAAATTACCAGATGCGGAAAAACAGCAGGTAAACATTTGTGCAACTTTGTTAACACATATTTCCAACACAGATTTTTTTTAATGCCAAAATACAAAGAAATACAGAGAGAAGCAGTAAGAAAAACATACATTAACAATCGTGTACAATAGGGATATACATGCTGCCATGTTGTTCAAGGCCAATTATGAGCGATATCATGTTCACAAGGAAACAAATATCTAAAAATTTCTTCAAAGTGCTGAATGACCTATGACCTCCGCCCCATCACTGGTGGGCATTGCAGGCACAGAAGACTTTGGGTTTGGTGTTTACATTTTGGCAGTGTTTTCAGACTGCAAAAAACTGCAAAACATTTTCATGCGAAAACTGAAATTTTTATGGCCAATATGTTTTTAACAGGTAATAGAAATCAAAGCATCCCGTGCTGACTGACTCAAGTCTGGTCAGGTTCTTTTGGTTCTTCACTAGCTAAAGTGGCACTCAAATCATTAATTTGTACAAATTCAAATTCATGCAACATATGTATCCCTGGTGTACACAACACAATCACAGCAGCAATCTGTGCCAATGATGCCTCTCCCCTAAAATGAGTATGAGAAACTGGATTTTTCTTGGAAAAAAAACAAACAAAAAAACTGAACAGCAATTAAATGCAGCACTGAAACTCAGACAAAGCATCTAAGTAAACCATGTGAGTGACTTCACAATTCGTACAGAACATTCACTATATGTGAAACATCAACCACTGCATCAGATCAAACAGATCCATGTATATATTTCCAAATGTTCTTTCCAGAATGGTAGGGAGCTTTGAGGCCGGCAAGCAGAGCGAAAATAAAATACTTCTGGAGAAAAACAAAGGCACTTTGCAATTTGAGGCTGGCTACTTGCACAGGTAGCCTCCTCTGCGTCAGATCAGCATGTACAGCCTGTGCTCACAACTAACAACAGCACAAAATGTGTTTAAGACCCAGCAGAATATTGTCCATCGTCATAATGGAGCTGTGAGGTAGTGTTGCAAGAACAAGAACAACCAGAAGAATAATGAAAAACAAGAGGAGTATCTGTTTTTGTCTCTGTGAAAGTGGACAGTGTCACTGGTATCCATATGTCCTAAGCTGGTGGAGTGTTTATAGTCCATCAAGAAGCTCTGTGTTTTCAAAACAACTCTCACTGTCCTGTTTGTAACGCAGCATTATCATTTGCTCGATACTCGTGTAATACCAAGCTACAAAAACTTACTTGTGCCAGTTATAAGTCCAAAGTATAACATCACACCCTTCAAATTAGTATGGATAATGTGATTTTTTTTCTGAACAAGACTAGAACATTTAACAGCAGCACATTACTGAGTACTCCAGTATATGTAGGGGTCCCTTCTTAAGCCAACAGCTTGTTCTTGAGGCTGTTCACTTTTGGGGAAAGCTTTGAACAATCCAGCTCAAGGAAGAGTTTCTGAAAGGCTTCAAAGGTGTACCTGAGGTCCTTGGGGTAGGCAAGATTCATTGCATAAGTCAACCCAATGAGCATGGCACAAGCCCTTGGAAAGTTACCCAGCGCAGTCAGGGCCTTTGTTCCCTCTATCACGATTCCAATGTCCTCTGTGCCCTCTAAAGGACTGGTCTGGATGCTGTAGATTTTCATCCCTTGTACAGCAAGGTCCTGTGCCACACTGTCTTCAGCTGCATCCTAAAAAACAAGAAGACGGTGTATTAGACTGTACAGCTAAAGAAGAAGGTCCTACATAAACAAATATAGAGAGCTCACCTTTGTATTTTAAAGATTTTTAACTTACATCATACTCTTTAAAGAGATGCTCAGCACATTCCCCAAGGTACAACATCAAACACCGGATGACAATGTCTCTGGTCATGTTGATGGTAGGATTGCTAGGAGCCTGAAATGACACAAAATAAGGTCATGATGCAGTTTTTAAACACTAAGAGGCTTAAACGTCCATAAAACGAAAACATTTTAAATGTTATGTTTATCACTGAGTGAGCTGGTAGGTGAGTTTTGTTACCTTTGGACAAACTAGCTGCTTCCCTGTTTTATTTTTTTATGATAAGATATGCTGCTGGTTGTAGCTTCAAATTTACAGTAGAAAAACAGAAGTAATATCATTCTAAAAATGAAACTTTGAAAGATTGCAAAAGAAGGCTATTTTCCAGAATTTTATCATTTAAGCAGCTAGAAAATAGGAACAAGTGGTAGCTAATGCTTAAAGAGTCAAACATTTATACATTTACAGAACATATACCGGTAAGAGCAGAGGAATACATGTAAAACACAGAGCACATTATTTATAATCTGTATTTAAAAATAAAAATGAGCTAACTGAATGGTGACAATGTTTGAGTAGACAATATCTAATTAGGTGGCAATTAAATGAATACAAACTGCTGCATTCAAAAAGATATGAATTTATTTAACACACATTTTTATAGACAGTCAAAATCCTTACACATAATAAGACCAAACTTTGGATACCTTCAGCAGGGTAGTCTGCAACTTCAATCCCATGGTCCCGCCCTTTGAGTGGAAGAGGTTCAGAAGCCTGGGAGTGTATTCATCCAGCTTGGACATGAACTTTGGTTCCAGGTGCACCGTTGTGATTCTGTGAAACTCATCCTGGATCTAAAAGACAAATAGTGTAACCTGTAAACTATTTTTGATCATGAACATGATTTACAAAAAAGATGGCAGTAACTTAACACATTTTGTATCAAATAGTAGACGGCTCACAACTGCAAAGGAATATTTCTAATTACTGTACACATGTAACTCACACAAGATGCCTCAAATAGAGCTGGCCATCTGGCTTTGATGTCCTCTATGGTGGGTGATTGGTTGATGATTTCATTTCTTCGGTGTGCAAAGGTTTTGGCCATCTTTTCTTTGATCAATTTATTGTTGTCTTTTTTCGTTACTTCTGTGAGCAACTGAATCCTTTCCTGTTCTTGACTTTCCTCATCTTCTCCTACTGGATAAGGGGGAAGGTAGTTTACTTCTGCCTTTCGAGGCTTTTTCACATTCTTTGCAGATTTCTGGTCTGCAGGACTCTTGCGCTTCAAGGCATTGCACATCACCTCTGGAACACCGTAGCCTCTGAGTTTGGTGCGATAATTTGCCATCTTGTATTTGAGGCTTTGTTGCCAGCCGTAGTAACCTGAGAAGGAGCCAGGTTCCTTCAGACAAGGATATTTCTTAACAAGTGCCTCAGCAACATCACTTATCTGTGCACTTGATGGATAAGCTGTATACATATATATACTTTCAGCCAGCTTCTCCAGTATGTCTGTCTTGACCTTTGAGGAAGTCAGAAGTGTTCCATTCTTTCTGTAGTCTTCATCAGCTCTTTCAAGGTACATCTCAGTTTCATATGCAAACTGTGGAATGGGGAACTGCTCTGGCCATAACTGACATCGTTCAGAGGTGCTTCTCCGTCTAGGCAGGATAATGGTGTCCAGGGAAGATGATGTTCCAGCAGAGGATTCTGCATTTGATACAGATGACTCTGCATTTGATACAGATGATTCTGCATAAGATTCTGAGTCACAGTCTGTTGATTGCTGACCAAAAGAAATGTGCAAATTTTCCTCAACTTGCTGCAAGTTAAGAAAAATAGGGGGAGCAGCACAGATAACCTTTACAGTGTCTTTGTGTTTAATTTGGTCAGTTTTATGCAGAGTGAAGTAATCTTCAAATTCTGAATCCAAATACTGAAGACTGAACTCCTCAGAAATTCCAAAATTCTCCTTCACAGTAGTTTGCAGCTCCTCCACAGTAGGTGGGATTCCTGATGGAAGGACCAACTTCTCAATTCTGTCATCAATGATTATTCGCAGCTTTTCCTCCATCTCTGCCAGCCTGATGAGAATATGAACAGACAGAAACAGAGGTTTAGACCACACATACAGTGAATAATACAATGAAGAAAATACACCTAATTACAAAAATATTTCCAAATTCTGTCATCACATGATAAATTACTGAAAAAAAAAATTAAATGATTTTTAATCGAAATTTATTTAAACGTTTTGTCTACTAACTTGTGATCCCTTAGATGCAAATATAACATTCTTCGTGAAAAGGTTTGTCAGCAGGTTGCCGATTACATCCAACTACCAAAGAGGCAACTGGAAAATTTTCAATTTTTTGTGTATTGCCATGTATGTTATTAGTTATGTGTCTAATGTAAATTAAAGCTGCTATCCTTTGTGTTGGACCAATTTCAATTTTATGAATTAAAGATGAATTAATGAGTGAGTCTTTTTAAAGTATTTTTGCATTGTATTCAAATATGAAAATAAAATTATTTAATATTCCTAAATCATTTAACATTTTATTTAATCAATTTATATAGGCTTTTTAAGATATATGAATATAATAAACTTAATTAATAAACTTAATAATTATTAGTGGGACACCAGAATTACAGAATCATAACCATAATCATGTACCATAATTATAACTCATGAAAGTGCTAGAATACAGATAACATAAGATGTAAAGTTCAATATGTCATTCACCTAAACCAAACAACAGATGTGACGTTTGAGTGTAACCAAGCGTTTTCCTCCCACACTGTATGCAGCCAAGGGGTAGACATCACCAAGTTTCTGCTGCTCCCAAAGGGCCATTTTCCCAGTGTCCTCCAACTGAAAAGATCTTAGATGCTCCTCATACCTGGCCTCTGGTAAATCAGAGAGGTCTACAGTCTCATATACAGCCTGCTTAAAATCACTCAAAGAATAGAACTGGTGTCTTCTGCTTTTGTGTTTCAGAAATGTGTTGTAAATATTTGTCCGAAAATTGCATCCCTCAAACACACAAAAGACAGTTTCATGGACTTTCAGATGATTTCCAATATGCTGAAAGAAGTCCTTCTCGGTAGAACAACTGGCATCACAAACTAAACACTTAAAGTGGAGATGCGCAGACTTTCCTCAGCTTGATGGTACCTGGACAAATGTGTGCGAAGCGCACCCTGTGTTTTGAATGTACAAGGGCAATTACCATAGAGACATGGCTGAGATTGCCCATAACCAAATGTTGCGTGCTGTAGTCTGTAATGCTTTAGTAGGTTACCTCTTGTAGCAGACAAACACTTGCAGATCTTACACTGCCATCCCATTGGCAAAAACCTAAATTAATGAGGGAAAAAGTCCTCTTAACTTCTATATACAGTATAACTGTGTATACAATAACCTACTTCATTACCTGTGCTTTTTACATAATATACAGTGACACATAAAATCAATGACCTTTGATGTAAGTGTTGGCTCTTTTTCAATGTTGTACATTAAAACAGTTTGTCTGCCATCCAAAGAATGTTCAGAACAACAATAATGTACAAACCAAGTGTCATCATAATTTAAAAATATGTCTAAAAAATATTTTCTATATTTAATGCTGCTTTAATTTCAAAATCAGGTTCATAAAAAGTTGGACTGTACGTGAAATTTAGCGTAACACTGTGTTTAATATAGTAAGTGCAATACATACCTGACAGTGAATTGTTGATAGATTCTTCATGCACCTAAAATAAAATGCATAGCTTTTAGTTATTTGAATAAATTAATATCTTAAGCAACAACTCAGGAGAGGGAATATATGAAAATCAACTAAACAGGCAATAAAAGTTAACACTTTTTTATGTACCAAGAGGCCAATAATTATTTTAATATTATTTACCAATTTACCCGTATTCGCCCGGCCGCAAATAGCCGCCGGGTTCTTATAAACGCCTGGGGTCTGCATGCATTTTGTGTATTAAACGCCCACCCGAATAACTGCCAGGGCGATTATTTGCATCATAATGAGGTAACCTATAATAAGGCTACTCACCTTATTTTTGCAGAAGTAAACAGTTAGCCGCACAATAACTGTGCGGCACTTCTGTTTTCTGTCAAAATAAGAGCGCTAGCTAACGTTAGAACAAAGGGTGTACCGTAATATTAAATCGACCGACTGAAAATATGTTGGACAGTAACTGTCATCACGATAATGACCTGGTGCAAAAATAAATAAAGGCCTGCAGCGAATAGCCGCCTGGTTCTTTTAAACGCCCGGGGTCCAAGTCGATTTTGCATATTAAACGCCCGGGCGATTAATTGGTGAAATACGGTAACAACTTTAGACGGCACATGGAGCGCCATTTACTGTGTATGCCACTATGAATGGCTGCACCGGCCGAGGTCTGCGGCGTGCGTGTGCTATCAGAGAATGTCTCATATAGATAGTCATAGATGGGCTCTGGTGCTATGTAAAAGCCGCTTCATGTGTCACCAAGACCCACAGCCGACAGTTTGAAAACAGGATCCAACACAGAAAAGGCGGGTGGGGGGCTGACCGGGGAATTTGATGCCGATCTAACACACCAGCCTCCATCAATAAAACCACAGCATGTCGCACATTAACAAGTGCTCTGTAAACATGACGCCAGAAAAAAGTTTACAATAAAGAACGTACGATGTAGCTATATTTTAAAATGTGTAGGAGCCACTGTCACCCCCACCCACCCCACCCCCGCTCGGAGAAGTAGTAAAGCCGTTGAGCATACCGCTTTTGACGGCATGTTAGAGTACAGTAAACCTGATAACACGAAATTCGATGAATGTAACTCTTAGCTACTTACGCACCTCTCAGAACAGCGTTTGTTTGCCGTCTTGCTCGACTGACTGATAGCTAGCTTGTTAAGGTGGGGGAGGGGTGGAAACTCCGACTGACTTTTTATCACTACACAGAATAAACTTAATATACTGCCAGCCCAGTCACGCGGTGACGCAAAACAATGTTCAACTGCTGCTGGGGCAACATAAATATGAAGTGTTCTTTCCTGAAGCATCTTACCTTGAGAGAAAAATTAAGTCCATCGACGGCTGTGACAGACGTGGCCGCGTGGCGCGCTCTGGGCGGAAGTGTCCGGCGATTAAAACCATAGAGCCCCCAATGAGTAGAATTTACTAATTTTTTGACTTTTTGACTAATTGTTGACTTTTCTAATAAAATATAATTAGATTCTGCTCAGTGATTTTTAGCTGATATTATTCAAACAGAAATGAGTAAAATGTAATTGTTAAGTAATTCAAATTTGATTAAATCAACACAATAATATACCAAACTGCATGCAATCTTTTTTTTCATGTATATGTTACTAGTGTTTATTTTGTAAATACTAATTCAGCCCAGTCACACTTTTTACAGTGTGCACACAGATGATAGTTTTGCTCAAATACCTGTAGCTTCCCTGTTATCAACATCCAGAAAAATCCAGAAAAAAAACTTTGTTCACTTCACTTCGTTTATCACTCCACACCAGAGGAGCAACAGCCATCAGAGATGGAAGTCGATTGCTTCAGTTTGCTATCATTTGTTTTCTTCATTGAGCACATGGAGGAAACAAATGAAAACTTTGTTCGGAGCACAAAAAGATCACTGGCAGGTGATCATGGGCGTAGGAAGCTTTGGACGTGTGGCTGGGACGACCTAACAGGACTGTGTCACAGCCTTTCTGAACTGGGGAAAGCTCGGCCGCTGACCCACAAGAGAAAGCACCAACTCACAAAAAACCGACAGATTTGAATATTAAAAAAATCACATGAACTGATTTTTAGAAAGAACAACTCTCAAAGGTTTCTTCAGGAGATTCTCAAGGGGGGTGCTGAACCCCACTGACCCCCCAGTAATTCACACCCTGAATTCATGTGCAGTAACAGGCTCTGGCTGCTGTTAATAACTAACATTAACCCTGTTATGTTTGGTAGGGATGTTTAACAGCATTGGCTCTGCCTCTTTGTGTTGCATATTGCGCTGTTTTTGCTGTGATGACTGTTTACTGGCTGCTGCAGTCAGCACAGTTTAATACCTTTCATCTGCAACAAAATCAATGCAGTTCATGCAATGTATTCACATCTATTTTACATTTTTACTCTCACTTAGAGGAGCAGTCTCATTGTTCTTATTGAAGATGGTGGTTCCCCACTCCACCGCCCTCTGTACCTTCTCCTCCAGGCTCTCCTGCTCTGTCCCCCCTCTCTCCTCGTCTTTTCAGGAGGCTTCTGTGCGACCCTCGGCCTCACTCAGGGCTTGGTGGAAGAACTGCAGCTTTTGGTCTTTCTGCCTCATCTGTGAGGCCCACCAGGCTGCATCTGACCTCCTCCCCTGCTCTGCCTCCCTGAGCCTGTCCCTCAGGGTTAAAATCTCCTGCTCTTTGGCTTGGAGCACAGCCTGCCTTCTGGCTGTGGAGAAAATATTGTCTAAAGTTTCATAAAATTGTCAATGCTACTTGTAAGACGCCCAGAGTTGTTGCTCACAGCTCAATATGACAAACATGAAGCGTTGGGCACGGTGTGAACTCAAGCTTGAATGGCTGCATGGATTTCTCATGAGCATTTGGGATCACAATGCATCACCACTCGAGATGAAGAAATTAAGGTTAGTGCATTGCATTCTTGGATTCTTGGAGAAGATTCCATTGTTCAAGCCCACAGAACTTTATTTTAAATTCTAGTGGAGATCTAAAGGTTTTCAAAGATTTCCAATATGTCCTGCTGAATAATAGGAAATCTGTATAAAACAATGCACAGGACATCATGATATTTTCTGTTTGATGTTACGGTGCAGCCATCAATCAATGGCATCTTGGCTTGGAATATTTCACTCAATGTAAATGTGATGTAGCTTACAAAACAGATACAAAATAAATGGTCCAGGAGATTTTATTTTTCTAACTTTGAACCACCTCAAAGGAAATCTAAAGGAAATTGGAGTTCAAGGGGTTTTTATTAATCCACGCTTGTTGAATATGAATTCCTTTTTCTCAAGCAATTTCATTAAGAAAAACAAAAACAAAAAACATTTCAGTCAAGAGGAAGGTGACTAAAATGTACCGCAGTAATGTGGAGAAAATTTTGTCTCTGTCACCAATTTCAAATTTATAGCCTAATTGTAATGGTGCATAATAAATTGAGGGTGTTTTGCTGAAGGGCATTTTAGCAAGAGAAGCCCCGGATTTTGATTCTCTCCTCACCAGGAAGACATACCTCATTGAGATAAACCTGCTCTCATTCACTGCATCCAAATATTATAAATATTCATTACTCTCTCTTCATCCTGCTGCCACCAATGAGAGCTCCGTAAAATAGAGGAAGATCATAATATTTCCCATCAATCACGAATAAGCACGATATCCATAATCCTTATCTCCGTTCTCTATCATTTCCGCCCCCCTCTTTCTCGCAATTAGAGCTCTCAGCTATCAAAAAGCGACAGGCATCAAATTATTTTATAGTAGTATTAAATAATTATATTTATGATATTCATGATCTCCATTCATCACTGTCCCTGAATCTCTCTGTCTCTCACAAGTAGAGATCTCAGCTATCACGCACCGGCACATTATCATATTATTTCATATTCGTCATAAATAATCATATTCATGTTATTCATAAGCCTCTTCACGTCTTTCTCTTTCTCTCATAACCGGTAGGAGACGTGTCAATGTTAAGTATCAGGAATTTATCATTTTCACCTCCCCGCCTCTCTCTTTCTTTCGGTCTCTCCATCTCTCTCTGCAGGTTAATTTCAGTTGAATTTTCTCTGCATTATTGGCATAAAAATCAGGAAAAATAAAACAAATCGCCACATTGACATTAACATAGAAATTAGTAACCAATATATAAAATAAACTAATATACCTCCAGTTTTATTGCTGCATCACTGCTACTGCTATTACTACTGAAGACAATAATTAAATTTCTAATAAACTGAGACCACTAGTATACTTGTGTGTATGTGCATGTATGTGTGTGTGTGTGTGTGTGTGTGTGTGTGTGTGCGTGTGTGTGTGTGTGTGTGTGTGTGTGTGTGTGTGTGTGTGTGCATGTGTGTTCTGCAGTACCTTGCTAAAGAAGGCACCTCTCTCCCTCTTCCTGAAACCAGTGGGTTGGGTTTATTCACTGCCAGGAATTAATGACTGTCTCTCTCTGTCTCTCTGTCTGTCTCTCTCTCTCTCTGTGTCTGTCTCTCTCTCTCCCTCTGTCTGTCTCTCATTCTGCTGAAAGATAAAGCACACTGGAGTGTGTCAGCTTCAAGGCTCTCATCCATTCATCATGCCAATTGTCAGCTCTGTGCTATACTTGTGCCAGGAGACTGAATCCATTCATTCAGCTGCAAATGAACTGAGCTGAGCAATGGAGGGGAGAAAGCGAGAGAGAGGAAGAAAGAGAGAGAGAGAGAGAAAGGGATCTTTCCATCAGCTGTGGGAGAGGTAGAGCAACTTCAGTTACAAAAATACTGAAAACAGTTTTACAAAACAAGGAGATTTCAAATTTAAAGACCCCACACGAAGCAATTTTAGACACTAATATATCAGCATTAAATTAATTGGGGTACCTTCATCGAATTACTGTAAACACATAAGAACACATTTGCCATAAACGCCACTGCTTCCTGTAACAACAAGGACTTGTCCTGAAGAGGATAAACATGTTGGAAATGATTTTTACATAGATTTTTCCACCATCAGCCATAGCCAGAAACTGTGAATGCACTGACAGATCCCTCTTCCCATCATCTACCAACCCAGCAGATTTCCCACTAAATCCAACTTGGTGGTTCCAGCATCAGAACCTGTTCAGTAATTATTTTTCTATGCTCTAAAATGTATTCTCTCATTCAATTCAGTTCAGTTCTATTTCATTTGGCTAACATCTAATCATAACAAAGAATATCTCAAGGTGTTTTACAAGAGACCCAACAGATTTTGGCTCATTCCATGAACCAAAATCTCCCATATGAGGAGGAACCTGGCGATAGTGGCGAGGAAAACCCCCTTTTAACAGGGGAAAATAATCTCAAGCAGGACCCGGCTTTGGGTGGGCGGCCATCCGTTTGCCTCATCCATTTGGATTGGGAGAGAGATCATGGAGGCGGTAGGTGGCTTGCAATCACAGATCCAAACTCTACGGCTCTGGAGGCAGAAATACCCGCAGAAAGCGACAGAGGGAGGGAGAGGAGAGAGGAGAGAACACATTCATTAATTCATGCATTAATTGTCCATATCCACTTGACCTCGTAAAACAACCCTGAAAAATAAATGCCTTTCTGAGATGGACTAAGAAATATGGGGGAAGTGAGTGGGAGTATGGTAAACTCTGGTGGTGGGTTTGGACGCCAGTGGGACTTAAAAATTAATTATGTATTCAAATGAAAATTATAGTCAGACCTCTAAGATGTTTATTTGCCTGATGGGACCTCATTTCATCAATACAAAAGACCACAGACAAACTGGACTGTACCATCTACTGATTATACTCTACACACTCTAAAACCATTATAAACACAATAAAACAAAGAGATTTTTTTTTTTTTTTTTGCATGTTTTATTGATTTTAAAAAGACTTGTGTCTCCATTTGGTAAAGGGGATTTTATTATACAGTTCTTCAGGGTTGGATATGGGGTACAGTAAAATTTATGACATAATAAAATCAATATATATAAGTAATGGCTGTGGAGGGTAAATTGGCAATAAAAGAACAGATGTGTCCACTCAGTGGAAAAGAGGAGTCTTTAAGGGAAGCAGCTTCTCACCAGCTGACATTAAAATTTAGATGAATGAATTAGCACGACTGTTGGACAAGTCTGCTTCCCCGGGCTAATCACTGAACAATTAGGGAGTCAAATCGGGTTTTTGGGCGGCACAGTGGTGCAGGGATTAGCGCTGCTGCAGTACAGCAACAGGGTCCTGGGCTCGATTCCCTGGGTGTGAATGTGTGTGTGAATGTGCTTCTTTGTCTTGTCTCCCCTGTGATCGACTGGCGACCTGTCCAAGGTGTTCCCCTGCCTTCTGCCCAATGAGCGCTGGGAAAGGCTCCAGCAACCCCCGCAACCCTTAAGGCTGAATTATGCTTCAGCGTTGGAAGAGCGTACGGGGGTTGTGCGAAGCACGCATTTCCTACGCAGCACGTGTGTGTCCAACATACCTCTGCGAAACACACTGAGCAATTCTCCTCCCACCAATGTAGACCCTGTGACGTATGGTCGCTGCTCTTGGCGAGAGGACGAGTCGTATAGGTGCGGGTACTTGCGCACCTCCTCGGCCAGGCGTTCTTCCGCGAGATCCAGCACTCTCCAAAGTTTTCAAACACAACCGACGAGTCGAGACACAACAGTTGTTTTAAAAACGGCGCTGTCGGCCGGCACAACAACAGGATGTGATACCGGTTGCAACGAAATGCCGGAAATGATGTACTTCGGCGGACCAATCACAGCTCTTGTGGGGCTGCGGAGGGTCCGCGTAGTTACAATTTTTGGGAGGCGCGCGGCAAGGCTCTGCGGCGGTCGCACAACCCCCGTAAGCTTCGCACAACCTCCGTACGCTCTTCCTACGCGAAAGCATAATTCAGCCTTTACGGATAGGCAATTTGGAAAATGAACGAATGAATGAATGAAATCAGGATTTTGCTCTATGCAGATGACTGGGTGTTTATATCATCCACAGAGCAGGCAGTACAGCAGCAAATATAGCAAATACTGAGACATTTAATGTCGTCTTAATACTTAAAACTGTACTTTTCATAAACAGGGGGAAAATCCACTAGCAGATTAAAATATTTCCATTTGTTCTGAATGCATAACTGCTAATAGAATAATTAGCTTGATTCTTACTTGTTTCAAATATGCAGTAGGCACTGAATCAAGGCAATGTGCACCTCACCCCACTGATAGGATAGTAAGATATTGCAACTAGTGAGACAACAGGGCTCATTCAGATGGACAGTTTTTGCAGTGAGTGCAGTAGTGTCAGAACTGGGGCCCTGATGGTAAATTTGATCATTTATTTCCTGCTTACTTGGATTATCTGAATGTAAGGGAACACTCCAGCCCTGCAGAAAATGAAATACTGATAGTGACTGGGCTATGAAGGGTCTGACTGTGAGAGCTGAATACAAAACAACTCTGATCCCTCATTAAAAAGGCAGTGCAGAACACACACACACACACACACACACACACACACACACACATGCACGCACGCACACAAAATGGAAGAGGTGTTATTTATATTAATAATTTTAGCCATATTGTTCTTCTAACACTCTGGCCAATAAAGAATACTGAATTGAACTAAAATGAATTGAGAGATAGTCGAGGAGCTGGAGGGGTGGAAAGAGGAGGTGGCGAGGAAGTAAGGTGCAGGAAAAGGAAAGGAAGAGGAGATGAGAAATAAAGGAGATAAGAGGACATTGAAAGAGAGGTGAAGATGAGAACCGTTTTATGAGAAAGCTGGCGCTGCCTAATCTAAGCTGTGAATTAGACCATATAATGTTATTAAACGTAATCAGCCTGTGTTTGTCTTTACGATGAAGGTCATCGAACCATTTCAGCCGATTCACAGCAACTTACCACTTGAAACTACCTCATGCATGTGAGCTTTTTTCCAAGGACAGACACAAACACAAAAACACAAGGACAGACTGCAAGCGGCTGCCTGTTGCACTCTATCACAGTATTTAACATTCTTGAGCGTGTACATGGGGTTTAGGGGAGATAGGGAGCCTTGCTCAAGGATGCCCTGGGTAGTTTTCTCCCCCAAAGGTTGCCTGGTAGGCAGTGCCTCTTAACCCACACCCTAATCGTAACTGTAACCTTGCCTAGGAGGCAGCACTGCCAAAACTGAGGCAAACAAAAAAAAAGTAGCTTAACCCTCAAGGCCACTGTGACAGGATGATATTTTCTGTACTGGATTAAAACAAAGAGTGGTTCAACAAGGCAAGACACAACATTTGACATTTTGAGACCACATCAAAAACTTAACTATCCACGTTCAGGTATCTAGTCTCTTATCCAGTCATTATCAGTAGCGCATATCCAAATTCAGGATTATTACATTGTCATAATCCTGAATTTGATACTGTCAGGCTGTCTTTAAGCAATACCAGCTTTTTGCAAGGTAGCATTTTTTTTTTTTTTTATCTTGAGCCTTCTCTGCAGCCAGTGGCCAGCTTTAAGAGAGCCTAAACAGTGCTAAGTAATGAGCACAGCCTGCCAGGCAGTGACAGCCTGCATGCAGCAAAATGAGTCTGAGCTGTCCAGACAGCAAAGAATTAGTCGACAGCTGCCAGACAATCTAAACGATGCTACGTAATGAGCGCTCTGCCAACAAAACCAGCAGTCTCATACAATTTTGTGAAATGAATGCAAACTCTGAAATACAGATTACATATTGCAAACACGGATGACGGGACGATGACTTATGCTGACGTAACCTAACTAAAACAATTTCTGTCAGGTTTCGGCGAGAGCAGCATCTTTGGTTAAGGTTTGGGTTTGATTTAGGTGGCCAAAACTTCAGCTGAAGTTAGGCAGCTCATTAATATGAGACAAGCCGTTTGCGCACATATGCTTATCTTTGTGCAGGTAGATTCTAATGGAAGACCAGGTCAAAATCTTGCAAAAAAATTCAAATAAACAGTTGCTGCACCCTGCACTCATCAACTGTGATGATGTCTTACTGCCAAAACATGGTGCAACATGCGTGGGGTTATTTGACATTGAAACATATACACGCCAACCTATATGTGCAAGCAATATGCTAAAGAATGGTGTTTTTTATACTTGTGAAGACAGTGCCTGGATTTGGCTGTACCTGAGCTGACAGGCATTACGAGGCAGGGCTAGGCGGGCTCTACAACAGGCTTAGAGCAGATCCTGATCATATTAGAGCATATAAAGCTGAAAACAGGCTCAGTTCCAATTGAAACACATACACCAGGCTCCTCAAAGAAATGTGTTGAGATGTTTAGAAGCTCTATCTTGATTTAATTCCGTTTTTTGTAACTGGACACAAACACATGCAAGCACCCGCATTAATGCCTCCGAGTAGCATAAGGGTTTTTGATTGGTTGGTTTTACAGCTGTCTTTTGGCGAGACAACTGTAGTGTGTGTGTGTGTGGTCCTGAGGTCACGGTACAGCAGCCTTTGTATGCACGTGTGTGTGTGTGTGTGTGTGTGTGTGTGTGTGTGTGTGTGTGTGTGTGTGTGGTTACGAGGCTGTAAAGCAGGGCCAGACAGACGAAATGAAGCCAGAGTCCTTGAGATAGACAGACAGAGAGAGCGAGAGGGGAAAGGAGGGAGGAGAGGATGGGAGGAGGCAGAGTAAATTTCAGAAGCGAGATGAAGTGATGAAGATGAGGGAACGAGGGATTGAGGAAATGAGAGGAAAGAAAAGACAGAGCGAAGACGACGAGGGTGGGAAGGGACGGCAGAAGAAAGGGAAGGCAGGGAGGACGGAGGAAGGACGAGAGCAAATGTCAGACAAGATGGACTGATGAAACGGTGAGGTGGAGGAAGGCAAGGCAGGCTGGAGGGTAGAAGAGCAAATGTCAGGCAGAGTTATGAGGTGAGGAGCCTTCCTCTGCTTGTCAAACTCAAACAGCACAGCGCCTCGAGGCCCGCACTCTGACCCTCCTCCATTGGCACGACCCATGGTGGACAATCCCCTGTTTATCCTGCTTCCTTATCGATAAATAACATTTACATACCACCTTATTATACTGCACCATATATTATTTTAGTGCGCTTATCATTACCAAATACAGTAGCCTTATGAGCATATATTTAACACTTTGTATCACACTGTATCACATCAATGCCACTGTGTATCGGCTGACACATCACATTTGGTGTACACCAGTAGCACCAGCCTACTGTTTGTGGTGCTTATCGTTAATAAATAAGTGTATTATATATTTAGAGGCCATTGTATTACAGGCCACGGAGCACAAAGTGTTAGTCTAAAAACCTCTGCCAGTAACACCAAGGTAAACAATACGACTTTTATATTTTGATGTAACTAGTCTATAAAGTTGGGTCACATAACACAAGCATAAGCAGCAAATAACTAAGTCATTTCAGCTGAGGCTTAGTTACTTCTCTATCTAACGTGAGCAAACTACAAGCTATTTGCTGCTTAATGTTGTTACCTAACTTTATAAATGACAGTGTTAAGGTTGTATTGTTCACCTTGGTGTTATTGGTCTTGAGAGTTTCTGAAGTTATGAGAAGAGGCTGTGTGTGGCTTATTGAAACGAATGAACTTTAACGAGGCCGATACGCTATTTCAGACATCGCTTCCTTCTCCAAGCGTTGGACCGAAAAGGGTCCGACAGCCGATGTAGGCCCAAGTCTGCAGCTAGGCAGCCGGCCGTTTTTTTACTTTGATGAACTGTTGAAATTAATTTTTTTGGGCTCTGACTTTCAATCAGCCTGTCTGCTTCTCCTCCATGTGGTGTTTTTCCCTGATTTAATACTGCTACTTTCAGCGTTTATGGGTGGCCGGTTGTACAGTAGCAGAAAAAAAAGTTAGTCCTGAGATGGTAATATCCCTGTGCTCTCCCAGTACATCAGTGGGCCGCTCATTAGCAGATATCTTATTATTAGAATTATCTGCAGCAAGAATTAATGGCGCTAAACCACACACAATTGAGCTCTTGAGTGAACATTTGGATTCTAACTAAATTATAATTACATTATAATGGTTACTAAAAATTAAATGGGACCCAATTTTGGGTTTGGTCACATGGGTTGGTGAGGACTAGGGGACGGTACTGGTGGAATGAGTGGGGTGGGATGTATGTATGGGTGTATACATGAATTTTTCATGTTATATACTGTTTAGTATAATTATTTTCTATTTAATTTTATTTTTTCATTTTTAAAAATCTTTCTTTTGAATTTTTTTTATGTATTAATTCTCTTCATAATGCGCTACCAATTCACATATAAGATAAATGGTGGTGATACTAAGTGCAAAGTAAGGAAAAGTAATTGAAGTGAGAGATATTGCAGATACTGTATGTTATTTTTTTTGCTAATTATATATGATTCTGTCAATTACCCATTTAAAAGTATGAAATAAAGATAAAAAAAGGTGTGAACTTTGACTTTCCCTAAATGGTTTGTACCTCAGTGGGTCAAGCAGGGTTTAATCTCCCAAACCAAGGATGTATGCAGTCTGGAGGTTGCTGAAGATGTAATAAAGATATCACTGTTGCATATTGTGTCAAATTCTGCTTCCCACGGATTTGGCTAATTTGCTTTAAATTCACTATGAAGCCCTGAACTGCAGCCATGCTATTTCCCCCAAGCATGTTTCAATGAACCAGGAAATTGACTTTTGTAGATTGGAGGAGAAAAACACAAACCTAATTAATTTGTATTTATTTTACAATGGCCTAATTTTCCATGTCTTTTAATAAATAAATTAGATAATCAGCAGGCTTGATTTCCTGTTATTGCTTCCTGTATTAATATTTCCTCCTTATTAAATTCAGAACTGTTTTTCACCTTTGGGCACCTCATTGTTTTCTGAGTTAATGGAATTGCTGCTAATTAGTAATAACTCATCAACATATTGATAACTTAAATGACCCCCCTTTTAGAGAGGTCCTTATTTCAACGTGTGACCTTATTAATGTGGGAAAGTGAAAGAAAAAATTGATGCAGTACATGTTTTGTTTGGTAAAGGGCTTTATTAATTAATCTTTACACCTCCAAAAAACTAAACTTTTCAGGAAATAATCAGAGAACCGCTAGATTTTCTCAGTGTTTATTCGATTTTTTTTAAATTATTTATTTATTTATTTATTTTTATTTTTATTGTTTTATTACCATTGGCAATGCATTATAAATAGTTAGGCTTGGTGTGGAGATCATGGAGCAGTTTTCACATAGGAGAGGCTAAAGCTGTGGTTTTCAGATTTGATGGAGAAATGGACATTTGCCTAATGGTGACTGAGGATGTTTGGGAAATATTGCATCTCTTGAAAAACAAAACTTTCCGATAGAATATTTATTTCCAGCCGGTGACATTTTGCTGTGACAAATGGTGATGGAAGGCCACGATTATAGTAATCAGGTAGCTGCAGCAGTGAGCTGGCAGGAACAGGTGAATGTGAACCAGATCAATTAAATTAGTGTTACTGGGGATCAGATGAATTTCCTGTCTGCTGTGACACTTTTTTTTTTTTTTTTACTTAAATAAAACCTCATTTAGTATATTAATGATAATTGCACCAATAATGACACTTTTCCACTTCCAGTTGGGTTAATTGCACCATACATCATCATCATCATCACACATACACACCACACACACACACACACACACACACAGAGGGAGAGAAAGAGAGACAAGAGCTGGACTCCTGCTGTGTTAGTGCAGCATTATTCCATTGTAACAGGAGAAACAGAGGGGGAAAACTACCTGACTCACCTCATTTTACCCCAAACTCTTAGATGAAACTTTATATTGCTTCTCTCTCTGCAAACATCAATCTGTATGTCCACAAACATCAGTCTGCTGGTCCATATACTTTTATGTCTTTATGCTCTGTGCATGCATCTGTACATGAGCTGGTGAACTTTCCAGTGAAGTGCAACAACGCACATCTGTATCTCTGTTTATTCTGGACATGTATGTTTCCTCCGCTTGCAAATGTGATCATGCAAATAGATTATAGTGCATATTTGTGTGTCTAGACTCCAAATTCACAAGGTAACAGCTTACTATATAAATTTGCATGTGTGGCATGGCCTACCAGAGGCAGGATACTTTAACAGCAGGAAATACAGTTTTAGTGCTACCTCTACTCAACATATGCACACAGATAAATGTAAAGAAGCAGAGACGTGACTCCAAGTTTGGCCAAAAAAAATATTTGGGTTTTTGAATGATACTACAAAAGAGACACTGGAAACTGCTATGAAGGAGAGAATGTTAATGTTGTTAACAAGTAATTTCTATAAATAGAGAGTAATTGCCACAGCTCATCAAATCAATTCATTCACATCGCATTTGATGTGCTTTTTGCTGTCCAGACTTTCTAAAATCAATCTGTATACAGGCTGGATATCCCAAAAAAACAGATCTGGGCTGGCAGTTTGCACATGGCCTTGGTCTCTCCAGACTGATGCGTAGCTCCTGCAATTTTCAAACGCTCCCCAACGCTCGTTTGCATTTTTGAAGCCTCGAGTTGATATAGGAAGTGAAAGTATCTGGTCATTTCTGATCATTTCCCCACAACCACATCCAATTTGCAGTCAGAGTCCAACTTGAAACCACGTCTCAAAGCCTTCCTAATGTTAGTTAGCTGCACATAGCTGCAGATATGTTGTTTATGTTGAATGGTGTCTTGTTTCAAGTGGTTTTGTCTGAATTATGCCCATTCCATTGTGTTATTAAATAATTTAGTAAAGCACAGCTGGCATGTCTTGTTTTGTTTTGTTCTCACGGGAACACATTTCCACGAACGCTGTGTTGTGATTGGTGGAAATAGATTTAATTCCAAGAGCTTCTCTGCTGAAAGGTGAAAGCTTCCACTTTTGTCTCGTACTCAAATTAGCCTGCATTTGGGGATCGGGGAAGATGGTGGTGAGCTTGAGAAACTAGTCAATGCTCCCACAAGGATCAATGAATTTGATCTAATTGACTGTTTCTCTCTCCCTCTATCCCTTCATCTATCCACCCATTCATCCATCAAAGCTATAGGTAGAAACGTGAAAATGGGTTTCCCAGCAGCAGCCAGCCGCCAGTGGAGCGTTTCAGTTGGAAATCCCCCAAGTTACACCTCTCTCTCTCTCTCCAGAGATCAAACTTGCTGTTTTTGTTGTTTTCGCTTCCTCATTTCTCTCTCTCTCTCTCTCTCTCCCTCTCTCTTTCTCCCTCCTCCTTCTGCCGCGAGTCTTGCTACGCCATTTTCCCTGTTGTGAAAGGGCCAAGGTGGAGCAGAGGGCACAAAATACCTGGAGAACAGTAGGAGAAGGGCATAATGTCTCTCTCTCTCTCTCTGTATATGTGTGTATGTGTGTGTGTGTGTGTGTGTGTTCTCTAGAGACAAGCTGTGGAGGAAACCTATTAGAAACAGCTGGAACTGCTCTCTACCCCTTTTCTATCCCTATGGAAAACACAAGCTTGCACACACACACACACACACACACACACACACACACACACACACACACACACACACACACACACACACACACACACACACACACACGCACGCACATACACAAAGAGAAAAGAGAAAAGCAACATCAGGTAAGGATACAATGCTTACCTTTTTTACCCACAACTTTGGTGTAGGTCATGTTTCTATGGTAACACAATGACCTCTCCAAACGGTAGGTACAATAACACACTACACGCTTGCGGGTAGCGTATCATTTCAAGTACAAAACACAATTTATGAGAGGAGCTACTTAAATCAGGTTGTCAGATGCATGCAGTCATTTCACAATCTAAGGGTAAGTCTACCTCACACCATCAAAACGTTATTGCTAATTACCAGATTTCTAATCAGAAGAGTAATGGTAAGCATACTTCCACAGAGTGACATTTCTATTCTATTTTATTCCATGGTTGTTCTCTCTGTCTGGCTACTTGACTTATAAACAAGCTGACAGAACAATGCTTCCTCTGCTTTTCATACAAGTTTAATCTGCTTTCCTTTCCCTTTGTGGTGGAAAAATAGAACCGACCTTGATCGAATTCGGGAGGAGGGAGTGGCGGGTTTTGTGCTGTTTTATTTCGGCACAAAACCATTAATGCCGGCTGAATGGGACTTACAGGGCGATTTGAGACACATTTAAAAATTCATGGCCAAGTTCTCCGGAAATCACTCCCGGAAACCAAAGGCAGCGACTCTTTGATGTTGGAGCAGGGGTGTCCTTCACTGCTGAGAGACACAGAAAGTAGTGGACAGGAGGATGGCTGTTCTGTCTCATACAAATTTAATCTGCTTCCCCTACTGCAATGACAAACTTGTCAACTTGAAACAAACCCAGGTGCTCAGATGTTCTGAGAAAATGTTAGTTATAGTTATTCAGTTTAAAATGGTGATTGGAAAACCACACACTGCCATACGTGAGTTATTCCCCATGTATGGCAGTTAACACCAGGTCTTTGGAATTGAGTTAAGGGATTAAGAGAAACCTGATTAACACAGCTAGATTACTAGGCCATGTAAACCCTTACTTGGATTTCTGAAAGTATTTTTATGTGTGCACATGTGCAGCAAAAGAAATTAAGATCAAAAACACCGCTGTCTGTTCTACATGGTTGTTTAAAGATGTTTATAGTAATTTTATGTCAGCATTACCTGCAAAAACAAGGAAATACAGTTAGGAAAAAACTCCTGGGGATGTGGTGAATGGAGTTCGAGACCTAGCACATGTACACTGGGGTTTTTGAGTAATCAGAGTAACATATCTAAATGTGTTTTTTGATTTCTTGCATTAACCCGGTTACTCACACTAATCTGGTTTCTTGTGTGCATGTAAAAGTAGTCTTTGAACCCTGGTTACACGTTGCATTCAAATGCATTTTGGGTGATTGGATTGCAAGTTGATCAGGTTTGACCACATGAAAGTACAGGTGTAAATGCATCAAAGACGCATTGAGGACAGATTGTGATCTGATTCCCCAAACCACCTCCCGAGATGGTCAGGGGTGCATTGTAACCACATTGAACACAAATGTAAATGGGACATGAGTCTCCACACATCCAGATCATTAGGGTTAGGGTTATGATTTAGGGTTAAGGGTTAGAGTTAGTGGTGGCACTGACCACAACTGTAATAAAAGCAGCTGCAAAGAAGAGCATTCTCCTCTGCTTTCATCTTTCACAATCCAGAAAAGTCCATACAATAGTGCAGCTTCACGGATGGTACCATCTGGTTTTGTTTTTCTATCTTTTTCTTTTTTTTTTTCTTGTACCACAAAAACAAAGAGGATGTGATGTTTGGTTGTTTGAGCTGGAAGGAACAATTGGATCTCAGTCGGATCTCAATGTGGACAATGGTAATGCATATTAATGCCTGATCTGAATGTAATCAGGTCAAAATGATATGTACATACAATCTGGATAGAATGTGTAAAGACGGGCATTGATGTAATGGCAACCTCTGGCACCGCATGCAATCAACCAAACCTAACACCCTATTAATATCATACAGTCTGTCAGCAGTCAGGTCTGTTCCGTAAGTATATCTGATATTAAGCTGAGAACAGGCAAATCAGATTTAGTTCAACAGTGATCTAAAAATATGTCATTTAGATGGGAATCTATAAGTGTGGGGAGTCTTTCGATATGTGCTGTCGGTTTCATTATACTCTGGTCCCAAGGGTGTTTCCACTGTGTGAAAACTTGAGCATTAATTGACTTCTCCTCTATCTTTTCGTCTGACTTCGTCTCTCTCTCCCTCTCTCTTTAAAGGTCACAACAATTTGTGCCTCCACTTGACAGTCTGTCATGAAGAAATCACTGGGTCAGTTTGGAAGCTAGGCTGGCTTAACGATGACTGACACACGCGTGCATGCGCGCACACACACACACACACACACACATGCAAAACCTTTAGTATGAGTGACTCAGAGACTGTTATCCAGAGAAATGGCACCATTAAATATTCACATGAATGGCTTCAGACTGCACACTGGCCTCTCTCTCTCTCTCTCTCTCTCTCGCTCTCTCTCTCTCTCGCTCTCTCTCTCTCTATTCTGTGTATGTGTGTGTGGTCATGTGTGTGCTAGTCCATGTGGATACTTTTGGGAGTAAGTAAATTCGTGCTTGGGTTTTACACAATTCAGATTTGACAACAAAAGCATGTATGTGTGTGTGTGTGTGCGTGTGCGTGTGCGTGTGTGTTTGTGTGTGTGTGTGTTACTCAGAATTGAGATTGCCATTTATGGACCATCAATTGTGGATTAAGTGATGGGGTCAGTCACACACACACACACACACACACACACACACACACACACACACACACACACATGTCAGTGTACAGTTAAATCCATCAGAGGAGTGAAGCCATTCACGTGAATATTTAATGGCGCCATTTCTCTGGATAACAGCCTCTGAGTCACTCCCGTCATACTTCAGGATGGGTGTGTGTGTGTGTGTGTGTGTGCGTGCGTGTGTGAGTCGCAGCCATGTCAGCAAAGCTTGCAAATTGACCAAATGGTTTAATGAAACACACACTCACGCACACATTCCCACCAACACACACTCATTGGCTGGCACAGCATCAGAAACGGGACTAATTGACACAGAAACAGACACAGCCATGCATTGTCACCCTGGTTAGACCACCAGTGTGCATGTCTTACCGAGATGTGTCTGGATATAAATAAAGTGGATCAAAGTGAAATTCATCTGCAGTATGCACATTAAATTCAGATCTCTTCTTTCCTTGCCAAAATGCAGGTTATGGTGCGCATCACCTCCTCTGGCATTATTTACACCCCTCAAAACTGACAGTAAACACCTCATCTCACTTGCTCCTCATCCACCAGCATCCTGACACTGCAGTTTTGACAAGTGTGTCACTGCCAAATCTGCCTGCCACCTCACTTATTTGGTTCAGTTTATATGTGATAGTTGCTATTGGACTGATATATGAGTATGACATTGACCAGATATCAATCAATTAGTTCCATTCACATTTTGCATATTTACTGTGTGATTCATTAACATGATGCTGATTGCCTATGGGAAGTATAGGCTTACGATTATCATTATTATTATTATTATTATTATTATTGTAATTTTCACAATTTTTGCATGAAAAAGAAAAATATGCTGATCAAATGGTCATTGTGTCAAGGGATTTTATGTGTTTTTGCTCTACTTGATTGATGCCATCCTAGATCAGAGTTTGATGTTACCCTATAACCTTAACCTAATTGTTTTTTTTTTTTGTTTGTTTGTTTTTTTTTTTGTTAGCTGACCATAACCATATCCTTTACTGCGAACCTTAACTGGGACCCAATTAGTGCCCTTGTTGGGAATAAGATAACTTTAATTTTACCCTTAACCCTAACCTAAACCTACAACCCTAACCCTAGCCTTAATCAACCTGTTTTAGTTAGATGACCTTAACCCTAACCTTAAACTCAAATTAGCTACCCTTAACTTGAACCCTAACTTTAACTAAACTGTTTTAGTTCACTAACCATAACTTTACCTTCAACCCTAACTAACCCTACCACCCTAACCGTAGCCTTAACCAAACTGTTTTACTGGCCTGACTTAACCTTAACACTAACCCTGAACTCTAACTAACCATTCATTTGAAAAGGGTCTGATTCAAAACCTTTTTTATTTAAAAAAAAAACTGCTCTGCGAACAGAGCTCAAGAGCAACTTCACCTTACACTGTTCGATCCCCCAGGACACATGGTAATATGAGGTGCAGATGAAAGGAGTCTTTGAGAGAGTATTTTTAGGAAAAGATGTGAGCGCGATGCTGAACATCTTTATGAAACAATATTAGATCAAATTAAACTGTTCTACCTTGGTATGACTGAACAAATCAGAGCACGGTGGAGAAAACTGGTGACGTCTGTGTCACATCAGTGGTATTGTTAGTGCAAGGGTTTCTGAAACTGAAGGATGTTGCTTTGCAGGGAAAATGCCATTGCCTGAAAACTGTAGCTCTGTTTACTTTGAAAGAACAGTGTCCTTTTCTTGTTTTGTGCCATAAAACTTCTGTGTCTGCCACACTGATTTATGGCACAAATCAGCAGAGAGGAAAAATCTTCCTCAGTGCTATGCAATGTAAGATATTACCAATGTCCACATCAGTGTCTTGTGATAATGATTTAATATCATTAAGCTGCACTTTCCCTATTCCTCTCCTCTGTTCCCCTGCTCGTCTCTCTCTTCCTCTTGGCTGCTGCCGTTGGGGTTCATAAGTAAAATGAAACGCTCCTCAGAGAACAGGCTGATGTCTTTATCAGTGGAATGATGACACTCGTCTCTCCCAGTCCGTCTCTGCTTTTTATTCTGTCCCTTTGCTCTGTCTCCGTGCCTTTGGGGGCTGACGGCTTCATTAGCACAGACAGAAAATCAGCTAGAGAGAGACAGATAGACAGATAGATAGATTTTGTCAAATGATAAATGTAGTTGAAACATTTCTCTGTATTAAATGATGAGAGTTTTTCTGTATTTGTTCTGTATTTGTTGTAAGAAAAATCCCTCCAGGACAACAAACCTCTTTGAATTGATCAGATTGAATTGAACTGAATTGAAGGAATGACATAACACATTATAGCACATTACACTGTATATACTGCTTTTAGCATTGTTTCTGATCAACAGTCAGCAGAGAGAGAGAGACTAACGCATATAAGGAGAAGGAATGTGTAGTGTCAGTATTTGCTTTGACAAATCATGTGTGCAACTTTACCACAGGGGGCGCTGTTGGTCTACACAAAATTATTTGTCCGGCCCCCCCTCCCTTGCCCCACTAGCTTTCCTTCCACAGTGCCAGGAATTAATGATTTCACCCTGTTTCGCCTTCGCTCTCTCTCTCTCTCTTTCTCTCTGTCTCCCTCTCACACACAGAAACTCTCCCTTTTTCTACCACACTCACTCTGAATTGTGAATGCCTTAGATGACGATAATGTCATTCACCGGATGTGCTGATAACACTGTGTGATGAGTGAAGAAAGAGGTGTGTGTGCATCCCTGCGTCCGTGCTCCTTCCATGCAGATGGATCCCCATCGTCAAGACAAGACAACAAACTCAGTATCTCTCGGCGTCTTTCATCCTTCCGCTGTGCCTCTTTATGTGTGTGTATGTGTGTGTGTGTGTGTGTGTGTGTGCAATGGGTGGATACCAGCAGCGTAATATAGTCACAGTAAAATGACTATTTACAAATCTGAGTGGAGTGACAAATTACTGTTTGAGATTCAGATAGCTTTCTCATGAATATGAAATTGATGTTGAAGTTTATCCAGAAGTTGTTTCCAAACCTCTTCTCCTTTGTGTTTATCAAAATGATCTGTCATCTGCTTGCCAGTTAACATAAAAAATTGCAGAAAGGTTGAATTTGGCGAGGTGAAAATGTCCTCTGTAATTATATTTAATCAAGACAAAGGATGAGGGGAACATTGGACATCAGTGCTGTTCAATCACAGGAGAGGAAACTGATTTATCCTGAAATTTGAGGGTGAGAAAATGCAACAACCAGCTTTGGGAGGCTGTAACAGTAAATTATTTTGCTACAAGCACCAAGTAGCAAGTTATTGAAAACATTATTTATGTTACAAGCCCAACTGCACTGGTCACAAACTAACAGGGGAAAAAAAATCCTCATAACTGCCAACGGCGTTTTCCGAAAATCCTCTAAGCTCTAGTCAGAACGTAAGTGTGCAGGTTAGGAGGCTTTTTAGTGGCTTAGGGTTTTCAGGAATTAAAGGCGGACAAACCTGGTATCTCAGTGACTGTGCATGCATTTTTGAAAGCATACAGTAGCTTGGGAGAGGGTTTTGCAAGTTTAAGGGTCATAAAATCTTACCAGCCCATAGAGAAGCGGGTAATCCTTGAATTCAACACAGATATTTCTGTCTTTCATTCTTTCTTGTTGGTTTTTCAGTGGTTATACCATCATTTTTGGATGTAATGTTTCATTGCTCACACGTTCTACACACGTGACTAAATGAAAGTTTGAGGAGCATATCAACATGAGGGGTGGCTGACTCACTGGCTGCCAAATGACTGTTTTCTCCCACAAAACCCTCAAGTTTAAAAAAGGCCTTTTTGATGCAGTCCTTGGTCTTCCGTGTCTTCTCATGGTGCTGAATCTCAGCATGCCTGAGTTTTGAATAATGACTGAACCATGTCGCTGAAAAACACGTGTTAATATTCCATAATTCAGTGATATTTCTGCGTGCCTGAATGAAGCAGCATAGGTTGACTTTATCAGAGCCGGGGCACGTTTGAAATGTTACTTTTCTGTACGTCAGGGAAGATGAGAGAGGAGGAGAGGAGCTTAGATGCTTCTGCCATGTCAGATTCCTCTATTTTGGGACACACGGCTATATCTGTGTTAGATAGAGGCGGACAGATAGAGCACTTAGCCAAAGTACTTGAGCTCCATATAGTCCATTACAGCCCAATGCAATCTCTGGGAATCAGCTGCAGACACCATCTTTTAATAAGACAGGCCTTTGCTGCTGGGGATGATGACTTGTTTTCCCATGGTTACTTGGTTTCCCAAAGGTGAAGGATTCATCAAACGGTAATATGATGATAACACAATGCTAGATCCAGGGATGCCAGCCCTGTAAAAATGCAGCGGTTATTGGCTACTGGCAATAGTCCAATAAAGCCAAACACAGTGGGATTTATTAATTTAAATGGCTGTTAAATAAAGCTGACACTTGTGCTGATAATCTGTTTTACATGTGACATGGACAGCCAGCTACTGATTATGTGCAGCTTGATCACACTTACAGACAGGTGATTCTGGTGTTATTCTGCCTGCTCTCTGTTAATGCCAGCACAGTCGAAATACGTCAAAATATGTCATTGTGATGATTCTGCGACCATAAAGAGCCTAATGAATCTAACAGTCTGGCTCCTCTATTATGTGCATTGGGTGACCAGACATGCTGAGAAATTTGGGACAGTCCCAAATTATGAGCAATCATCCCGAATCTCAAATCCTGCACTGTTTGTCCCCAAAATTAGACAAGCTGACTTTTTTTTTTATTTATTTTTTTTTTTTATCAGTTATAGCCTAATAAAATATGAAATACTAATCGCTGTGAGACATTATCTTGACTACATGAATAATGGCTGTTGAAGACAGCAGAGGGTACAGTCGCAAGGAGTCATCTGATGTGACAGGCACCACACTGATTAATATACTGACTAATATAATGACTGAAAATGAATAAACTAAAATGAATTTTATGTAACAGATAATGATTTACACAGTTACATACAACACTCTCTGTTTCTTTTTTCTAATGACAGCTGACTTGACATGCATGAACCAAGGTAATACATTTTGGAGCTGGGTTTTGACTTTCACGTGTTTTAATGTTAGTACTGCTGCTCGTTGACTGGATGTTACTGGAGGCCACGCCCACATGAACACGTGACCACGCCCACTCCAAATTCCCTGTCCCAAATTTTACCCATTCTCATCTCAAATGTCTGAAATGCATTAAAATCGCACATGTAGTCTATGGTCTGGAGTGTGTTCTTGCATGTACATGCAGATGTGTGGGGATGTGTTCATGTGTGGATGACAGCTAATTCAGCAGCACTATGTACTGTAACTGCATTCCAGCTCACTGTCTGAGCTCGTGTTGTTTGTTAGTAGGCGAGCTGCAGCTAATTAACAGGGTGTTGAAGACTGAGCAAAGCCAAACATACATGTGTTGAAACAGTTGGAACTGGACAACTGAAAAGCTCCCACAAAGTCCGGTCCTTGGAGCCGGAAGGTATGAAGATGGAAGGAGGTTTGCCGGGTGGAAGCCTGCCTCTCCAGGAGCTGTCCCTCTTCTGGGGCTCCCAGGATCATGCTAAGCTCGGCTTGCCAAGTCTTGTTTGTGGAAGGGAACTTGTCTAAATTGGTGTCTTCGTTGCACTTGTTCTGCACTTGTCACCAAAACCCAACAATGGCATGTCTGCTACAGAGCTATAAATGTTTATATTTGAATATCCAGAATATAAACAGAATATTAACACATGTAAATGCACCTCGTGTCGAGGTCATATGTCATCCCAAACTTGGCTTGGCAGCGATGGACTGACAAGCAGAGAGGAGCAGGGAGACGGGAGAGAAACCCAAGAGACAGAAACTCTAACCATCGCCTCAGGTTTCTCACGTTGTCTGTCTCTCTGTTCCACTTCCCTCTGGCAAAGTCCCCGCGTCTGACATTGTGATAAACTCTTAGATGAAGCTCACCAAACCATCATCTTTGAGCGAGTGTTGGCCCTCAGTGCTCCACTGTGTTGGGAAGTCAAGATATGACTTCCCAGTAGATTTCTGTCAACTTTTGCTTGAGTTTAGTTCTCCATTATCATAATAATAAACTGACTTTGGCTACAGTTTGCTCACCAGTGTTTCATCAAAGAGAGAGGGCGGTAGGCAGAGAGACATAGAAAGAGAATAAGAGAAAAGGAACCAAAAGCTAAATTTAATAATAAAACATTAAATAACTAAGACGTTTAATGAGTTGTTAAATGTGAATACATAGACGTTGCTTATTATATACTATAACGTGTTAAAAAAAAAGTCATCTCAATGTGATTTGACTGTATAACCTGTTAACCTGTTTAGTGGAGGAAGAGAAGGAACAAAGACAGGGAGGGAAGGAAGAGCAGGCGATAGCAGAAAAAGAAAGAGTTGAACCAGAAAAGAGAAAGAGTGTGTAAGCCAAAGAGAGAGAGGCCAAAATACTGCTGATGAAAGAGAAGGAAGGAAGCGGAGGGAGGATAATGAATCCTAAGAGAGAAAGTAAGGCCAAGTGAGGTAAAGGAAAAGATGGCATTCTCCTCTCTTCAACCCGGCAGCTGTTTCATTTTGAATACGCGGCTCCCATCGCGGCATTGATGTAGAATTCCATGACTTTTCAAACACCAGTCCTTATCAAAGTCTGAGCGCTTCCATGACGCAAAAAACGTTTGCCTGCTCATTCCTGGTTCATTAATGTTTTTATATTACTCAAGTTTCCATTCCAATTGGGCAGAAAACCATCATCCAAAGCAATGAACATGTGAAACAAGTCAGAAAACACATTGTGCTATATTTCTGTTAAGCGACCCATCTATAAAATCCCCTGACATACCCCTGACTTCTCCAGAGAAATAATCAAATTCATTCATTTTTCAGATTCATGAATGTGTTCTCATGATAGATCTTAAGAAATGACATACAGGGAAATTTTAGGGAGCTGCTCAGAGGGCTCTTAGGTACGATTCCACAGTATTTTGTTAGTCTCACGTCTTTGTTTAATTTTCGTGGTAACACTTCATTTTTCGTGTGGCACAAATTCCATGGTAAGTAGGTTACAGCTGGCTACAAACATATTTGACAGTTTGAAAGTACCCCAAATTACATCAATTTTATCATTCATCATTTACCGTAACATTTATTGAAAACCAAAACTTTTACTGTGTCGCTGAACTCATTTTGGATGAATATTTCACATCCATTTGATCATACAAACCAGGGCTGTCACTGGTCATGAAATCTCTGGCATGTCAGTCAGTTTTTACATGTGCAGCCTGAATGCAACTTTAGTTCTGTGCACCTTAGCTGTATTGGAGTTCTGCAGGAAATCCATCAAATAAAAATCCTAAAGTCGGTTTGCATCAACATGTTGAATGTTCAGAATGAGATTGGTGACAGCAAAAGCGCAAGTCTCGGTTTTCAAGCAATTTTAAGGGAATTGTTGATGTCATTTTTGGGTGCCTTACTTGCTAATTATCACTGACTTATCACATTTGCGGGATGAAAAGATTTAAACATTGGTTGCTGTTATTCGGCTAAAGACTAAGTGAATTTTGTCGCTTATTTTCAATAAACATGAGACATGGGCCTGCTTTGGCCAACACCAAACAGTGCATGTTAATCTTGATTCTAGGTAAGGTAAGGAAACCTATGAAGACTTTGAACCATAAGACAATTCTCTAAAATTTGTTTAAATACATGAAATTAGAGTTTACCTTGTTATTGTAGATGTGAATGCTTAAGGTTAAGAAAAAAATTAAGAACAAATTTGAAAATTTCCATTTACAAAGAAGAACGGTAGGTAAAGTATTTAAGAAATATGTAAAAATGTTTTTTACATTTTTTTTTCATGATTTGTTTTTTATTTAGACTAAAGTTGGAGGAAAATGGCTCCTCAGAAGTTTCTTAAAAAGTTTTCCTGATTCCAGCTCTTGGTCTGGAAAACACTTCTTCAAGCTCCATGATGACCAGAGGGAGCCCTGTTTAGTGTTCAGGACGTCAGCTCATACCTTGGTCTGATACCACACACACACACACACACACACACACACACACACACACACGCACGCACGCACGCACACACACACACACACACACACACACACACACACCCCCTAGGGAGTCTCTTGTTAGCGGTGATAAAGTAATTCTCTCCATGCCGCTCTCTGCAAGCAGATGACAGCTTCAAAAGCAGGCAGTTGATCAAAATGCAGCTTCGTAAACATGACTTAATAAAGCTGAGTGTGTTACTTCTGTGCGTGTGTGTGTGTGTGTACATGCATGTGTGTGTGAGTGCGTGTGAAGAACACAGAAATGTATTCACACAAAATGGGGTCAACATGACAGTCTTCATCGCTGTAACCCTGTCTGTGTGTCTGTGTACACGCATGTGTGTGTATGTGTACGTGTGTGTGTGTATCTGTGTGTAGTTGTCAGTGTGTTGTCTCCTGATGTGACAGCCTGAGAACACACATGCACACACACACACACACACACATACACACACACAGACACCAAGGCCAACAGCAGTAATGATAGCAGACAGTGCCTTCATCTCTCCTTACCCCTCCACTGTCAGACACACACACACACACACACACATAAACACAAACTCACAAACATGCACACACACACACACTTTTTTGCTCTCTTCACAGGCGCTGAGAGAAAGCGGTTTGTTCAATTAATTCTTATTTTATCTTTGTTTTCCCCTTAGATGAGCTCATTAGTGTTGACATAGTAACAGATAATGTTTTGTACACACATTTAATTTCATATATAAACTGAACATGTTACACGGCTGCAACTGACAGATGATGCCACACTTGTGTTTTTGATCAGATGAACGTTTCTCTAATAATTATTTGTCGATGTTCTCCTGTTTTGAGGTGGATCCATGCTTTCAAAGGCCACACGACAATAAAACTCTACAATGAGACTTGCGTGATGCCATGAAATGTCATGTACATCCCCTGAATTCATGACACTGACAGTAATGTGAAGGAACATAAAATGTGTTGTTTGAAGAGAAGAGGGTCCTTATGGGATAACCTCAGCTGTCCCTCCCACCCTCTCAGTGAACATACACATTTCAAAATTCTAGAAATGTTAAATGAGTATTCATGCCCTTAAACGTATGTTATGCCACTGGCTCTGTTTGTGAACAGAGCGCCATCACTTGGTAGAAATGTGGAATTAGTTACTACTGTCCTTATTAGTGGATGTGGCTACTAAAGGGTGCTTTACCTACTAAAGGGCCCAACCCTGAATGATGTGTCCATAGACGAGTAGTAGCAGTGGGTACATTGTCCCCAGTTAGCTGGTGATGTAAAGTTCAAAGAGAAAACGCAGCCTACTGGGCTCTGCTAGGCTTTGGATACAATGTACCATCACAGCAGAATCATTCCTGGATGGTGCCATTGGTCTGGTGGCCCATTATACCGAAACCCCAGCGGTCTGAAAAATGACCCAATGGAAGGAAAGCCCATGAGTCCAACAGCCTGTCATCCCGAAAGCAAACACCTATCGCTCTGAAGGCCCACTGCTCTGACAATACACACTCTGGAGTTTTGCATCCCTGCTGAGAAATGCATCCACCTTAGTCTAGTAGGGAGGTGGGGGTCCCATGCACCCGAAAGATATATTTTTCTAACCTAGCTTTTTGTAATCCTTAAGGTGTCTAGTAAATGATTTTTGATGTTAACAGCGCAAATTTTTGTCCCATGTATGATTTTTTGGGCCATCTTTTATGGCCATCCTGGATTTTCGACTGCGAAAAATGAAAACTTTAAACCTACATAGCTCCTGAACTATACATCACACAGAGACAACTGACCCCGTTTTCTTTTTGTCTTGACATGAGGAATTGAGAAAGATGGGGATTGCCATGATTGGGTCATGTATTGTACATAAAAACTCAAATAAACAAAAAAAAAAGTTAAAATTCAGCAAAATTGGATCACAGAAACTCCTCCCCCATGTACCCCATTGATATTTTTTTTTATTAACTTTGGTATATTTACAATCCCCAAGATGTCTAGTAAACAAATATTGAAGAGCCCAACTTGAAATATTGTCCAATGTCTGTTTATTCTGGCTATATTGGTTGCCACACTGGATTTCCTAAAACTGAAAAACGGAATTCTAAAATCGACATAACTTTTTAACTATACATCAGAGACAAATGACCCCATTTTAAGTATTATTTTAGCATGAGCTATTGATGGAGATGGTCAACATCATCATTTTCATTATGGTTAATTATCACTCGTATCTCCTGAAATATACTGTAGCTGTATACCGTATGGAAGGAAGACGACAGTTTACCAGCAATGTCCTTTATTGCTAAACTCCGGTTACTGTAGGCCGTAACCACCCCAACAAGAACAAAACAAATTGCACAGATTAGCTTGGCTGCCCTCCCTCTCTAGCTCCCACTTTCACCTGGGGGCATGCGCGTACACACACACACACACACACACACACACACAGTCTCCCTGACCTTCTCACCCCTGTCCCGCCCCCTCTCCCCTCTCAGCCATTCACATGCCTAGCCCAACTCTCAAGGTGCATTCAGGTAACGTAACAGGTAGGAACTTACAGAACATCTGCACCTAACAGCATCCAACATCAATATAACAGCAGGGTTGCTACACTGCCCCCCTGCTGCTGCACAGGGGGTGAGTTTAGGGGTGAGGGGGCTTGTGGGGAGTTGGAAGGGGAAACAGTCAGTGAGTCTGGGGGTGTGGCTGTTCTGTTTCTCTGGGGGGTTGTTGGGGGTCCCGGGCGCTGGAGTGGGCGTGCATCACCTCTGTATGGGGCCAACCTATCCCTGTGGAGGGCCACACGTTTCCCCCGAGGCGGCAGCTGCACCCTGTACACCACCTCCCCCAGCTTCTCCAACACCTCACACGGCCTCACCCAGTGGCAGTCCAACTTAGGGCACCGTCCCTTCTTTGCCCCAAACCTGGAAAACATGCCCTCGACCAGCATGTCAGCAACAGTCTCTGCTTCCTGATCTGATATGGCGTATGCCTCAAGCCATTTTGTAAAGTAATCCATAGCGACCAGAACGGTTTCCTTTGTCTGTGCGCGGGAACGGACCCATTATGTCCACCGCTACTCTCTCCATCGGGGCCCCTACTGCCAGCTGCTGGAGCTGGGCGCGGGACTGATCTGGGGGACCTTTGTGCACTGTGCAGAGGTCACAGCGGTGACAAAAGTCCTCAACATCCCTCCTGAGCTGACCCCAGTAGAAACTTTGCCGGAGCCGACGAAGGGTTTTGGAGACTAAAATGTCCCGATCCTGTCGTTCCGTGAGTCAGAGTCAGTGCTTTTAGCACTGACTCTCTTAGGGCCCTGGGGACCACCACCTGCCACTTGTCCTCTCCTGTAGCTGGTTCCTTCCAGGCTCTCTGTAGCACTCCTTTCCAAACTTTCCAAACAGTCCTTTAGTGGCAGGTGAGCACCCAGCGACCTCATCCCACTGTGGTTTTCGTCCAGACTCCACTCACTGTAGCACTGGTTGGAGGTCAGCATCCTGCTCCTGCTGCACTCTCCATTCGGCTGCGTCGACGACCTGTGCTGCCCTGCAGGCAGGCCCATCTCCGCTGTGCATGGGGTCCCGCTCCTCGGCACGGAGCTCCTCCTCCCGGACCTCCCTTTTTCCGCAGTATCGGCAGCCGTCAGGAGCACAGGGGCACCGAGACATGGCGTCAGGATTAGCGTGGTGAGCCCCAGCCCTATACTCAACTCTGAAAGCATATGGTGCCAGTTCCTCCAGCCAGCGTGCTATCTGCCCCTCCAGCTCCTTGAAAGACATTAACCACTGGAGGGCTGCGTGGTCAGTTTGGACAGTGAAGGGCAGGCCGCACAGGTAATACTTAAAATGACTCATCGCTCTCACAATGGCTAGGAGCTCTCTGCGTGTCACACAGTAGCGCCGTTCAGCTTTGTTGAAGGTTCTGCTGAAGTACGCCACCACTTTCTCCCCCTCTGGCCCCACCTGGCTCAACATGGCTCCCATCCCAACGTCGCTGGCATCTGTGTCCAGGATGAACGACAGGTTGTGGCTCAGGGGGGTGAGGATGGGAGACTCTGTGAGCAGGCTTTCAGTTGTCTCAAGAAAGCCCTGACAGTTTGAAGTCCAGGCAAAGTCACTGTCTTTCTGCTGCAAGCGGAAAAGGGGTGCAGCAATACATGAGAAGCCGCGTACAAACCGCCCGTAGTAGGAGGCCGGTCCGATGAAGCTCTTCAGTTCTCTCAGGTTGGTGGGGGTTGGCCAGTCCTTCACTGCCTGCACTCTCTCTTCCAGCTTGCTGATGCCCTCACCTCCGATCTTGTGCCCCAAGAACTCCTGCCCTGCGTTCCAAATCGCATACTTATACTTTTTACTTTTGGTATGTACTGCAGCTGCCCTTACAAAGTATGTAGTTTAGTATGAAATATGCTTTTTTTCCCCTACTAAATAGTATGGTAGTATGAGTATTGGAAAGCTGGGCATCTCTCTTCTCATGAAGCAGCACTTATCTGGGTGGAGCTTCAGACCCACCGCTGCTATCCGCTTTAGAGCCCGCAGCAGGGATGTCAAAGCCACCTCGGAGGAGCTCCCATGGACCAGGATGTCATCCAAATAGACCAGACATTCCTGATGGGGAATGCCAGCCAGCACCTTTTCCATTAACCGCTCGAACGTGGCCGGGGCGTTGCACAGGCCAAAGCTGAGGACTCGAAACTGCCACAACCCCCTAGCGGTGCAGAAAGCAGTCTTTGGACTGGCTTCAGGGCTGAGGGGGACTTGCCAGTATCCGCTGTGCAGGTCTAAGGAGGAGAACCAAGATGAGCCAGAAACCACGCACTGTCAGCCGCGGCCTAATGTGCCAGAGGCAGGCGGCGGGGGGCGTGTTTTAATGGGCCGTGCATCCCCAGTGTCGATGTCATGCTGCACCAAGTGAGTCAGGCCCATTTCCTCCTCTGTCAGTGCAAAAATGTCCTTAAACTCCAACTTCACCTGCCACAGCTCCTCCTGCTGCGCGGGGTCCAAATTGTGGCAGCTGCGCTTCCATACCTCTCTAACTACTGCCAGCCTGTCTCCGCCACCCACCGTGGGTTGCTGGTCCAGGGCAGGAGGGCATACAAACTCTGGGGAATGGGGGATGGGGGACTGGGGTGCAGGGGGGGTGGCCTGGGGTTGGGGGTGTGACACATGATGCTCCTCTGTCACTCTCAAACTTGGCCTGTATGGGGTGTAACTGTGGGGCCCCCAGGAAAGGCTAGTGTGTTCTTCCCCAGGTCTAACATACACCGTGCAGCACGCAGGAAGTCCAGGCCCAATATGCAGGGATCCTGCACTGCTGCAACCCACATCCTTAAAGTTAACTGACAGTCCCCTCACCTGTATGGTCACTACCCCTCTTCCAAGCATAGGGGTCAGCGCACCAGTCACTGTTCGCAGCTTCACCACAGTAGGCTCCAACTGCATCCCTGCTGGCACCATGTCGGGTCTCACCAGTGTTGCAGTGGAGCCAGTGTCGACCAGGGCTGTGCATGAAGCCCCCGCCAGGGTGATAGGGACGTGGCAAAAGTTTCCAGCATGGGTCCAGCCCACCACCCTTACGGACTCAGCATCGACATCTGCTTCTGGGGGGAGTGGAGCCCCGCTACCCCAGCTGTGCAGCTGGGCTCCGTCCACTGGAAACAGGGCAGGTTGGAACACAGAGGATGGAGCCTGCACTGTCCCATCTACGCAGGCCCTGAGGTGTTTCCCTGACCACCAGCATGCTTAGAGGACAGCACGCTGATGTGGCCGGGCTGGCCACATGTCCAGCACACACGGGGGCCCCAGCGAGGGCGGGTGTTGCTGCGGGTTGATTGTAAAGACACAGCTCTGATCAGTTCAGTCAATTCAGCAGTCCAGGCTGGCTTCTCTTGGCTTGGGCCTTCTGGCACCACGGTCCTCACAACCAGCCCACCCCCACTGTGGTCACTCAAAGCAGCAGCCCCTACAGCCTCTCTCCCCACAGCCAGCTCCAGTGCCTCCTGCAGACTGTGGGGGTGCACCAGCTGAGTTTGTATGTGCAGCTCTCTAGAGGTCATGGCTCGGATAAACTTGTCTCTGGCTAGGCCGTTCTGCACATTGGTGGACATGTGGGCATATGCTTTCCTTGCCAGAGTCTCAATGTCATTAGCCAACACACGGAGCGGCTCACCTGGTTGTCTCTGTCTGCTCGTCAGTTCTGTGCACAGGACACCGGCCTGTGTACACTGTCCAAACCACCGCTGCAGAGCCCCGACTAAAGCTCCGTAATCATCCCTCTCGGTTGGGCTAAGCAGCAGCAACCATGCCAAGGAATCATCAGTGAGGCACAGGGCTAACTGGAGTGCTTTAGTGGCCTCTGGCCAGGCCGCAACCCGTGCTAACAGTTCAAATTTAACATGGAAGGCCTCCCAGTCCACCTTACCGGAGAAGTTCGGTGTCTTCACATGTGGCTGTTAACTCAGGGCGTGTGTGGCTGGCCCCACGTTGTCCCTGGTGGGCATTCCCGCGCCGGCTCGCTCCACTGCGATCAGCCCTATCCTCCCCCATTCACTCATTGACTTGCTGGAGAAAACGGTTGAGGAGATGGATGGTGAAGAAGATGAGGAACTAGATAATGATTATTAAGAGCTTCTGAATGATGAATAAACATCATTGCCTTGATATTTTGACTTATTTGAGTGAAACGTTTGTTGAACGTATATTTCAGGAGATACGAGTGATAATTAACCCTTAGATGCATGGCTCACCAAACCCTACACTCTTCCATGAGTGGGGTCAAAAATTACCCCAATTGAAATGAATGGGTTTTACGCTGTAAACTTCAGAAATGTCTTTCATTTTTGTTAAAGATGATGATTGTGTTTTAGTCAGCAAAAGAATTATTTCATGTTTGACGTCCATTTATCACTTTTAATAAACATTTTATCAAAAAACATATTTTAAATAGGTCAAAAAAAAGTAAACATCCAAAAATTATCCCTATTAGAAACAATGTGTTTAACGCAATATTTCTTCATTTTGGTTTTAAAATAATGATTCTTATTATATTTTGGTCAACACAAGAATAATTTCATGTTTTACATGTTCATTAATCACAGGGCTACTCAACCCATGGCCCAGGGGCCACATGCAGCCCGTATGTCATTTTTATGCGGCCCGCCACTATCATATAATAAAAATATTATTATTCTATCTAATCTTTTTGGGAGTAAAGCCTCATTTTGTTGTAACCTGATCATTTCATCATTAATCACTGCATTACAATCTTTTATTCAGTGAGGTTTGCCCTTGGATGGAAATGTAGCTGTTTTCTGTATGTTTCATTCATTTTTAGACTAGTCATGTAGCCTGTGACAAAATTATTGTTTAAACGTCCAAAACAGGACAGACATGTGGCCCCTGAGCCATCTTAAGTTGAGTAGCCCTGATTTATCACCTTTCATTTGATCAAAATATTGCTATCAATGCAGCTATCAAAACGTCAACATTCATTGTTTGTCTGTCCGTCTGTCTGTCTGTCTATGCACGTCCACACATATGTACACACACACGCGTGTCTTCTCTCTTCTCACTGTGAGCAGCTCTTACAAACTACTTGTTTGTGGCTGTGAGCGCCGCACACATGGTCACTGCATTTCCAACAACTATTGCTGGCTTTGCGATCTTTGTTTCTTGGACACATCTTACACCTCTTTCTCTTCTGCTGGCCCTGTCTGCAGCTCTACTGTGGCTGGATTGCAGCTTTTGTCATTCTACACCTTCCCATAGCTTCAGTGATGTAGGTTGGTAGGCATGGGATACATTCCAGTCATCCTATATATATTCTGAGGTATAAAAATGATGATAATACTTACATGTATGTTGCTGTGTAAAAATAACCTTCAGGGTGGTGAAACTGCTGGCATTAGATGTGGGGATCAACATTAGATGTATAGCTGACATTCACAGTTGATAAAAATCAAAGGTTCCTAGGGTTAACCCTTGAAATTCCATAGAAAATGCTAGGGGTCATTTTTGACCCCACGTATGGAAGAGTGGGGTATTGATACAAAAAATGCAATTACTTAAAAAAATGTAACAATTAGATACAAATCCAAATGGCCTCATGTCAAAGACAACCTATTTGAGGAATACGTGGAAGATTAAATGATAAAAATTTAAAATGACTAAGATATTGCAAAAAAAAACAAACAAACAAAAAAAAACACCTCTGGGGTCATTTTTGACCCCACGTATGCATCTAAGGGTTAACCATAATGAAAATGATGATGTTGACCATCTCCATCAATAGCTCATGCTAAAATAATACTTAAAATGGGGTCATTTGTCTCTGTATGATGTATAGTTAAAAAGTTATGTCGATTTTAGAATTCCGTTTTTCAGTTTTAGGAAATCCAGTGTGGCAACCAATATAGCCAGAATAAACAGACATTGGACAATATTTCAAGTTGGGCTCTTCAATATTTGTTTACTAGACATCTTGGGGATTGTAAATATACCAAAGTTAATAAAAAAAAATATCAATGGGGTACATGGGGGAGGAGTTTCTGTGATCCAATTTTGCTGAATTTTAACTTTTTTTTTTGTTTATTTGAGTTTTTATGTACAATACATGACCCAATCATGGCAATCCCCATCTTTCTCAATTCCTCATGTCAAGACAAAAAGAAAATGGGGTCAGTTGTCTCTGTGTGATGTATAGTTCAGGAGCTATGTAGGTTTAAAGTTTTCATTTTTCGCAGTCGAAAATCCAGGATGGCCATAAAAGATGGCCCAAAAAATCATACATGGGACAAAAATTTGCGCTGTTAACATCAAAAATCATTTACTAGACACCTTAAGGATTACAAAAAGCTAGGTTAGAAAAATATATCTTTCGGGTGCATGGGACCCCCACCTCCCTACTAGACTACCTCTGTTTACCCAAACCTTAACCTGAGGAAACCCCTGCTGAAACTTAACTAATTCAACCACACTTTTTCTTTGATTGGGGTTTCAGAATACAGGACCTTCAGACCAATAGGAATCCCCCCTCCTGGGTTAAGACTTTGTGATGTGAGGCCTCATGAACTGCTACCCGCTATCCATTATGCCAACTCCGTTATTTGCGCCTGGAGGTGTGTCTGTGGGCGTGTTTCATGCGCTATCCCTAAAATTGCTATCTTGTGCACACACTGGAGGAGGTCATGACAGTGTGGATACCTGACAGAAAATGACACTGAATCCACATTTTTTGCGAAGATTTGGGCTTTTAAAGGCTGTGGTCTTAAACTTTTGATCAGCTGATGAACAGCCTATTTCAGTTTAATGGTTGTTTGCAATAAATTGCTTACTCAAATTTTTTTAGTCTCACTCCCATTTCTTCTTTTTGCATTTTGAAGCTCTACTTAGAATCTTCTTAAGATCCAACAGTGCAAAATGTAAATTCTTGCAATTTCTCAACTGGTCTTAAGATTTTGATCAGGAGTATATATAATCCGAGAGCCAATGTCAAACCATCTGTATAAATAGTTTAAAACTGAATTGCAAATGAAATGGAGACCTTACCTGGGACAATTGTTTGAGAAACCAGGGTTTCAGTGACAAAAACACTTTCCTCCTATTCCTGAACAAGGCATCTGTTGTGTGTTAAAGGAAGAAGCCCTTAGCGCTGTAAATACTCATTATAAAGCTAAACTGTTTAGATCTCTCCTTCCACATTTCCTTCCATGTTGTTATTCAACCTCCATTGGTTTCAGTAATTCATAATTCACATCCTAAGGTGCTTTTTATAGACTTGACATGAGTGATTTATATGCACCTGAAGGAAGAGTCAATTTTATGGCTGCATGGTAAACTACGCATCAACACACACACACACACACACACACACACACACACACACACACACACACACACACACACACACACATGCATGCACACACACAGATACACACGTACACTTACTCTGAGTGTGTTCATAGGATATGTAATATGATATGATATGATACATAGGATACTCAGTTAAGTACTTATGTAATTTTCTTACAATTTATGATTCTAAGTTAGAACTTTCTTTCTTCTCATATAATATTCTTCTATAATAAAATTTTCATTTCATTTTTAAAAGAGACAGAACATAAAAAAATAAAATAATATAAAAAGTAGAATAACAAAAGAAAATAAATAAATAAATAAAAATGTTTTCTCCTGCAAATTGCAACTTCCTTGGCTAAAGTAGTTATTTTAAAACACTTTTTGAAAGAATAAAGGGTTCATTTCATTGAGCTTTCAGAGGGTTAACGGTGCATAAAAGAACTGTGCAATACTGTGCTTTTCTTTTCACAGGATCAAATTGAACGGCTCTTCAGGCAGCCTGCGCGTGGACCTCGACTTTCTGCCTGAGGACACATGTGGACCCTGAGGCTAGACCAGTTTGAGAAACCACAAACCATTTGTGCAAACATTTTTATTGCAATTTTCTGCTGATTTGGATGGTACACAATGGAGGGAGACAGCGGATGACATGCGAGCTTTGTCCTGACCTGGATTCAAATCAACAGTATGGTGAGTATAATACTACTTCATGTGCCTGGCTGGCTGAGAAATCCAATGTAGCTCTTACATGTAATAACTCCAGAAAGCAGAAATATGAAAACAGCTTTACCATCTGCATCACGCCACAGTCCACTCTGTCCTGTCACATCATGAGTAGCATTTATATTTCATCTTCCTCTTGCAATGTCATAAAACCCACACAAACACACAGAAGTGTAATGGCACACATACACACACACGTACACACACACGTACACACATATGCAAATGTATATGGGGATGTTGTAGTTTTATAAAAACGAGTTTGAAAAAAATTGAAAAAGAAATTGAAAACACACACACGCATACACACACCTCCACACACACTAATTGTTAATGCAAACACAATTAGACACTAACCCAACTTCACTGTGTGCACAAGGTTTCACATGTGCCTGTGTGTATGTATGCACGCATAAACATCCATGTGTGCATGTGTTTGTTTGCAGATCTGGTGGTTACATATTTGAGCATGTGTGTTCGCATGTTTGCATGTGTACATCGTGTGTGTGTGTGTGTGTGTGTGTGTGTGTGTGTGCTTCATTATCAGAGAAGCTTACTCTCTCAGGGGTATCTCTTTATTGACATACCTTCCTATATTCCTAATCAAGCCAAATATACTCATTATGCTCCATTCATGTATTTATTCACAAACAGCAGCCTGGCAACAAACACAAGGAAACAAGCACATCAAAAGTATAATACAGTTGACAAACAATGCCATAGCACAGAAGTGAATTTAGGAGAATGTGTGTGTCCTTATTCTTCTATACATACAGATGCAATGTGTAGCAGTGGCTCCACATCTTCAGCCTTAATGAGTCAAGTCAAGGTCCACACACAGGCTAACTTAAGAGGCATTCAATTTGATCACACAAAATGAAAAGTGCAGTAATCCACAGTGCTTTCATACACTGGCAAACCACAAAGTAAACAAGAAAGTGCAGCGAGGGCTTAAAACCCAAGTGAAATAAAATGCAATTGCAACAACTAGAGAATCAATTCAGGCACTCCAAAACTTTTTCTAGACAGCAATGGCAAGACACTAAAATATTTAGGCTGGTTTATTTGCTGATATGAGAAAAGAAAGGAAACAATATCTTGAACTACAGGCTTGAACAATCTTTATTATTACTGGTTTACTGTATTTTTTTTTTTCCATCAGTTACCATCAGTTTAATAAGTTTTTCATATAAAAGGTCATACTGTCTGGCCTGTCGCTGTAGCCTGAAAGCAGAAATTACTAAAAGAATTGTGAACGTTTTAATTTGTGTGTCCTTGTGTGTTATACAATCAGTCATCATCAAAAGTCAGCTCATATCTGACATTGGCAATGAGGTTAGTGCAACATTGACAGAGATGCTTCTCCTAGTAGCTCCTCCAGCCAACACCTGCAAACTAGAGAACATTGTTGCATCATCAGACATACCTTTTGTTTCATAACTTCTTGAAATGTGACAATCTGCTGTGGTTTAACCAAACTTGAAACCAGGCATTGCTGCAAAACCCAATACCAAAGCAACAGTACATATATAGAAAAGTGTATAGATTTGAATGGGAATGACCATTCTACTCAATCCGAGTTCCATGGGACCCACACATCCACAGGCCACCCATAACTGACCTGCGGTCCACTTTTGGACCATGACCCACCAGTTGAGAACCATTGATCTATAGTACCAACACACATACACACAGTGCTGTAACTCCATGGATAGAGCACAGCGCTGCTAACACCCGCAGGTTTAAGGGGCCACCCAGTGAAAGTGGCACTCACTGCACTATAAAGCTCTTAAGATAAAAGTATATATTGTTCACACACACACACACACACACACACACACACACACACACACACACACACTCCTGAACCGTCATAGTGATTTGTCAAGGTTTAAGAAAGTAGAAAAAAGTGTTGGTAAGTAAACTGCCGTTTTCCCGTGGATCTCACAGTGAAACTGAATTCACTTGGCTTGGGCCCGAGGCTGAAAAAAAAAAAAAAAAGTAAATTAATATTCTTCAAGGAAAACTTAACAGCCCACTCCAGCACATCCCACACGCCAGAGGGCTGATATGTTTTATGAACATGTCGTTGTTGTATTATTCAGGTGGATGATGTGTTTTATGCAGCCGCACCTATTGCACAGTTGCCAGGGCTTCCGCTTGCTTGGAGATTCTTCGCGGTGTTGATATTGCCTTTAATATGGGCCTCTCTATCAGCATGTCAATATCAACAGTGGGACAGTGGAAAGATGAACAGAGAAATAGAGAAATAGAGAGCGAGCGAGAGAGAGAGATGATAATATACCAGACACAATATCCTGGGACTCTGCAAACCAAAGAACACTTCTTTATTTTTATCGCTGTGGAGAATAACGAGAAAGCCAGCAAAAAGCCAGCATGAGTTGTACACACGTATACACACACACACACACACACATTTATTTGTGCACAAAGTGTACTACCAGTGTTGCGAATGCTAGGTGTAGCTCTATTATATGAGGGGCTCTGAGGTATAGCTGTTTCTCTACATTGTTAGAAGGGATTGCAAGGACAGAAACAGACGCTAACTCTTTTAAACCAGGGGGAAGCATCCATCTTCTCTGTCTCTCTGTGTGTTTGTCTCTCTCTAGCCATCTCTCACTCTCTATCACACTCACAAACAGCCACAAACTTTCCTTCCACCCACCTAGATGCCAGACTGCAGCAGATCAGAGCCACTTTAGTCTCGTTTAGGTCACCAGTGTGTCTGGACAGTGACACATGGCCTTATCTGGCATGCAGGCCGCCCCCGGTCAGGCTAGATTTAATCTACTGAGCCATGCATCGGTTATCTATCCTCTCCTATATCTGTGACCTGGGATCGTCTTAGCCAGGGGACAAACCACAGCAGATCAGCTCACATAGCCAGGGAATTACACTGTCAGTAATCTGCACATAATCTCAAAACTCTACTGGAGTACAGAGTGAAGAAACTAATCAAAAAATCTACCAGCCTACTGAACATTTGAACAATATAGATTAACCTGTGAGTGTTATCTGGCCTCTCTAGCGCTCCTGGACAGATAAGGGATGGAACATGTGCAGGATTATGTGGTGTAAGGCAATGCTGAGCAATATCACACACACCATGCGTTGTAAGGCAATACCATTACAAAGGTTAGGGAATTGGTTCCCACTGCACCTATTCGTGGTAAAAATTGATGTACTGAAGATTTGTGATTGATGATTATTTTCCCACAATTATCATTGGCTTATTACATTGTTGAATACTATGTTGGATACTAAATTCTGATCGGTAAATTAAATCATATATACAAGTCCTGTATGTCCCAGGAGCCTATGTACCCAGTGTCCTATATTTCTCAAGGTTCTATGTTCCCACAGTACTATGTTCCCAGTGTCCTATATTACCAATGTCCTTTATTTCCCAGGGTCCTATGTTCCCAGTGTCCTGTATTTCCCAGGGTTTTGTTTTCCCAGGATCCTACATTCCCAGTGTCCTTTATTTCACAGCATCCTATGTTCCCAGGGTCCTATGTTCCCCGGTGTCCTATGTTCACAGGGTCCTATGTTCCCAGGGTCCTATATTCCCCAGGGTCCTATGTTCCCAGGGTCCTATGTTCCCCGGTGTCCTATGTTCACAGGGTCCTATGTTCCCCGGTGTCCTATGTTCCCAGGGTCCTATATTCCCCAGTGTCCTATGTTCCCAGGGTCCTATATTACCGATGTCCTTTATTTCCCAGAGTCCTATATTCCCCAGGGTCCTATGTTCCCAGGGTCCTATATTCCCCAGGGTCCTATGTTCCCAGGGTCCTATATTCCCCAGGGTCCTATGTTCCCAGGGTCCTATGTTCCCCGGTGTCCTATGTTCCCAGGGTCCTATATTCCCCAGTGTCCTATGTTCCCAGGGTCCTATATTACCGATGTCCTTTATTTCCCAGAGTCCTATATTCCCCAGTGTCCTATGTTCCCAGGGTCCTTTATTCCCCAGTGTCCTATGTTCCCAGGGTCCTATATTCCCCAGTGTCCTATGTTCCCAGGGTCCTATGTTCCCCAGTGTCCTATGCACCCCAGTTCTACATGTGGGATTAGGGTTCTATGCGGGTTAGGGTTAGAGTTAATTAACAGGTTAGAGTTAATGTGTGTTAATACAATATTGAATTGTGCAACATAGGACCCCGAGAAGTTCAGACCCTGAGAAATTCGGACCCTGGGAACATAGGACCCTGGGATGATCCCCTTGCTGCTGTGTAGGCTAACACTAGTAAGCTAGCTGGATATACATAGGGATAGTCAGGTCAGCAGCTGACTGGTGACACTGGTGAGACAAAACCTCATAACCTACTACATCTCTGGGCTCCAACCAAGAATGGAGCAAGATAATCCAGGTGACAGCAGCAGGTGAGAGCCTCTCCGGGCTAGCTGCCTGCTTATTGTAGGCAAATTTTACTACTTGGCAACCATAAAATATGTAATTTCTTGGATTTTACTACCGATGTTGGTTTGGAGACAGCTCTACAAGATGTGTAATAAGCAGGATAATCCACTCTGAGGCGGTCTTCGGTCGAATAACAATAACCTCTGTGCCTACGCCTCCACAAAAGTCATTACTTTTTGATAGACCACCTTGGAGTGGATTATCCCTTATGTAATATTAACACCAACACTCTGCATGGAGTTAGGCATGCAATTTTTGTGTAGATTTATGCGTATGTATTTATTTTTTCAAATTCAGATTGTCTATAATATCGCCTAGCATTTCAGCCACTCAACTTAAGCAATCTTTAAACATTTTCAGAGCAAATTGCTTTGTGAATTCACTACACTCCACTTAATGTCACAGTGTTCTTTGCAGACATTGATTCCCTATATCAAGACACACTGTCATGCATTATTGCTTGCATAACTATTACCACAGAAACTTGAACTGTTGCAGTATCAGTTTGAAGTTATCCTTACATTAGGTGGTAATTAAAAACATTAAGTGCTTTTCTGCCTGTTCAAAGGGACATTTTATCACATTTTGACCAGTTATTATCCAGCAGGTATTACATTATCAGTGGATACAGGGATTTTTGAGATAATTGGCCTTGTGACTCTGTGTGTCTTCGAGTCCTTTGCTTTTCTTATTGCACATGGGAAAATTTCATCAGATTCTGTACAGTCGGTGGTTAGATAGGCCTTGAGAGAGAAAGGATTGGCCCCGTCCTCGGATGAACTGTCTAAGAAGTTCCCTGTTATCAGTCACGCTTCTGTAAACTTCTAGCTCCAAGAAAAATACAAGAAATTCAGTAAATTCACTACCGAGCCCAAAGCGGCGTAGCACAGCTTGCATGTCCCTTCCTTTGTCTGTGGCTCTGTGGGGCTTTTTTCTCGTCGTTCTCTCTCCCCTCTTCTTTTTCTATCTCACCTTCCCTCACCCTCCCTCCTCTCTGTCTGGATCACTCAATCCCTCCCTTTCTCCCCTCTGCTTCTCCCTCTACCTTCCTCTCTCTCCAGTGAATGCATCTGTAATTCCTATTCTTATCTACTCGTCGGCGCGAGGATAAGAGCTTCTTTACTTATGTGCTCCGGCTCTCCACAAGGAAGGGGAGACAGAGAAAACATTTTAAAAAACTAAAATTACATGCAGAGAAGCAGGACAGGCGAGGGTGGGGGAGCGGGAGGAACCATTTTAAACCACAATTGCATGTGAAGGAGAGGAAAAGGAAGAGAAGATGGGGTTGTAGAGTGAAGCAGATTAAAGTGAAAAAAATTAAATGTTTTTTTTTTTTTTTTTTTTATTCTGGGATTGTTCACTTTGAGTTGAGCTAATCCCGTTTTGGGTGTGTTGTGTTCTCCTCGCTTTAGCTACAGAACAGAGGCTTTTAAAGGCACTGGATGCTAGACACACACACACACACACACACACACACTAGCATTCAGTATGCACCCATACAAATGAATGAAAGCACATACACAAACATTTGCATCCATACACATATACAATATACAGATATATACAAATGCCTGTCCTCTGAGATGCACTGTCACCACTGACACATCAAGCCTTTAGGGATTGTCATACAGCCACAATGACAGATATGGACACACACACACACACACACACACACACACACACACACACACACACACAGCAAAACCCTCCAGAGGCTGTCACATAGAGACTGCTCATTAAAAGATTCCATTAGGTTTCAATCAGGCCATAAGTAGGCCAGCTACATTACGACAGAGGGAATATTTGACTGAAACATGGCTGCGGGAGACGTGATATAATCAATGAAGCAGTGTGTGTGTGTGTGTGTGTGTGTGCGTGTGTTAGACAGAATGATTTAACTCAAATATGACAAAATAGGGGGAGACTCAAGAGAGTGACATGAATTGAATCACTGTTGAAGTTTCTTCTCTTTCCTGCTTAAAGTTGAAAACTGGCTTTAGCCTAAGAGACTTTTTTTTTTCCCTTAGTGATGAGCCACAGCTTCAAAGATAACGTCTGGGCCAGTCTCGAGACGTTCCCAATCAACAGTCACAACTTGGGGGAACTCATCTGACCGCAAAATGGAATTACAGGAGAACAAGGTGTGGATCTCAGATTGGCCTCTTCAGCCATCAGGAGACACCCACAGATACTGCACACGCTCTCATGGAGGACAGTCATCCCCAGCACAAGCAAAATGTGGTTTGTAGGGAAGATAGATTCATCTAACTACAAATAGATGAAGAATATAGTACATACATTTTGGGAATTGGGCTGATCTCCGTTGTGAAATGAGGTGAAGGTAAGAAATGAGTTATTTTGATAGAATCTGCTGAAAGGGGAAAACTTCATGTTCATCGAGGGAGATAAAAGGAGACAGACCACAATCTTTTTCCTTCAATCTGTCCTCATCATTTTCTCTCAAAGGTATGTCTCGTTCCTGCCATTGGAGTCCCGCTGAGGACAGTGTTATGTAGAATCTGTATACACTGTTATTGTAAAATATTACGAAGTGCAATATGATTTGGTACTGGATATTTACTTTTATAACTGTATGGTATGGCTGAAATCGACTCGGCAAAAGTTGTGGATAGTACCTGGTACTCTTTTGGTATCACCTCAGTTCCAAGTGAGTTGAACTGATACTAAAAGGTGACGAGAAAACCTCCATTGTTCCTGTGTGTGTTAAGTTAAAGATGACGTCACGGCAATTTCACATGGCATCACTGTGACAACCAGCTACACTGAGGAGGTGCTATTGTTCTTTAAAAATCTAAATGCAGAAAAGTACCTGCTACCAAAAGCAACGTGAATCGAGTCCAGTTGAGCCGCATCATGTGGTGAAAAAGCAGCTAAAATAACACATACAGTGCAATACCTGGCAATGCAATAGGCTATGTTCTGCTACTGTACCCAGACCATACAACACCATGCCATGCCATACAGTACCACACATGCTGTGCCATGCCATACCATAAATACTCTGCAGTACTATACATACTGCAATACTATACATATCAAACCATGCAGTGCCATGCCATACAATACTATCAATACTGTGCAATACTGTACATAACATTTCATGCCATGCTATATGATGCCATGCCATACAGTACTGTACATACCGTGCCATGCCAAATGAATGAATGAATGAATGAATGACTAAAATAAAATAAAATAAAATAAAATAAAAACAAATACTATACATACCTTTCCATGCCATGCCATGCCATACCAGGTAATGCCATGCCATGGAATAATTCAATCATAAATATCAGATCAGGTTTGTGAATTACAGCTGAGGTTACAAGCAAAGGAATACAGAAAAGGAGAAAAAATAAATTTAGAAGCTGCAGCCTTCATAATTTCTTCAAATAAAGAGCAATACGATTATCAAAATTGAGAGCATACAAAGGCACCACATTAAGGAGCTGAAATATCCCTTTCTTCACTGAGCACTATCACACACTCCAATATCAAAATACAGCTTCAGGGATGGCAGCCCTGCTATTCAAACCACTATTATTCTGAGGGATTAGTGCAGAGATTAGTGCATGAATAGACAGACATAAAACACGGCAAAACAAATAGATGTCGAGCGATAAATCAGGGATGAATGGATCAATGAAAAACGATAAAGCAATACTGGGCAAAATAACATTTTGAGGTTGTATGACTGATTGCCGTGCAACCCCAGCAACAATTTTAATTTCAGTTTCATGTCAATCTGATGGTTTTCATTGCCAGAGTAGGTTTGCACTGTCCTTTTAGGTATGTATATATGTATATATGTATGTGCTCTATATGGAGAATTTGTGGTAGCCCCATATCTTGACTTAATCACACAGGAGCATGCAAAATTGCACAAAAAGGTAAATGAAAACAAGAGAGCAACCATTTGTACTCTAGTTGAATACAATGTTAGTCTACAGCACATAAAACAACACTGCGAATGCTGTATGGAAGGGAACCATCAGTGTTGGCCTATCAGAGAGGCTACATTTACCATCCCTACTGTTATCTGATTATTCAAGAACAAGAAGGCAATATACTAGGTGAATATCATACTAAAACAAGAAAAAAGACTACAATATTCCACCAATATCTGAAAACAAGGCTTACAAACGCCCCAGGGCTGAAACATTATCTCTGGGTAGATCTGTTCAAAGCCATCATCTAAAAAATAAATAAATACAGCTCGAAAATAATATACAAATAAAAAAAACAAGAGCAGTATTCTATCAAAAAATCTGAAGCACCAAATGCCTCAGGGGTCTGAATATTAATGCTGAGCTCTTCGCTGCTATTTGAGCATGTGGTGGCAGTATGAAGAAGCACAAACACATAGAGAAGACTGTACACAAATAGCCTAAAGGGATTCCCAGTAGAACCTCTGAGGTAATGCAAGGTGACAGCATTCGGAAATGGGAAAACACAAGTAAACTAGGTTATCCCTGATGTACTGGGGAGGGGAAAGGAGAGGATAGGTGAGGAGAGGAGAGGAAAAGAGGAGGGAGAGAGGAGGGAGAGCCACAAGGAGAGGAGGAGAGCAACGAGGAGGAGACAATCGAGGAGAATGCAAGGAGAATATAGAGATTATTTAACAGAAGGGACTAGAAGAAGAGGACTACAGTCTTTTATATGTATACTGTCACTATTTGACTGTTGCCATAGCAACCAGGACACGCCTATCGTCACCTGGATGCAGGATCATGCAGATGTCTAAGCTGGTATTTATTAATGTAATCAATCTAATTAAGATTGATGTAGGTAAGATTGTGTGTGTGTGTGTGTGTGTGTGTGTGTGTGTGTGTGTGTCTGATGCACATTAATAATCAGTAACTATTGATGCATCAGTCAAGAAAGGAACCAACGCAGAGAGCATCACATAATCCCTACTTTAATGCACACACACACACACACACACACACACACACACACACACAAACACATACCTCTTAACATCAGTGTGTGGTGGCACTTCACTGTCATTCCAGGCCCCTGTAAATGGCCACAGGCTTTCTGCACAAGGTGACTGCTGTGTTTTGAAGCAGCACCTTTCAACCTCACTGTCACAAATCTGACACAAAACATCGAATCAAACATCGAGGGCCCTGGTAATACTTGTCAGTCCGATGTCATCTGAGCATTCAGAGATCTCTGATGTGATGGGAAACTACACGGCTGGGCCCGGCGGTCCTGGATGGTTGAAAAGCTCATTCAAGCTTGTCCACTGTGATCTGGATGGATGGAAGGACTTTTTATTGGTGTCCCTACAGCTTGACTTCCACAATCCTTAGGCTGGATTCACTCTGCATGTGGAATCAAGTCAACTGATAAAAAAGGTGCTATGTGCAGCATTTGGAACATCAACCAATTAACACTTTGATTTGTATACATTAGTATAATTAACAAAGAGAAATGGAGGTGATATCCTCTACACATCTGTACACTGCATTTTACATATGTATGCCACCAGGCTGGATTGCTATGCAGGACAAAACAAGAAGAGGGCGCTAGAAAACAGAGCTGAAGCTTTCAGAGGGTGTAACAATGGCAGATGGTGGAAGGAGTAAAAGGCTGATGGAAAATTCACTTCCAGCATGATATACTGTTCAGTAAAGTGAGAAAAAAAAAACATGGACTGACATAAGGGGTTATGGGATTCTCGTCATTCATAATAACCCAAGGTCCACAGAAAGTTGATGTCCAAAAATAAGCACCATTTATTACAAATCTTAAAATAATACGCTCAGAAGTTCCAAAACCGGGATGATAATAACAATTGCAAACTAAACATTTTTTGAAATGACAATGAATAGAAAATGACAGTTATTGTTTAAAAAAGATACACAATGTTAAACATTGCAAATACATTTGTAACGCTGCTCATCCCTTTGAACTGCCATGTTTCCTGATAATCTGATAAACACTGATTTTTCTTGTTGGTGCTTAGAAGTGTTTTTCACATTCCACAAAGCACGACTCATATCTGTCATCCTTTATGCCTAGATATGGATTATACAGAATAGGCTAGAGGTATTTTTTGTTACTCTACAAGTATACGTCCTACCGGAGGCGTCCAGATAGTGCACCACTCAGACTGAGAACATCATGTTCTTGGTTTGTATTAGTTTGGATACGAATGCAAAGGTTTGGATCCTGATTCTGACACCCAGAAGAAGAATTGGAAAATCAACAGGCTCCGGAAGCGAACAATTTTTTTTTTTTGGATTCGGGAACAACAGAGCTCAGTCAGTCAATAGCTGTCTGTCTCCACGACTGCAGTTTATTCACTAAAACATGCACAACCAGGCCTTTTGTAGAGCAGACAGAGTCATGACTCACTGCTGATTCAAAAGAAGGCCTAGAATGATAAGAAGAGGTTAACAGGGATAGATAACAAAAGTGACTCATCTTGATGTAGTGAATCTGACTGATACCGGAGCACAGACAAACCATGATGTTCTTAAGGTGAGATGATTGAGCTGGCACATCTTATGTTCTGTCTGCCCCTCATTCTAACAGAAAATAGCATAAGTGGTGTGACTCAGTCGCTGAGTAAGGTCTGTGTCTATGAGAAGAACAGGCAGCTGCACACTTTACATTCATTATAATTCTTTCAGTTCAGTTCTCCTGGTAGTTGAGAGCACGTTGAGTAGAAGAAGGGCAATGAAACGAAGGTAGGAACATTTTAAAGTTATCTTGAATAGCTGGAAATGTGTTTGCTGTAACGGATGGTCTACCGCTGCTATGCACTGCACTTCCAGGAGATCACTTGTCAATTAGACAGTCATTGTTTTCCAATCCACGGGCCGCCTCCTTTGAAGGTCGCATTTCCAGACCACATACATCATACTTGCTTGACAAGCCTGTCCCAATCCAAGGTGTCCTCAAAGCGCAGCCCTCATGCAGCCTTCTTTAGCAGAATTTGGTGGACACAACAGGTGTATCCTTTACTGTCCTCCCATAATCCTTACATGCTTTGTCATTTTGGAAAGTGCTGACAAGTGAAATGTAAAGTGAAAACAACATACAAAAATAAGTTAATACAACTGTAACTTGTGTATAATGTTATCCATTCTAATTTACAATGTATGCAAAAACCCTCTCCCAAAAAACTCATCTTTTCATTGGCCAACTAAGTTAACTGGCAAAACTAGAGTGAAGAAGTGATTTAAAATGAGGCTTACATTTTTGTTACTTTTTTTTTTTTTATTTTTTTTTTAGTGTCAACATACTTTTTTGTGGTGTAAGTTTTAACTCGTAATGAGCAACAGCTGTTTCTTGTCATGAGGCTGTGCCTGGGGGAGCTTCCAGTGAGGGATGCTGAATCTTCAGTAGACTGTCCCAATTAGAGGCCGTTAGCCTGCGGGTCTGGCCTTTTGTTCTCTCAAGTTCCAACCCGTTCTCCCTCCCAGGGCATCAAATACTGCAGCTTGGTCATGGCCTTCTGCGTCTGATACTGACACAAAAGACACCCATTACAAGCCTAAGACACCCTTTGGCATCAGTTTGAGATGCGGCGTGTAAGCAACAGGACTTTCACCTATGATACCTGAGTTTAATTCCCGCTTCCATGGTCCAGTTTCCAGTTTCTTTTGGGGTTGTTATCAGATGCAAAAGGGGCATGACAAACTGCCGTATTTGACATCCTGGAAATGACAATGAGTTGGCAGTTCACACCATCCCTTCCAGTCCCTCAAAGGAGGCTGACCCAGAACTGGGACACAGCTTGTGGGTGCAGTACCATGACCTCTTAACTTGGATTTTTGGTATTTAATATTCTGCAGATGGCGCTCTTTGCTTTGTCTGTTCAGCCATGGCAGCTGTCTCTACTTCAGCTAGCCACCCAGTTCTTCCTCCACTAATGCCGCAATGCATTGTACTTGCAACTCAGAAAAAAATGAACTCCGTCGTGAAAAAGTGCAATAGAACGGTGGGTCAAGTTGGAAGACCAACAAGATCCAACCAGCTTGAGTAAACACATGATGTCATAGCAAACATGGTGGTGCATATGGTGAACCGTGAACAGAATTACTTTTTCATCACTTTATGTAGTGTTTGTGTTGTGACACATGCTGTAACAACTTTTCAAGCATGCAGTACTAGCCTACTCCTCCTGTCTCTTGTTAATATATGTAAACAAACATCAGTTTGCTTCTGGCATCCATGTTTTCCCAAGCAGAAGCACTGGGACGCAGTTAGATTGGAAATTGGAAATACAAACTATCCACTACTGACTTGTAATGGATTAGAGCATTATTCCAAACAGGAAACATAAAACGCCTCACTTCCTATACATTACATTCTCGGTGTTTAGAAGAGTACAAGCTTTAAAATAAGCTCAACCACAACCGAATTAAATCAGCCCGTAACAGAAAGTGGCAAAGCACACATGTATTTATGTGAAAATGTCACCGTTTCTTAATTTAATTTGTCTTTAATGGGTACACCTTTTTTTGGCAGGACTTTTCTTGTCAGTTTAATCATGATGCTGAAATTTAAAACACATTTTAACATCTCTGAGGCGCCAGTCACAAACTCTTCTGATCAGACTGGGCCCTGAGCGGACGAGCAGCCAGATGTCGATTACTAGTTTAGAATCATAAGAGCTCAAAGCCAAAATGCAACATTTTTATGTTAACGTGACCCAGGAGAAAATACATGCCTTTTAAGTGCTGGGCGAAGGGAGAGCACGAAAATTAATAATCCTCAAAACACTAAATCCAGCATCAGAGAAATTCGGCTTCAAGTTCAACGAGGGAGTCATGAAATACTTGCAGAGACTTTTTTAAAATACTGAAAGCCTAAATGTCACATAATTGACTAAATGCCATACAGAGTGTACGTGTAAATGCACAACTCTGCAGAATGTCACCATTTGAGTTATGGGATCATCAAATGAATCCAGAGCAGTTTTTCCTGAAAGGGACAATTGACATTTTGCATTTCAGCCAGCTAGTTTGCACCAGGCATTTGTCACGTTGTGGTAAAAAAGTTTCTGCACTGGCTGGTTCACGTTGGTTAACATTCCTCACCGAACACAATGGGCGCTGCTAGCCACAAGTTATATGATTAATGAGATGTTCACATGACGATAGAACAATATTTCCCTAAAGGAATACCTTGACATTTTGAATTTTATTCTGTTATTTTTCTACACCAGGCGCTTGTCAAACTGTGTGTCTAAATTTGTCCTCTAATCACCAGCTGCTTCTGCTTTATTAGTCATGTTATTGATGAGTGTTCGGTTTTTAGCCACTACCGACTAAAATATCACTGAAATGGTAATAATACATTTTTTATTCATAAAGCATTGATTAAAAGTCCAGTCCATTATGAAATGAATAAAAATTTTAACTATGAATAAACACATTAAGATAGATCAAGAAAAATAATAAATGCACAGGTTAAAAAGATACAGATCATATGACAGTGATTCTTATAAGTTTACAGCAGATAAATATTGATCGATACCACTCTGATGTAAAGCAACATTATTTGTAATTTGTGCAAAATCTCCCACATGATCAGTTAAGATGACGACACTGCAAGAGACAAGTAGAACTGGAGCAGCGCTAGAGATCCACCTGCATCTGCTGCCTATAAGATCATCACAGTTTCTGAGCTGTACCATGTTTAGCAAGTACTCCTGCTCATGCAATCACTTCATTATGTGTGTGGGCCTTTCTCCAATACTTTAGACAGAGACGGAAGTTCATAAATCAGTCTGTAATCACCGAAAATATAATTAAGAGCATCTGTTGTTGATGTAGAGTGCGGCACGCAAGAGGACATTAGGGATTAGAGAGCTGCAGCTGTGCACACACAGGAAAAGCACACAAACTGTGAATATGCACACAAACAAACAAGACGTGGTGCCCCGCTGGCCCCCGTGCAGCACGCTGTGTTGTCAGAATAACCCAGGTACATCTCAGCTGTGAGAGGCCACTGTTTAACCTTCATGTGCCCTTGGTGGCTGGACAAACCCCGTCTGCTCTGTCCCAGCTGAGCCATATATTCCCATGTGGAGGCTGCCCATTATAGCTGCAAGGAACTACGACCTCTGGGCAGCTCTACTGGGGGAGTTGAGGGTTCAGTGTCTTGCTCAAAGGTCAACAGTTATTATAGAAGGTGGGCAGTGGTAGCAGCTGTGCACGTAGATGCTGTGCTTGCATGCGGGAAAAAAAAAAGTGAGACGTGACACTCGCCGTAGTTGGGATGTCATCTGAACAAGGAGAAAAAGGATGCATTTTACAGTTGCTATGACGACATGTGAGCTCATGGCCAGGGATATACCAGTAGTTGGCAGGTGCAGTTGAATCATATCTCCCTCCAGGTTCTTTGCTAGTAGATTATGGTAGGCTTTACTCTATATTCATAAAGTTCAGGAAGATTAGACTGCTGCGATTAATCTGTCCAACATCTTTAACCGTCATTTTATCTGTTGCTCTACCCATTCCCTTTTATGATTGGTCACCTGTCCTAAAACTGATGGTGATGAAGCTGCATCTTGGAAAAACTGGACATCATTTAAAAACAGTAAGCAACAAATTATGAACATCAAGAGCGCTTTGCATTTTTTTTTAAGTGACACAATGTAAAAGGACGTCCATCGGGTGCATATGTCCATTGTTAAACAATTAAAAAAAAAACAGCTGAAAATATGGCACAGCGCTTACTCATTAATTTTCCACAGAGCTGGAACCAGGATTGAAACCAACCAGACGACTGAAGTAAACACACTTAAAAACCATGTCACCGGCATGGTGACATGCTGGTAACACTTTGTAACACTATGCACACTGACGTAAGCACAATCTAATGCTCGCACACCGAACGTTCCAGTGCATTCACACATTCAGGCACCGTTAGGTTTGGCTGTGAAGTTTGTGTCTCAGTCGAGAGTGGCAAATCTGCCCTGTGAGGGATTAAGAAAGGGCGGATAACACCTGAGGTGGTGGGAACAGTTGGCAGTAAAGACGATGGCGTGACTGAGGAAACTCAAGTGGTTTCACAAGAAGCCCTTGGGGTTACAAAGCTGCTCCGATAACTTGGAAGCAAGTGCGGCCCCTTTGCCTAGAATTTCATCAATTTTTTCCTTTTTTCCACCTAGAAATTAAAGTGAAAAGGGAAGACCGTGCTCATGAAATCCAGGACTATAAAAACCACATTAGCCGAGTCCAAGTCAATCACAAGAACAAGACCATAGACGATGGAGAACACGACAGACTACAAATCAAGACCCTATCAAGAGCAAAATGTAACTGAACAGGCAACAGGCAGCCCGGATAGCAGCATACTTGTCAAAAACATATTGTTGGGATAGTATTTTACTAATTATTTGACAATTATTGTTATTGCTGATGGGAAGCAAGCAAGACATACAGTATACCATCTTGTTTCCAAGTTACAAATGTTCCTTAGGACGTTTCTAGGACCCTATTTCGGTACATGAATTTAGACAACCTATGAGGAAATATTACACACATAAAATTTGACACAGCATGGTGTTGCCACTTTCCATGGTAATCAATCCTCTTGTAATGCAGCGTTAGTCATCTTACAGCTGGCTAGCTAACTATGAGGAAAACTGATATTGCTAACCCAGAACATCCTGTCTGATTGGTATGAGTAATTTCACTGGTTTTCCAGAAACAACTGACTGGACTAAGTGCTTTGACATGTTTATGAGTTAGCAATTTTCACATAAAATGTATTTCAAATGTCAGATTTATGCTATTTATCACATCCTCAGCTGCAAATCTGGAAAATTTTCTCTTGGCAGGGACTTTCCACTGTTTAAATTTAAATGAATTTTGGATAAATTGTGTTCTTATTCAAATTGTTGGTTAACAGTACCAGACACTCAGAGTTTTCTGATTCTAAGGACCCACTGTCTGACCTCTACTGTTGAAAAACTAGGGTGCCTGGTCTTTGGTGGAAGGTGATGTCACCACCAATAAAGTGACATCACCTGCCACTGAAGACCAGCCTCCCTGTTTTCACCATTAGAGGTCAGGTTTCACAGAGATCTGGGTTTGAGGTTTGGTTGTTCTTTAACTCATTGGCTGCCAGCCATTTTCAGAACAGAAAGCCCATACTGCCAGCGTTTTAGAGCATTTAAGTGATCTAGAACGCGACTAGATTGCTGTAAGCTATGACAAACTTCACCACTAGGCCTGGGTTGGTGGTCATTTTTTTTTTTTTTAAGATGCTGCTTGGAACGCAACATTATTCTCCGTGGCTTCACTTGCCTAGATCACTTGTCTCCACTTGTCTCAGAGAAGGCAGAGAGGATAGAGATGCAGATACAAGCTTAAACTATTCACACAAACTTCGCCTGCCCCATTGAAAAGTCTAACTGACGTCGCATGCCGTCTTTGGCAGTCAACGTTTGGATTTGAATTGACGTCTATAGATGTCATTGGCAGCCAATGAGTTGAAAGGAAGCTTCCTATGTGTCCTACATGCATGAGACAGTCCTACAACCAAACAATTTCTGCTTCCCATCTAGAACTGCTGCCTGAATAGAAAGCTTCCTTGAGTTTGAGACAAAGCCAAGGGGTTTACTGTCAGTGGTGATGGATGTAGCTACCGTGAGACACGAGAGGAAGTGACACGCGCCACATTCTGCATTTTGGTGATAGAAGCAGACTCTGATTTCAGTGTGGGCATTTCACTGTCAGGTGTTATAAATGCAATCCACTTAAATCATATCTAGACACAATGTGGGACAGGTTACAAGACAGCGACGACAACTCCACACAAACACGGTGCTTTACCTTGTCTTTGATAGCAGTTAAAAGAACAGTGGGTGAGATGGAGATGGTGGCAGCGCACACACAGAAACACACACACACACACGTTTCTGAATTAGCAGGGGAACAATGGCAGCCCTTATTTTTGAAACAAGAAAAGTTTAGGAAGTTTGAGAGGCTTCTGCTGTGCACGAGTTAATTAAAAAGTTTAAGCAAAGTGGGATAAAAAGTAAGAAAAGCAAACCTTACTCATCATTTTCAATTACCAGTGCACCACAGTGACATGCCCCTCTCTCACGCCAATTTTACTTTTCCATCCTCTCTTTTTTTCCCACCCAATTCACCCTTCAGTCTATTATCCATTCATCCATTCCCCTCTTTGTGGCCAATCCCTCTGTGCCCTCTGTGGAGACTCTAACCTTTCAAACATCTGCTGTAACCAGCCCTCCCCAACACACACACACACACACACACACACACACACTGCAGCTTGTGGCCTGGCATCATCTAACTGGCATTAGAGAAACAGCTTACAGTGTCTGTGCCCCCATGCCATGTCGCTGACATTTCGAGCGCTGCACACACACACACACACACACACACACACACACACACACACACACACACGCAGTAAAACACACTCCATAAACAAAGCCCTTGGTGACTTGCAGCGCTTTTGATTGCACACACCATGACAAGTGTCTGTTGTTCCAACCAGTGCTTGCAGAAACACACACATAACTCATGCATGAACACCACATACTGAATGTTTTCTTTCATCCATTTCCTTTAAACTTCTGTCTCTCTCTTCATCTGCATGTCAGACCATCGTTTTGTGTTTTCCATCAATCCCTTTCTCTCTCAGCACTTCTCCATTCTTGCCTTACACTGTCAGTGAGTCTCACTCTGTTGTCTGTTCATACGTGTGGATAATTGTGATTACAGTGAATACTTACTAGGATTTTTGTGTGCATGGTTCTTTTTAAAATGTTCTTGCGATATTTCCATGGTTTATTATAGCTGTACTGGGGAATGATGCACTTTGCACATTGGGCTTTGTAACTATGAGAAAAAAAAATATTTGAAGCCATGATTAAATGGTGGTCATGAAATATATCTTCCCTCAATTTAATACATCTTTTCCCACATTTTAGTTAATTCGTGGCCACAAGATCAGAGTTCAGTACTTCTTTTCTCCTGGGAGTAGACTGCGACTGCAGCAGACATTTGACCCTGAGCCTGTGCGAGGACCTGCTTCCCGTCTCGCTTCCCTTCCTGTGAAGTGAGAGGAAGTGCAGTTGTTTTGGTGCAGCAAAACCATCTCAAAGTGCATGAAGCGAGACCATTTTGGTGCCCAAACCTAACTTTTCCCTGACCTTAACTAAAACATGGGAACGAATTCATTAAATTGAGCAGGAGTAGTAAATCCTGGCCTCGAAATATTTTTTTCTTCTTTTCTTTTTCTTTTTTCTTCCTTCCTGGGCTCCGCACCTTGGTGGTCCAAGTGGCGCATTTCGGGAAAATTTGGAAATTTGAGATGCTTCATTTATCCAAAGCTGCTCACTCCTCAGACAGTCCCCATAAATGTCCTCTCATCTTTAAACCTCTATAACCTAACCTTCTTATTATCCGTCAGGGGAAGAGATGGTGAAAAACAAAATCTGAGCAGTTAGTGATTCCAGCGTTTCCTGGATTGCATTGTTTTGTATCTTGCTTTTAAAACACACGAACACACACACGTACAGAGGGAGAGGGAGGAAGAGAGAGAGAGAGAGAAAGAGAGAGAGAGAGAGAGAGAGAGAGAGAGAGAGAGAGAAAGAGAGAGAGAGAGAGAGAGAGAGAGGGAGAGAGAGAGAGAGAGAGAGAGAGAGAGAGAGAGAGAGAGAGATTTCACACCAGGGACCATGCAGGACACCTGGAATTATATGCAAATAAAGCAAACCTCTCAATTAGCAGTGCTGGATGCTCCTCTCTGTGCAGCCACTTTTTGATGCGGCAGATATGGCAGGTGTATTTTTACATAACAGTCCCATCCAGGTGAGCCTTGAAAACCACACAGAGCACTATATAAGTGTCATATGATATGCTACAGCTGTTGCCTCACAGCAAGAAGGTCCTGGGTTGAAATTACCTGCTGCACCTGTGAGGCTTGAGTTTGTGCTCCACCCACCTCCATAACTCTCATCTGGAATAAATGGTTATAGATAGATAGATAGATAGATAGATAGATTTTTATTGTCATTGCACAATCATATACGTATAATAATGCAACGAAATTAGGGCTCAGTCCTTTCGGTGCAGGGGAGAATAGAAAGCATCGTCCATCTTGCTAGTTGAATAGCCAAGTCCAGTAATAGATGGCTGCAGCCATTATAGAAAATGGATTGAAGTACCACATGGATCTCTCAGTTGCAGAGCATTTTTTGGCTGACACAGTCATTCCTAGCGACTTATAATAAGGAGGCAAGTAGTGCCTTGCTCACAGACCCTGTAACAGGACACACCCTGAACCAATCACACTTCAGTTACAGGACGGCGTCTGCGGCAACTTCTCCCAAAGAGCCACAAAACCTGTGGACCACACAACAATCCTGTGGCACTTCACCGTAGGGATTTTTTGTAAGTGCTGTGAATGTATGTGCACTCACATACTTATGTGTGTGTGTTTAGATATATCAGTGTGTATCAGCATAGCTAATGAAATCACCATTGCCAGATAAACAAAAGCAGAGGTTGATTACATCTTGATAGAAGGCTCAGGGATGATACTGATATGGAGAACGGAGATGGACGCGTGCATGTGTGTGTGTGTGTGTGTGTGTGTGTGTGTGTGTGTGTGTGTGGCCTGAGAGGACGGATGACGGTGCTGTCTGCTATTATTAGTGTTGTTGGGCCTGGTTAGTGCGTATCTAGAGTTTGTAACACTACACTACGCACACATGTACACACACACTCAGAGTCACTTACGGCTACTGTCTGTGACATCAAAGACAGCTGTCTCCCAAAATGACCAATCGGCCTGCAGCGTAGTGGCTAGACAGGCCAATGGATGAAGAATAGAGAAAGAGGGCGAAAGAGGCATTCATGTGAGAGCGAGAGAGAGAGAGAGAGAGAGAGCACAAAAGCCATGGGGGAAAAAGCCGATCAGAATCGATCTTAACTCCCAACTAGCCAATGGGCTGACAGTTATAATTATGAAACACTGACTGCCTCAGGGACAGACAAACTCATGGCATTGGTTTTACCTCCAATCCATTTTTCTTTAACTACCCCTTTTTCCATTAGATTTCATTCATTTGGGACTGAAAATAGCCAATAGCAAAGCACTAAACACACTTATTGAAATAATTAATCAAATGTGGTCTTTCGCCACCAGTAATTATATTTAATGTGTTTGTTAAACAAACAGGACATGGGATTTGTCTCAGCCTAAGCAATTGTTAAACTTGCTGAAATTAACTAAGTAAATCCCACAAATTAAGCTATAAAATAAGTAATTATAATTTTTCTTTTAAGACTGTGGGCAGCTAAGGGCCAGGCAATACACCGTGCTGAATTAAAATGTATTGGATTCATTTGTTTAAATACATTTAATGAAAAGCCTTATGTGGAATAATAAATTTAAATGTGTTTGTTGGAGCGCAGAAGCCGGTAACAGATTTTGCATGTTAACAGTGTTGACAAACTGGGACAGAAACTCCATGAATGCACACACATATACAGTATACACAGACACATAGATACCAGCTTGGGTACACACACACACACACATACACACACACACACACACACACACACACACATGCATGCACGATTGCGAAAGTCTGCACGCACACCGACATATGGAATCCTTCGTCCGATAAAATGGGATAGCTGTTGCCATGGTGGACAGCAGGTGGTGTGTATATGTGTGTGTGTTCAGGGTGAGACAGTGTTTGCACTAATTGCAAAGGAAGTGTGTTAAGGGGGTTAGGCAGCCTTAATGAGGTTTTAAAGAGGTCAAAACCAGATGATGACCTGCCTGACACACACACACACACACACACACACACACACACACACACACACACACACATTCACACTCAGCTTCCTACAGTTCCTGTGAGTAATCAGATTAAGGTCATAGTTTGATTAAAGGGTTCATGGCAATGCAATGGTAATGTGACTGTTGCAGGAGTTACTGTTGAAGGTGGAATATCCATCAAAGTTTCTGAAGTCTGATACCAATATTTTTTGGGCTGAATCTACCAGCGGCTGACATTCAGCATCTTTGAATTCAACCTTTGACTTTGAATTTGTTTTTTATTGTCTTTTGGCAGGAAAAGCCTTTGAAATAACATGTAGGACTCTAAACTTCTCAACAAGTCCTCCAACCCCTATGCCCACACAGGTCGTGTGTTCCAGCCTTCTACTATGACCCACAGGACAGTTTCCTGAGTTGGCCAGTTTTCGAAACCTGTTAGAGCTAACGTCAGCTGCCTAAAACTGAACATTGATTCAGCTTGGTGAAAGGTGATTGACCCGTTCACCAACCTGCCATCCTCCTTATGTAGGTTTAATACACCACACTGTCATTATTTATGGGACCACTAGAGGTCGCTTAACTTCAAAATGTAACTATGGGTCACATTAAGCTGCTGTACAAATGATGTATGGGGTGTTTGTTTGCCATAGGAAAGTCTCAAACTTCTCCATTAAAAAGGCATAATATGTAATAATTTATTTTCTCAAATGTGCAATGTGAAAATAACCATAACATGGTGATAGGAGTTCAGTGTCGATCAATATCAGTCAGTCACTTCACTTCTCCCACTGTAGTTACGTTTCATTGTAATGTACAGCTGATGTAATATTATGATCAGTATGATTGTTTTCTTTTATGATTTTTTTTTTAATCAGGTGATATAGTGCACTTGGCCCTGATAAGCATTACTTAGCCCTGCTATGAAAATATATCAGTGGACAATGTCTTTCTCAGTGCACCTTATTTTCTTTATTTTCTTTTAAGGTTGAAAAGCCTTTGGCACGAGTAAGTTGCCACATCCCTCCTACTGGGACGTAACTGAGGATGAATGCTCGCAGGGGACTGATTCAGACATGGGAGACATTAATTTCCATGACCTCAGTGACTTCCTTTCTATAGAAAGAAGTCAAATACTAGATTCATCCTCTGGAGATAACAGTCTAATTGAAAACCAGATGGCACTTTTGACCTTTCTAGTTAATTATACATTGACGCTGCAGATTAGTTTCTCGGAGACTGGGCCGGGGACTTAAAGTTGGGTGGTGAGAAAATTAAATTGGGCCCCGGAATTATTCTGGAGATGGTTTTTGACAAGCAAAGTTTTGTTTAATATGAAACTCCTGGCTTTTTTTATGCTGTCAAAATGTTCCTAAGTCCCTGTGGTGGGAGGCTACATCACTGTGCCATCGCAGTCCCAACAACAGGTAACAACTTTGTACAGTAAGTATTCTGAATGTATTTAATCAAAGCTGGCATATACGCCTTTACTGGCTCAGACATGGAGAGCAAGAGTTTCAAAACTTTGCCAACAAATTCAAACTGTATTATAGTATTTCCTCAAAAAATTAGCAAGCCATTGAAACAAATCTATCTATCAATCTATCTATGTAATGGTGTCTATCCTGATTACATGAATTAAATTAAGACATAGACAATATGCTATAATGAAAACTGTATTCCCCTGGTAATTGCTATTGGAGCACCATACTGTAATTATATTCATTTTAAATGCAAGAAAAAAAAAAATCCATTAAACTCCTTTTAAACCTCTGCAGTTAAATACATGTTAAATGTCATTATGTTCCATTCACTGATACTGGAGCCATACTGGTGTTACTGTCTAATGTTAAAACCACATTTCCATAAATTTGTCCAGAAGCGCTTTACATTTTTAACCCTTAGCTGACTACGAGTGCAAAGCAACTTAGTGTCTCATGACCAGAGGCTTGGTGGGGTGGTAGTCATATGGCCATGGAGGGTTAAACACATACATCTGGCACAAGAATTGCTCCTTGTAGGTATGTCTGAGGTTAAGTGTCTTATCCAGGAGCAGCTTTTTGGCAGCTGCTCAAAGGTGGAGGAGAACATTTCATATTCACTTCAGGAACAGAGATCTTCCCTGCATTAGCCGACTCCATCGCTAAGTTTCCATGTTCCGCTGCCATTCCATATTTAGGTGCCATCAAGATTCATTTCCATAAGTCCCCCAGAATTGCTTATCTTTATTATTGACCTCTCCAGTTTAATTATGCAAGATATATGAAATTGGTAGTCAGCGCTGCAAGTAAGACTGAATGTTAAGTCACTGTTAATGCTAAAAGGGCACATTTGCATAAACCCCATACCTCACTGCATTTGTTTCTAACCTCAGCATTAATACTGTGCATGCATTCTGAAAATGAATTACACTATGGGCATGGAAAATACTCTGACCTGTCTGACTGGAGGGTGTCAGCTAATTTGGTGAACAGAGTCTGCACACGGCCATTTTACCCCCCCAATTTTTGGAGTGTGGAGAGGAGAAAGCAGCTGCTTCCCAAAGTTTAGGCTGCAGCCGAGCCAGGCAGTATTTCACGGCTGCTACGTCGGTGCAGGCTGTTCTGTTTGGAAGGATGAAGGTCTGAGTTATTATGGATCCCAACTATCCCAACTGTTTTTAAAGGAGAAGCCCTGGTTGTCTTTGGAGTGCAGTGCTACTGAGGACCCGTCCTTCCTCGGCTGCAGCCCAGCCTCTGAGAAGCAGCTTTGGTGGAACAAAACAACAGGATACATGTCGTCCCCTTCGAGTGAGTTGGAACTCCTGTGATTTAACTTTAGTGAGTGTAAAACCAACATGAACAATCTGTTTCATCCACTCTTCTCCTCCCTCACATACATGTCAAGAGGTGTGCTTGATGCAATAGCACTGAGGTCAAAAATCTCTAGCGCTGTGACCAAGGCCATTTGAGGTAATAGCTGCATGTGCTGGAGCTGCAAATTGGATAGGGGTTGTTATTATCAGACGACTGCTGAATTTTGCTGAAAATCAGTGGGTCATTTTCTCTGGATTTTTTTTTTTCCACAAAAGTAGCCTAATTTATCAAAATTGAGGTCTGAGTGGAGGCCTGCTAAATTCTACCACACTCTTTCTCACTGACTTTAACATGACCCTGTGTGCCATTGTTGTCTTATATTACACATATTCATCTTCCACAATGACAATTAACTGTGTTCTATTCTATTATACGACCCTTTCCCCTTAGTCTTGTGTTTTACTAATAAGGTATATTGTACTGACACATACAGTACATAAAAATACACATAGGTCAACACAGACACACACACACACACACACACACACACACACAGTTCCCCAGTTGTGTTTTGATTAATGAGTACACAGGTTGGGGTCAAGCCAAGAATGAGGGGAAATAACTGGTTAAATTAAGGACTCACCTACCTGCACATGAACACACACACACACACACACACACACACACACACGCACGCACACACACATGCACACACACACGCACACACAGCTCGATATATGCATAATTACACTCTCTCCTGACCGCTGAACTGAATTAATTACTGCTTTCGTAGTCTAAAAATACATGTGGGCAGCAGAGTGAGTGTGTGTAAGATAGAGGTGGAATGTGTGTGTGTGTGTGTGTGTGTGTGTGTGTGTGTGTGTGACTAAATCCACTGCTACGTCCATCTGTCATGTCTCCAATTCAAAGAGGTAAAAGTGCTCTGAGATTCTATAATGGCTAGAACTTTGCCCTCCTCCAGATAAAAAATAGTACAATAGTAAATGTAAATCTAAAATGATTAAATAGCAGCAAATTCTACATTAAGCCACCTCTTTATTCTTTCTCCCTCATCCTTCTTCCTTTTCTCTTTTCCTATTTTCATCTCCAGGTGATTGACACCGGAAGTTCTCTCTTGTTTCTTCATCACCTCGTCTTATCTCCTCCTCCTCTTCTCGTCCTCCTTTATTTCCAGTGATTGACACAGAAAGCTTCTCTATGTTACCCCTTCTTTCTTTTTCCTCCGTCTGCCCTCCTCCTCCTCCTCTTTTCTGGTGATTGACACTCGAAAAGCGGTGGCTGCTTAAAGAGTTTCTCTTTCCCCTATGCACTGAAGGACCCTCCAAGTAATGAAAATGAACTTAAAGTGAGAGAGAGAAAGACAAAGAGAAAGGGAAAATGAGAGCATGATGCCCATGGTTGTAAGAGAGGAATGAAAATTATTTGTAAGAGAGAATCCTTCTGAATGTGTCCTGTTTTAAGTTTGCCGGAGTGGTTTTCTTCTTGTAATGAGGCAGCCATTCGGAATCACAGGTGCAATGATGACTTTTTTTGGAAATGGGAACTGAAGAGAGGGTCACATTGAAATGGTTTCATTACAGATTCAATGGGCAGGGAAGAGAAATGAGGCAGCAAGTCATACAAATAAAGAGCCAAGAAGTCTCCGTCTGTTTATCTCTCCCCTTTTTTTTCTTATAACACAAATAAAGGGAGGCATCCACCTCTCTTCTATTTCACCTTCTCTCTCCAACTCTCAAATATATCCTCCAAATAGAGGAAGACACAACTCTGTCTGTGGCAGCATCTATCTCTCCATCACACATTATAATGTCTGTCCAGCCATGCTTTCTCTGACTGCCTGCCATCCACCCGATTTTCACATCCACCTTCAGGCGAAAGATAACCGGTACTTTAATTGCACTTCATTATTTTGCCACATTTGAACTCAATGAATAAACAAGTTTATTCTCGGCCTTGACAGAATCACTAGTAAAGGTTTTCCACCAGGATGTGCAAACTGTGATGCACAACCCCAATTCCCTTTTCTTGGCCTTACCTTTAGTTTCGAAATGCCCTTGACTGACTGGTGGCCCTTTAGAACAGAGCTGTAAGGGCTAATGCTTGAAATCTTTACTTAAGAAATGGGGCACCACACTGTGCACCATCAGCAGCCATAATCCATACAGAAGTTGTACATTTATCCGTCCAGTACAGGACGGATAAATTTATTACTGTATTAAACAGAAAACAGGACAGGACAGCTTTTCTGTTACCACAGCAACTCACACCGCCTTGCACTGACGTGTTCAAACTTTATTTGCGGGACATGGAAATAAGCCAAATGCTGCACCATCACGCATAAATCGCCATTCAACCACATTCAACTGATAATGTGAATAGCCATTTTTGTGAAATGCTTGTCATAAAGAACCCCTTACGTATTTCATTGCATCAACATTAAACTATGATATCTCATGGGCACGCTGGTAGCTCAGCTAGTAGAGTGCGTACCATGTATCAAGGCTGAATCTCGGGTTCATACCTGGCTCCCCTCTCTCTTCCTTGTCTTTTCTCTCTCTCTTTTGTCACTATTAAATAAAGCAGAAATACCAAAAAAATGATTTTATAGTTTTTGCATGGTGATTTGTATATTTACTACATTTATGAACTTCTTTCCAGGCAATTCCTCTGCATTTGTCTCACTAGTCTGTCTAAAAAAAAAACTCTGTTTGGAGGGTCATACAGCCCTAGCACTTTGCCCTTCCTCTCAATCTCAACAAGAATAAGATTACCCTACCAGTATATGTGAACACGCAAAATGGAGGGTTGGCACTAAGTGGTAGGGGTAAAGAGTGAATTGGGATTGGGCCCCATGTGTAGGCTTTCTAGAACCACCATTTTGCACCAGCAATCAAAGGCCATAGAGGAAGACACCCATTGTAGAGGAGGCAGAGATGGCAATTTTCCCCACCAACAGTAGCCTCAATTGCAAGGAAATACAATGCAGCCACAAGCTGTGTTGAGTCAGTTTTACCTCTTGAGGAAAAACCCTCTAGCTCTCACTGTGTTATTGCTCTCTCCACCTACGAATAAAAGCCACAGCTGAATGCAACAAGTCCAAGTCCTTCTCCACATTTGGTGACAGTAACTGTGGGGAATGTTGGAAATCACTAACTGAAGTAAAGCGGATGAGAAAGGCTGAGAGAAAGCGGGTGCACAAACTAAAATAACTGCACTGGACGCCACAAATTGATGATCTATAACAATGCCAGAGTATCTGAGGATGGAGTTTCCCTTTAAGCTTTTGTGCACTTGCAGATTTCTAAAGGCCTTTTTTGTGGTTCTCTGCCATCCTGATATCCCAGTGTTGCAGAGCCAGGCTGTTCCGCTTTAACACAACGTGATGCAGTTGTTCACTTTAACAGTATAGTGATCAGTGATAATAAAAGAACCATGCGGTCTGCTGGCTTCTAGTATTACAAGACAGGTTAATAGCCACTGCTGTTCTCATCCTCTCGCACTCCCTCCTGGCCTCTTCCCTCATTCTCCCTCCCTCTCTCTCTCTTTAGCTCTCTCTCTCTGTCACGTTGGGCCAGCGCTTGAATGGTCTAATTTTCAGTAACTGTTACACCACTATGCACTCTACTGACTATGTAATATTCACTGGTAGCTCACCCAGGCTTTTACTGTCCGGTCAGGTTACTTACATAACACTAAGGCGACATTAGCTTTACCCAATACTGCCTGCTCTGATGGAGTTGTTAATTAATGTGCCAGGGGTATTTATGTTCAGATTTAACAAAGGGGATGGGAAGGATTGTGACTTTCATCCCTGCTTGAAATATTGGATTATAAGTGGCTGTGGGGCAGCTGTGTAGCCACCAGTAGAGAGGGATTAAGGTGTAACAGGTATAATAAAGATTTTTTTTTTCTATTTTTAGGGATTGGGTTTGGTCCAAGTTGTCTTGTATGGGATGTAACACTAAAATGACTCCTAGTTTGATACTTAATCACTGGCTCCATGCTTGGTTTGAAGAGAGGGAATTTAGGCTAAATTATACCGCAGTTTAAATTTAATATGCTGTCTACATTTCTGTGGCAGTGTCATTAACCAACTACCACTCCTGAAGTAATACAGAGCAAACACTGGTGAATCAATTTAGTCTATTGCTTTTTTCTCTTTGGCTTGTGTTTGGGCTGTATAAAGCAGGCTTAAGGAGGCCGAAAGCGAGTTTGAGATGAGATGCAATTGCAAACACCCCACTGTGCTGATCCATTTAGCATCCTGTCATGTAAATACACATAGTTTCACAAGCACAAATGCAGGAAAATGAGCTGAACCTGGTTATTTTGCTGGCGTCGGTGTTTAAACAAGGACTTACATGGAGGCTGAAGAAAGAGCCGTGCTCAGTCTGTTGTTTGGCTCCTCATTCCTCATATTACACTGAAATAAAACAGGATGAGACACATTTTCTGTCAGCTCTCGTGCTTTAGGTCTAGGTGGGCATTGAATATTTTTTTGTGACCCAGTCATGGAGATATCGTGCATTGCAACTGACCTGCATGTGTTTCTTAAAAATAAATTGCAATTTGCTTTGACAGCACTATATACTTTCCCATCTTTTCCTCCTTTCCAACTCTTTCATTATATATGCATATTTCAAATTTCAGTTTCATGTTTATCAGGCCTGTACTCATTGAACAAATAGAGAAATTACATGATTTTTTCTCCCAAACAAAAACATTGTCCATGGAAAACGAGCAAGTTGATGCGCAAGAAACAGAACAGCGGCATCAACTGTCTCAATGTGTCAAAGCTGACAATAAGCGAGGTGCGTCCAGACTGTCACAGGAGAGCAGGCAAGCGGACCCAAATGCAGATAGCAGCAGGCAGACGGAATGGAAAAAAAAAAAAAAAAAAAAAACGCTTAAATTTATTGAATACTGCACCAAAACACAAAACCTGGAGCTCAGGAACAATCCAGTGAAGGGTACTGACAAGACTACAGGTATAAACATACGAGGAACTAATGAGAAGAGAAGACACAGCTGGTGAGAAGGCGGGGACAGATACTGAAGGGAAAACACTGGAAACACTGGATGGGACAAAGAGCAGGTGAGGTGGAGACCAAGGTTTAAACTAACAAGGCACAGGGGATAATAATGAAACTAAATGGCATGGGGAGAGAATGAGAGAAAACAATAGAGAGAGAGAGTAAAGACTGAAAACACAAAGGCAAGCAGGACTGTAACATAGACGCTGCCTATATGTGCATTGTTCACTCAAAAACACTTTGTAGTTACCATACACTGAACATTTTGACGCCTGTGGTTCCCATCGGTGTGTGCCCATCTTTGTGAAACACACTGATAATTGATCAGCGCATGCAACGGAAGCAGCTGATATTCACAGCAGATTACTTCAGCCCTGAATTTGACACAATCAGTCATCCTAATGTTGCGTTTCCATAAATACTGCACTATAATTTTGACACTTTTATGGAATCAAATTCAACATAATTACATCTCGTCCACTGTAGCTCCAGGCGAAAGCAACCGAGCAGTGATTAAGTCAAGGTCAACTGAAAACACACTGTTAAATTAAGGTCAAAGAGAGGGCATTTCATATTCAATCCAGTCTCTGGTATTCACAGTTAGCAAACACTTCTCATTTCCATATAGTGAAAGTGCTGGGGTTGCATTCTGAAGGTGAAGCACTCTGGGAACAATAGGGGTAATTTACATAAAATCTACATGAGATTATCATAAACCTATACCTACCTAGTCATGGTAGAAGTCCCAAACCTGCATCTGTCCTGCATGAGCACTGCACCAGCGTGTTATTTCTATGACCCACTGGGCCTGCTGGTGGTGCTAAAGGGAAGCTTGCCAAAATTGCCAGGTTTCATCCTCAACTCTAGCCATCAGGAATGTTGCCACCAAATTTAAAATCTTATAACTACTAGTATCACCAAAATTCCCAGGTTTTCATTCTAGGTAACATGAATGCTAACCAAATTTCATGGTGATCCACCAAACAGATTTGGAGATCTGCTGCTCTGGAACCGTGGGTATGCCCACCTTTCACTGCCTGCCCTAACCTGCTCCCCTTCAGGTGAATTGACTGAGAACAGTTACAAGGCCCACCTGGACTCCAGGAAGACCCCGCCCCTACTCTACTTCTTATTGGCTAACCCTCAGCCCACCCTAACTGTCAAAAGTCAAAAATCAAAAATATAAATTGAAGATGATTCTAAAAATAGACAACCACTGTGAAATGCTTAATGCAGTTTACATACAATTGACCAGTTTCTGATGCAAGGCTTATGAAGCGTCTAAAGAAGTAAAAATATTGAATTTAAAAACGAATTAAAAACACATAGACACGAAAGGCAAGCTATTATGTTGTTATTATAATATAGTTAGCCTACAGTAATTGCAATCCATTACTCCCGTCTTTTGGTAAAAATTATCCAATCAGTACAAATCATGCATTTCCGCCTATCTATCCAATGTTAGTTCAACATTCCAATTTTGCAGTGCCCAAAGTACATGTATTTATGTATAATCTAAAACATCTCTCTAATTATAGGTTGTTTGGTCAAAGTTTTCCCTAATTACATGCACTATATTCCTCTTAGAGATATCAAAACAGTAGAGGATTGCTTTAAGAATATAATGAGAAAACTGGGGGTCTACTGTGATGGCTTGAAGGAATAATTACTTTCTTGTCAATATGCAGTTAGAGGTTAGATTTTAGTGTCTCTCACCTCATTTAATACCGATAATGGCCCTTGAGCAACAGGCGCTGAACCACTGAACCTGACATTTCTGAAGGATGTCAGAAGGTAGGATGGATAAAAGGATAGACAGAACAAAGTATTAAAAAGCACCATTGAAAAAAAAAAAAAAAAACAGGGACTTGCTAAAGATCATTCCTAGGTTTTCTAACTTTAATCATCAACTCAAGGTTGCTTTAGGATTTTTGTCAATATCTATTTTCCTAGTGGGAATTACATATATGTCAAATATACAATATGCTATAAAACTTTTTGCGCTATGCTATAAAATACCTAAACAGCTCATTGTAATGGAATTCATGTCTGCTCCAGAGGAAAAAAAAAAAAAAAAAACCTTTGCACACCTCTATTGCCACTGGACATTATTTCCGAGCTACATGAAGCTTTTATTCCACCCACAGCATTATCATCCAATTATTTTGTTGTCAGCAGTAATAGAGTTTTCCATCAGGGCCTGATGGATGATGTGGAAGCTTAAAAGAGGCTAGATCTTAGAAGAGGATAGACCTTTCTCAGGACTGAAAGCAGCTGGCTGAATAACCGGTGGCTTAAAGGGGTTAGTTAAAGCTGTATCTTTGGCTGCATTTTCTCCAACCTTGGCAGCGTCCATCTGCTCAGTCTCAAGGTTACTGTGGAATCATCACTCTTCAGTGTCAGATATCTCACCTATTCAAGCCTCCGCATCATTACTAATGGAATTTCTGTTTGCCAAACAGCATTCAGATCTTTTACTGCCAATACTGCTGTTGTCCCACCGGTGTTTTGTGTGCTTTATGGCATTATATAGGCTGTTGTGCTGGCAAACGATGGTATTACCCAGCCCTAACAGCATTAATAATGTTTTCCATTGGTGGAGGGTTCGTCTAACAGATCATAAGAGGATAATGCGTCTCTCAGAGGAGGGAACAAGAGAGGAGAGCAGAGATAATAGTTAATTTGTATTTGGCCATGGAGCCACATCACAATCAGAATCAGAGTCTTTTCTATCGGCAGGTTGCTAATGCATAAAGTTGTCTTGGTGATATTAGTGCAGAGACATTTTATTAAGTTACACTGTATAACCAGAACATGGTTCAAGGATAACAGGGCTTCTTTTACAGCTAAGGGACAGCGAAAGACATAATAGAAAGAATATGACACATATCATTAAATAAATATATTCAGTATACAATATCCAAGAAGTATGTTATGTTAACATTTGTATAACTGACAAATGTGTTGTACACTCTGCCATCTCATTGAGGTGGGGATCATTGAGGTCGCAAGTCATCAATATGAAGTCAACATCGAGTCCAAAGTCATGACTTTGACCTCAGACATCAGGTGACTTGACCAAATAATTTTTACCAAATAATTTTCTTTTAGCTCAAGATTTTAGCGTCTTCTCTCTTGATATTTGTGCCTTATAAAAGCGTGTTGCCATGGAGCCTTACGTTTATACCCAAACCCGATGGGAGCAGCACAGTCTGCGCTGGTTTGAGACTATTTTCTTAGTTTTTGATCCTGTAGGCTCATAGCAGTAGTAGCAGCAGTTGGCCTGTTTAATTGGTTGTATTGCAGCCTATAATAGTGGCTACAGTGGCTCTAAATGTATTTATAGATAGTAGCCTGTGTATCCTCTTTAGTGAATGAGACTCCTCCTGTCTGTCAAACCATAGTCTGTAAGATTTTGAAGCGGGGTAATGTTTGAATTCCAGATCATTTTCTTGCAGACAAGTTAATTAATGTCAATTTCTGACTCTGGCTGGGTGAAGTAAAGAAAGAACAGTTATCTTTTTAGGACAAAGCTCGGGTAGGGTTTTAAAATTTGGGCCTGAGGTTGGTGTACCTCTTTTGTGGAACGGACACAAACGGGTGCGATGACTTGACTACACCAGCACTGTAGCCCCCAACACCCCGTTCACACATGAGCTACATCCCCTTTGACAGGCCACCTCCTTTGTGGACCACATATGTCACATGGTTGTTTCAACTGTCTGAACTGGGAACTTTCCATAACCTGGGATTTTTGAGAACTTGAGAAGTTCTTACACTGCCAACGTCATTTAGCTTGTGACATGCAACTGAAAACAACAGCAGCAAGAATGGAAGAGGCTGTTGACACCATATATTCCATATATAGAATGTTACCCGTTTTAATTTAGCATAGAGATGAAACTGTAACTTCAGCTCATACTTTCATTAGCCAAAGTTCACTAGCTTAATGTTCAGTAGTGACTTAAAATGAGGATTAAAAGCTTTGCTACGCCAGGGGGAACTCCCAGTGATGCAAGAGAGAGTCCTCAGTAGACCGTCCCAATTAATGATTGTTAGTAAGCGGGAGGGACTAGCCTTCGGTCCCCTGAAGACCACATCTTCATAGACCATGTGCTTTGAAGAGGGCCACAACTGAATTGGGACACATCATGAAGATCATACTACCAGAGACATCATGGAGGGAGTGATTTGAAAAATAATAAAATCTGGATTCAAACACGATTGTGTTGATGAAATGAATCAGCCAAAGAGCAGTGGTATGCAGGAGATGAGGGGCAAATTACATGGCACATCAACAAGGTTGGCCTACTTGTGGTGTTTTAGACAAAATATAAGACTGTAAAAATCCACTTGGACAATAATAGCACGGCCATACAGATTACCAACAGTAACGCATAGAGACAGTTACACTGAATGGTAAGGAGGGGTCTATCCTTCTCCCTCGGTCTTGTCTGCCCGACTATCCTCACAGGTTATACAAGTTGAGACCCCATTCACCCAGAATCCCTTTCAACATTATTTCACTCTGCCTTGGTATCAAAGCCAACAATAGCAGTTAATTTGTCTCTGTGGTAGAATAGGTAGCTCTCAGCCTCGGCATCGGCTTCTCTCCAGCCTCGCTCCCCCTCTCTCAGTGGATGCGTAGAAGAATGAGAGAGCGCATGATGAAATCAGCATAAAAGTGGGTCCGACTGCTGAGTTCATTCTATTGTAACAGGATAGATGAGACAGACAGAGATACAAAAAGAAAGAGAGACACAGATAAACTGAGAGACTGAGAGAGACAGGGAATGGAAAGGAGAGAAGAGACTGATAGTGAAAGTGAGAGTTGCCCAGCACCACGACTAATTAACTGCCATTGTTGGCTTTGATACAGAAGGAAGGGAAACGATATTGAAAAGGATTCAGGGGGAATGGAGTCTGAACTCAGTGCACTGGTACTACAGATGTAGTGATGGGAGAAATCTTCCGCCATGCATTTGTCCGAGATTTGTATGCAAAAAAAAGCCTAATTCACATGATGGGGCCACAGTAGGAAAGAGTCCCTTCAAGTTCTCACCGACTTTCCCCAAATAATTGCTGGTATTGCTCTGGTGTTGGATAGGTTCCCTGGCAGGAAACTGTCTCAGCCCACAGCAGCCAGGGTCTTCATTGTGTCCACCTGGACCAGAACAAGACATTCGGTTCTGAAAGTTTAAGCTTCTTCCTGCCATTTGCTGCCAATGTGTCAAACTGCCTAGTGCTGCTTTAAAATAGATGTAAATTATAGGCCTATTGCATGTTGCAACATAAAACACACTGCCAATGGATTAAACTGTCTCAAAAGGAAAGTACATTCTGAGTGCTCCACCAAATTATTCCTTTCAAAAGCACAGTAGCCGTGCAGTAGCCCAGAAAGCATGTAGTGGAAAAAATGGGACTGGCTCTGAAGAATAATTACTTCTTTGGAGTCAGAGGTTGAATTTTAGTGTCTCTCCCTTCATTAAATACTGATAATGAGCCTTGAGCAACTGGCACTGAACCAGAGACTATTACAACTCTGAAAAGCTGAACAAGAACCCCTTATAGTACAGTTTCCGAATAACAAACTGGAAATGAGTTATAAATTTGGCCGTTTAAGATTATAATTGTCTACTAATGGAAAGTATCCACTTATTATTGTCTCATTTCACTTTCTGCAAAGGAAAACAAATGTGTAATTACAACAGACAGACAGATAGTCGACAAGAGAGTGGAAAAGAGAGATTACAGGGGATAGAAGGAGTTTTTTTTTCCAAAGTTCAGTCCCACAATTAAGTTCCCATGATCACAGTCAGCCTAACGTTTTCTTCAGCCTCTCCTGGGAGATGTGCGGTTTACAGTAATGTGCTGCCATCAAGGTTATACTAGGATTCAGCCTGCAAACAAGCAATCCATACACATCTTACCTGCAGAAATGTGTGTGTTGCCGCCACAGCCAGCATCGACATCGGCGAACCACTGCGGACCTTCCAGGGCAAGGCCACTGCTCAGGAAATTCATGCATTTTTCATGACTTATTTCAGAATGACTGCTCTCCTGTGGTAATTCCTGACACTGTTACATTACCCAAAAGAATTAAGGAATCAATTCCCTTACCTTCCAAAACCCAGGTAACACAGTTTCCTCTCCTGTTAAAGATCAGGAGAATTGTTGCTCTTTGCTCAATAAAAAGAGCCCAAAGATGTTCAATTATTTCTTATCAAGCAAAGCAGTACCTTGAAACCAAACTGGGAGATTAGAAGGTCAGCTTTTACATACTTCATCTTCAATCTGATACTTATGAGATATGAAATACTATCATAAATGTTGTTTTTAAATCTTGCATTTTTTTTTTTTTTTTATTGATCGCTAATATATTAGTATTTGTTATACTTCTCATTCTTGGGAAACATGATATTACTGTAATGCATTACTGAGTATAGGTTACCACAGAGGATTGGCTCTTCCCCATTTGGAGCAGAAAAACCCATTAACGCTCAGAGAAAGACGGTGTGTGTGTGTGTGTGTGTGTGTGTGTGTGTGTGTGTGTTTAGTCAAAAGCACCGTGGCCGTGGATAATAATGACATGACGACAGCATATGAGCTCAGTGTAAGTTACATATCAGTGAATATGACCCATCCCCTAAGAGACTTGACGAATTATCCCGTTGTGTTGGTCGTGCTATGGATTCATTTATCTCATTAGACACAAAAACACACACTACATATGTATCTTATCACGGAGTTAGACCCTCCCCCAAATGAGACTTAAATAATTAAGATATAATGGCTTATTTCGTATCTTATTATTTCACACAATCTCCCAATTAGAGAGCCAGGATTAGGGAGCCTGGCCAAATTAAAACCAGTAATCCCAGTGGAATGGTGGGATTAGACCACCAAGCAATTATTATTTCTATTAACGGTGCTGTAACAAGGATCATCTGACTAACGAACTGTGGAAAGAGAGAGAGAGAGAGAGACAGAGTGAGAGAGAGAGAGAGAGAGAGAGAGAGAGAGAGAGAGAGAGAACAATGAAACAGTAATCAGAACAACAGTGTTAACTGGTGGTTTAAAGGTCCAGCAGACTCCTGTGTTAATGCAGGGATTTAATCCCCCCTGGGTTATTGATTGCACTAGCTCCCAAATAACATGAATACAGTCTGGCCCGGGTCAAATCCGTGGCTGCAGCTTCTTTGATTCTATAAATCTTTTGTTGTGAAAGACTGTTATTCTCAACTCCCGCTTCTCCTCACCTGGATTCTGCTCTGCCCTTTGGAGACACATCATCAGCAAGTTGAAAGAATGCTGCCTTTTACAAGCCCTGTTTATCTGCACTTCGCAAACTTGCTCTTTTTCCACCCATTTTATCTGCATTATAATGTAATGAATTTAGAAAATTCGAATGGGAAAGGAGAAAGGTCAATAAAATACCCTTAACATTACCCACACAATAAAATGTATGCTTGTTTGCCACAGAAAATGTTTTTTTCAATACAGGAGTGAATAGTGAATGGTCAGATACTGTATGATGTAATTTTGGCTCCATCTCATTGTGCAATAGCCCTTTTCATAGGAACAATTCAGACATAACACAGAAACACAGGTTTTACTAATGACATTACTTAGGTTTCTGTTCTGTTTAAGTGGACGAGAGTCCTTCAAGTGAACCAGCATGAACAACATCAGGACTCTGGCTCTGTTAGGCTTGGTTCAGACTGCAGCCAAATCAGTTTTGTTTCTCAAATCAGATCTTTAAGCCTTTAAGACATTATATGCAAATGATCGGGTCAGATTTGCTCAGACATCAACAAACTAGCTGCATGGTTTGCTGTGGTAATGATGTAGGTGTCAGTGAGTGTGTACCCATGTGACGTGGCTTTCCAACCCAGACACATGAGAAATGAACAGAAGCCTCCACCCAAAGTGCCAGCAGACTATTCATTTCCGCATCTGTTGCTCTGCAAGCAGCAGCATGGATATTTCTGCTGCACCTCCTTCACTTGGGATTTGACGTCATTGTTGTGTGTCGTGTTGCAAGTGACGTAAAAGACGGTTTGAAATCCGATTTGAGCAGCCAGAACATCTGGACTGAGACGCATCTGTGAAAATCCAACTGGAGTCGCATCTCAAACCACCTCTAGATGTGGCATGGATTTGATTCCACGTGGTGTCTTTGCTGTCCAGACTTTCTAAAATCAGTCTGGATAGAATCTGGATATGCCAAAAAATGTATTTGGGCTGACAATCTGAACAAGACCTTAGACCTAAATGGAAAAGAGCCTAAATCAATGTCATTAGTAACACCTGTTACCCTCCTGGGCTGCTGTGAAAAAGGTCCACAGTGAAAACCTGAGCTTAGACAAACATAAGTATCTGTCCTTCACAACCATCAGAAGTATCATTTGGCTTTCCTTTCAATATCTCCAACTAACAAACTATTTCAAAACTAAGAAAAAAAAAGGCCTGACAGCTGGATGGACACTGAGCAGCTCTGCTGAGGTGGCTGGTGGGCAGACTGTTGTTCAAGAGCACTTGCATTAATAGTAGTTGTTGAAGGCAGGGAGAGCAGCACTTTGCCCACAGCCAGTCCAGTCATTTGAACATGTAACCCTCCATCAAATCAACTTCTTAAGCTTTCCTTTGTAGCTCCAGTCTGTGCTGCCTTTCACTCTCTCCATCTAGCCACAAAACACAGCCGCCAAGCCATTCACTCACTCACACACACACATTTAATGTATAGTGTACACACACAGAGAGACACACACACTCACTTATCTACAATGAGGCTAGTGGAGTGTGAGCAGGAACGATTTGTCTCAGTGTTGATTTCTCATTATCTTCTCTGCAGTTAAAATGACTGACCTTCAAGGTGTCTGTATGTGTGTGCATGCAAGTTTGCACACATAGTCTTATGTGTGTTTGAATTTAGGTTCTGATGGCATAAGGAAGTGTGTTTGTGAGTGCATGTTTGTGTATTTATGTGTCTGAGAGGAGAAAAAGAAAGAGATTTGTTTTATAACAGCCGCGGTTAAGTCAGACGAGAAAGATACAGACTTTTTGAACTGACCCTGACATGATGGATGGAGTTTGGATTTTACATTACAATAATGTCATTCTGTCCTCACAGGTTTTATGCCACATTCATGTACCATGGGAGAACTGGCTGATACAGGCTTGCACTTGACAATACTATTCAAGTCAGCTTTGACGCTTCTTAAAAAAACATTCTTAAATGTATTGCTCATGAGGCACATGGTAAAAGTGAAATGAACAGTAGAAAATGTACCATCTCTCTTTGTCTGCAAACTAAGGCCTGGTCCCACTCCTGTATGCCAACAGTGATGCTGAAATGGTGCTGTGTCCGCCCCGTGTTCCCACGGTCCAACTGAACCCACGATATAATTTCTCAAACTGAAAACAGCCTCATCTCCGTGTAATCCTATTGTCTCTCATTAAAAAAGAAGAGTTATGTACCCACCTCTAATTTATTAAAACAAAACTGCATGATATTTTTTAAATGATAAAAGGCTCACCTATAAAAATAAAAAGTCATGCAAATAAACAATAAAACGAAAGGGTTATGAAGCTGTAGAAACCAACCTGGTCTTGGCAAATACAGTTCAAACTGACAGAAAGTTACACAGCAGCGTTTTAATAAATGCATCTGATTGGAAGAAACAAATATATAGGTGGTGATTTAAAGAGCTCGGCTGGGGAATGTAGGGATGATACAGCCATCTTTAGCGTGGTCTGTGCATATCAGTATCACAGCGGTGTTGAAAAGATGGATGAGACACTGAGAGATTATCAGAGAAACAGATGTAGTTGGCATGACAGTCCACCAAGATGAAGAAAATGTGGCAGCAGGATGGATGGTTTCAGTGGTTTACTGTCAGAATGTATGTTGCTAATGATGAACGTCATTTTTATGACGGCTCTCCACAGCTGTAGTGGTACATGTGTTAAGTTTTTCTAACTTTAATCCTAAAATTTGTCTTAAATAATGCTAATCTACATGATTATATTGAAATTACTAGTGGCTAATTTCAGATAACATTCATCCTATGAGTGGATAGGTTTCTTGGTCACTGTAATGTCTGTAATGTGTTTTTTAAAAGATTACCTTTAAAAGTGGCTTGTCCATAAGCACCATTTCAGATATTATTTAGTGAGCATCTATTTTTTTGTATAGCAGAGATATGGATTTTTTTTTTTTTTTTTTTTTTTTTTTTACATTTTTTTGTTGTTGAGGTGTGGTGGTCAAACGAGCTACACAGTGAATGAAGTGAGGGAGCAGAAATACTGACAACAAATGTTTTTCAAAGGTTTTGAATCATTGCAATCATCTTCTTCATCATACAGTCATAACTGTGCACCAGAAACATTAAGCTGATAAGCCCAGGAGTTGCTGAGATTACCTGTGGACACACACACACACACACACACACACACACACACACACACATATCGTACCAAACACATGATCCCCTCCAGGCTGCTGGATATAACAAGTGTTTTGGAATAGGGTTAAACACAAGACCCTTTGCAGTGTCACACTAACCTACTTCATCAGATATTTCATTTGTACGTCTGACTTCACTGCATGGATCTACAGCCACACAATAACAATCTTTTTCAGGTTTCTCTCTTTTCCTGGTCCATTTTTTTCCCTAGACATTATTTTGGCACAGGCAAATTTAGAACAGATCTCTGTGACGGCGCCAGCTGGAATGATTTGTCACGCAACGGCAAAGCCTCTTTTCAAAATTGATCGTTGTGTGCTCTGAGCAACATCCTATAGCTGGGCTTGGCTCCAAAGGCACGGCTGACCAACACAGAGCCACAGACAAGTTAGTGGCAGAGAAGTTTTGGGCTGCTAATGGACCTGTTTCCCAGCAGCCACTCTGGCATGAAAAAGCAGGTAAACACAGGTGTTACTAATGACATCAGTCAAGATTTTGCTCCATTTAGGTCTAACAGAGCCGGGCTCTCGCTGCGGTTCACGCTGGCTCACTGGAAAGACTCTGCCACACTTACAGTAAAGGGGATGGAACCTTAATTAATGCCATTAATAGGACCTGTGTTTACCTGCTATGTCATGTCAAGCCGGCTGCCGTGAAAAAGGCCTATTGTGAATACAGGTGAAGTGCTGATTGTGGGTGGAGGGCACAATAATGTGTCATTCTGGCCATTTGCACTGACGTTTTACTGTGAATGTACTGTACGGCACGATGCTGTGGTTGAGGGGAAGATTGCACCGCATGCAGGAAACAGGAGAGAAAGTGCAGTCTGATCCGTGTTGAGAAAATGTATTGAGACAAAACAGGGAAAAATGGCGAGGGTGAGAGTGAGAGTACTCAAGGGGGGCTTTTGACAATAAGTGCAGGATACATTTGTAGTCCAGAATTGGAAACTGTTACATAAAAAAGCTAGTTTGGTCATAAAACTCTTGGGGCTTCACAAATTCCTTACTCCGACTCTGTCTGTGAAACCTCATATAGTCTAAAATCCGACCTCCCCATATTACATAGTGATGGTTGTGGTTTTAGTGAATATAGCCACTGTAGTACGTACACACATATTAGACGAATTAATATTGAATCAATGTATTTAATTAAAGGGTGAGAATGGACTCTAATAGAAATTTTACCTGATTTAATCAATCAAATTCTAATTTAATCACCCCGCCTCCCGCCTGGAAACTAGCTCTTTCAACCACGGAGTGTAACTATGCAGTGTGACGACCTTTTGATTACATTGCCCTCTTCATTCACAGTAACACACTGTAATTTAAATTTTCCCTATAAGCAACATTCACAAAAATATTAGGTAAAAGGTGTTTGCCAAGTAAAAACAGGGTATGAAGTCCAGGTCAGAAAGGAATTGTGTCAAATATGTGGATTGTCCATGGTGCACCTAGAGTGTGTCCTCCTCTTTCCTCCTGCTTTTTTTCTCCTTTCCTTTTTCATTTTCCTTCAATAGCTCTTCAGTCTCTGATTTCACAGCCTGACCTCGTCACCTCGTCTTAACTCTGCTCATCTCCTCTCTCTCTCTGGTGAGCCATAAAGCCTCAGCCTCAATAAAGGCGACTGATGGTCCGACCTCCCCGGGGCACACGCGGCCTTCTGAGACTCATCCACTTCATTTGTGCTCGCGTGTGTGTCCGTGTATTAGTGCATGCGAATTTGGGTGTGTGTGCATTGGAGAGACCGAGGTGTGTGTGTGTATGTGTTTGAGATAAGGGAATTTCCTGTATAGTAGCCATAACTTGTGTGGCCCTTGAGACTCATACAGTGTGTGTGTGTGTGTGTGTGTGTGTGTGTGTGTGTGTGTGTGTGTGTGTGTGTGTGCAGCCATTTTTCCATTTATCCTATGAGCTTTAAAAAGGTTTTCATAAGCCCAAGGGTTGAAGAACATTCTCGAGTCACAGAAAAGCATAAAAATCTATATATTTCTATTTTGTTTTTTCTACATTCCTTTTTAGAATGTTTATATTGCTTTTTGCTATTTATTATCTGTTTATACTGTTTATAATGTAAATTTTGCTTCATATCTTGCTATCCACTTTGCTGCTGTAATGCGTGAAATTTCGCCACCGTGGGACTAATAAAGGAATATCTTACCTTAAAATCACCAAAAGTGGTGTTATGGAGGTTTTGCACTCATTCTACAAATTACAATGTAGATGTTCACTTGATGCTCCTACTTGCAAAATAGCAAAATAAGTCAGCTTTCAAGTCATTTTTAAATACTACAAACTAGGGTTATCAAAGTTAAAGTGTTGAACCTTGACCCACTTTTGACCCTTAACTCCCTGCAATATCACACATGGTGTCACTGCTGATTATCAATGGCAAACAAAGTGAATGACAAGAACACCTGCGTCCTGCTGGATGGCAAATTTTATTTCGACAAGCTTCCTGAAGGATCTCTGGACAGAAATAAAGTCATAAGCAGACACTGCAACGTTCAAGTGTCGTTCCATTGTACCACGGGTTCAAAATATTATCTAAATAACAAACATGCCTCTGTTAGAGCTTCCAGTGTGGCAGTGTGGAAAGCAGCGGTGTTCGTCTGTGCTCTCAAACCGTAATTGTGGCGTGCACAAGGGTCAAATCTGTCAGTACAACAAAACTGACCGATGCAGATGCTAAATGGATTTCCATGGACTGTCAACCCATTGGTGTTCCTGAAGACAACAACCTGAAAAACATCCAATTACACCGGGGAATCCATTGTCTAAACTCCCTTGATGAGCAAAGATTGTTTCCGAAATACACTATACAACAGTGACAGTGGTAAGTGAGCAATTTAATAGATTTAATACACTTTCAATACATGATTGTGATTAACACAATTAAAAAATGCATGGTTTGACAGCCCTAATATACACCAGTAAGCTAATATTGTAGGTGGAAAACACAAGGCAATGCAAATGGCTAGAGAAGGACTGAGCAGTGTCTCTGTGGTGTGTTTAGTATGTGTATGTTTTGAAGTGTGAAGGGCTAGATGCTGGAAAAAGTTGCCTTTGGCTGCTCAAGTAACTTCCTAAGTAGCCAAGCACTTTTCTGTGTAAGATCAGAAAAGAAAATGTTTTAACTTTTCGGATCGATTCTGAAATCTGAGGACATTCCTGTTCAGCTTGGCTTTTCAAACTGTTTATTTTTAGCCCTTTATCTCATATTATTATTTATATTATCTCACTTCATTATGGGTTTAATTTGTTTATATTTGTTTATATTTCTTTCATTTAGTTCATTTATTTTCTACACTGTGTTACAGGTGAACTACAGGTATAAAGAGTCATTCTATACTGCCTTACAGTCCATTATAGGCACAGATGTTCAGGGTTTGTCTTTTTTCCTTCTTCTCTGTGATGTTCTTTTTTGTTTTACTGCAAAACACATTGCATTGCATTTGATTATATAAAATGTGATTTATAAATAATGTTTGGTTTGGTTTGGTTAAAATGTGAACTTTATGAGATATAGTAATTTGAACTGTTAGTGAAGTGAAAGAAAAAAATAATTTCTTGTTAAGTGTAGAGATAGAGATTTTCTCATGAACTCTTTTAAAGCTACACTCATTGACTGTTTCTTTCAAAATGTACGTATTATTTAAACTTATAATATAATATAGTGGAGCCTGTTTCAACACCACCTGACTGTTAATATTCGCACATGTGCTAAAGCTAACATTAGCTCATTAGCTTTACCCTATTTCGTTTGCTTTCTTAGAGAGCAGCCAGAAAAACTACTTGGCTAAGGTTAGGAAAAGGTCATAGTTGACATTATGGAATGCTAACATTTCCTAGTATTTGTGTTTGTGTGAAACAAAGCCCTGTTGATTGTGCAGCCCCTTTATACTACATCACAAAACTTGAAAAAACATGACATTTTGACGTATCTTTGGGTTGCAGAAAGGTAAAATGGCAACATTTTTCCTGGATGTTTGATGCCATGGCAACGGTATAACCTGAATAAAGTGCAATTTTGTCCTGACAAACTCTCGCAGATAACACACTGTCACAGGTCACAGTTTTTGGGAGGGGAAATGTCCCTTCTCTCACCCTTGGTGAGAAGTAATTTGCCAAAAACTACTTTGACAAAAACTATTTTGGAGAAAGCTCCTGAACTCCGAGGGATGCACCCACATGGTCATGGGCAGCCAAATATTCTAGTTTTATGTATTAAAGTGGAAAAAATGCTTTAGCTGTGTCTCATTTGGGGGGTTGCAGGCTTTCACTTTAATACCTAGAGAGAAACCTTCCTAAAGAGAAACCTCCCTGAAGCCCTAAAGTCTATTTCACTTGTTTCCAAGGAAAATCAGATGCTGTTATTGTCTGGAACTGAGCGTCTTGTTTCTATGCAGTGATTTGCCTTATTTGCCTTGTTTCAAGGTGTTGTCACTTGCTTATAGAAAATTCAGTGTAATGATGTCATCACATTGCTCAGTTTTCAGTTTCACACTGAATAAGAACCTAAATATCTCATGACAGACATTTTTGTAGTTAAGCAAAAATGCAGTCCTATACATAAAGTATAGTATGTAGGACGATGTAATACTGTATATTTGCTGACCGGGGATGAGCTATAGTGGTGCTGACAGGTTAGCTAATGATTCCTAATAATAATAATAAATAATATGAATAAAAGGTCCAAAGCCTAATGTAAGAGTCTTTGGATAAACACACCCACCAGATGATCGAGATGCTGCATGTAAGTTGATACGTCAACAACAGGAGTGTCTAAGCATCAACAAGTCATGTGATGGAAATGGGATTTTATTGCCTTTCTTTTTGTAGTTTCATATCTGACAAAAGAATGAGAGCATATGTTTTATAAACTTTAGCAATTAATGAAAATGAACTTTTCCCACAAGGGTTCTGTGGAAAATAATAATATAAAAATCTAAAGGCCTTGTATAAGAGCTTGTAATGTCAGCCCTCATTTGGACTCAAAAAGCGATTCATTCACACACACTTTTACACACCCAACACACACACCACCACCACCAACACACACACCATCTCGCATAAACATAAACACTTCAACACCCTCCCCGCACTGATGAATATAAAATGACATTTCAATTTACCTTTTTGTTGTTGTGCTGCTCTGCCTTTCGCATACTGATGAGCGCTCTCTCTCAATGAAAAAGAGAAAAAAGAGAGGAGGTGAGGAGGTGAAGGAAGAGCAGAGCAGAGAAGAAATAGCTGCCTTCTGACAAAAAAAAAAAAAAAAAAAAAATCCATGAAATCAAACAGGAGAGAGTGGGAGGAAGGAGAGAAGAGGTGGCCCTCCTTTCAAACATTTAAAGAGATTAAAAGAGTGAAGAGGTGAAAAGGGAAGAGGGAGATAACACCTTTTGGATGGGATGAGGAGAGAAAAACTGGAGAAAAAAAACGTAAGATTTTGATCCGTTTCAGATGCACATGAAGGAGGGAAAAATGTTAATGTTTCTCTAAGAGGACTTATTTGTTTTGTAACGTCATTTCTTTGCTGTGGTCTGCCTTTACAAGCATGTCATCTCACGCAGAGCATTAAACTTCTAGTATCTTCTAGTATCAAGAAAATGACACTTGATTCCAGATTATGCCCGAAAAATACCATCTCACATCTCCATTCTAGATGAAATGAGTTGTTAAGATGATATTTTTTTTTGCCCCGTATGAGCATGAGAGCCAGGTTTGAATATAAATAGAGAAAAATAGAGCATGAGAGGGCATGAAAATGGAAGGTATTGTGAAGGCACTGTTGCGTTTCAGCGGAGGACGTCTGAAGTGTGACGACACAGTGGAAAATAATCCATTAGCTGCAAGAATTACATCCTTTCCTCTCTCTCTCTCTCTCTCTCTCTCGCGCGCTCTCTCTCTCTCTCTCGGTGGCTTTGTCATCACAAATGCATGATGCGTGGCCGAGCTTTATTCAAACCCACAGAACTTTAATTCAAATTCTAGTAGAGATATGAAATATGTGCTGGTGATTTCCAGGGAAATGCGTATAAAATGATGCACAAGACTACATCGACATCTTTTTCTGATGTGAGATGTGGAGCTGCAGCCATAAAACAATGGCACCTTAACTTTGAGTATTTGACTCACTATAAGTGTGTTGGAGCTGCAATGAAGCCAGAAAAAGTATATGACATTGTTGTATAATATGTTAAACATTTAACTCTAACAGTAGGGTTTTATTATTGTCATTATTATCATTATTTGTGTGATTATTGCTAGTAGTAGTATAATGTGTGTGTTTGTGTGTTTTCATTGTCCTTCATCAGCTCTCTCTTACAGGGCTGAATGGCTTGGCTGGAAGACTGCCCTGTGGTATGTTGGCGACACACACATGTACACACACACACGCACACACAAAGTCAGACAGTCTTATTCACTTCACATCACTTTATTAGTGTGTGTGTGTGTGGGAGAGAGAGAGAGAGAGAGAGTGTGTGATTGTTTCTGTACCTGCATAATTCAGCATGAGTGATGAACTCAATCACTGTATCACTCTGACACACACACACACACACACCCACACACACATATTAGCAGCAGTGAGTCAGCCAATCAGTCAGTCAGTCAGCCAGTGACACTAATTAATGTGTGTGGAAGAGTAGGCCTGACATTTACTGTGTGTGTGTGTGTGTCACATCAAGTCCACCAGGGTGCAAGAAGGAAACAGCTGGTCCCTCAACACCCCTTAATGTTGTGTGTGTGTGTGTGTGTGTGTGTGTGTGTGTGTGTGTGTGTGTGTATGTGCTGAGTGATTGTTTGAACATCCTTCCTAATTTAGCATGGTTGATAAACTGTATCACTGCTGAGCTCTGACTCACACACACACACACACACACACACCATTAGCCAGTTGAATGAACAAACTGTGGGACACGTTTTACAAATTGCAAGCGTTCCAGTAACACAGAACTGTGTCAGGAGACTAATAGAACAGGGCTTTTCAAACTTTTTCATGTTGTGCACACCTCAGTTGAGACTCATTAAGTCAAGCACCCCCACTTGAAGTGATTTTGCCCTTGGACGTGAAAAGACACTTTGGTTTGTGGTAATTATGGAACTGTCTGGGTGTCATACCTGTCAAGGAAAGTCAAAGTGGTGAGATTAAAACATAACATTACAATAATCACTCATACATGTTTTTGTGTCATAGTGATGTCTTCTGGATTAACAATGTGAACCAAAGAAAATTCAGTTTATTTCTTTCAGAAACATGGGGAAAATGGTGACTAGCAAATTGGCAAAAATATTTTTAAAAATTACAATAAAGTTTACAAATGAAGGTTAGCTCAGTGATGCTGGATTGACATCAAGCAACTGCATTCAGATGCCTTTCACAAGCATTTCTATTAAAGTGAAATTAAACTATTACTCATTTTGCTGAGGACCTCCTGGAAGACCCTCAGGGACCCCTGGGGGTACCCGGACCGCACTTGGAAAACCACTGATACAGAACACTGTGTCTGTCAAAGTGGCAGCACTCTGTCAAATCTCTCCGCCCTTAAACTGACATAAATTCATCCTTGGTCACAAGACCGTGTGCTTGGAGAGTAAATTCAGAAAAACAGCTCATAGACTCCTGACGCTCGCGGTTGCAGCATAAACTAGCTATTGATGTTTCATGCTGTTATTTCTCAAGCAACAGCATGAAACATCAATAGCTTATTGCAAAACGGAAACGTCTCCCAGGTTGATTCCAACCCAGGAATCAAACACTGAAAGGTCACGTAGTGTACCTTCTTCTTCATGTTAAAGTGTTTAATCCACCTTCCTCTGACTGAATTCCACTCAGATCAAGTAAAAAAAAAAAACAAACAAAAAAACAAAGTAACACCTGATACATTGTTTAGAATCAGAAGCAGCTGACACCGGGGGCATAACTAAGATCTGGAAGGTGCAGGGAACTCAAGTTTAGCTTCAAATTACCTGCATTTTTTTTCACAAACTTGCATGCCTCAGGGTAGACCAACATGCCATATGAAATATGACATAGTACTAATATGTGTTGATGTGCAGAGACAAAGTTTCTTTATACTTATATGTCAGCTAGATCCTTGCTACTTAACCAGTTCAATTCATTTGGGGTATTAGCATGGAACAGAGAGATGCTCATTGTCAAAGCCTATATACAATGCAAATACAGATGCATTTTAAAGGATAGTGACAACACAAATAAAACAGGAACTAACCATGAGTTCCACTTACAGTCTTCAGGTGGGCTAGCTGGGTTAGCTAGCCAGTTAAGTTAACATGCAAAATGACAAAATACCCACACAACTGTGGTATCAGCAGATGCAAACCACACTTTCTAGATGGTTCTATATTTCTACAAGCGATTGTTCTCCAGCAAAAAATGACCCCATTTGTCATTTGTACTGCAGCTTATTACGATCTGTAGTAACGGTTTGAAGTTAAGTGCCCTCTAGTGGTCGTGTAAAGGGAGCGACAAAGTCCATGGAGGACTTGTTCTATAATAATTAATGCATTGTTTAAATGGAAATGTCAGCATATAAAATGTAAAAATTTGTGGACACTATGTAATTGTCTGCAGCAGGTGGAGACCTCCTAAGAGGAGCTGATGTTAAATGTCTGATGCCTCCATAACTGCTGCGTGTTGAGATGCTCGACATGCTCAGCTCAGCAAAGAAGCCGAGCTGTGAGGCTGTGGCTGCAGATCTGGACTTCAGCCACACTTAAAAACCAAAGTTGTGCAGAGAGAAGATGAAGGGATTTTTAAGGACACCATTGAGCTGAATATACTGTTTGGCATGGGTGCATGTGTGTGACAATCTTGTTAACAGCAGGGGACAGACAGGGCCTCAGACATTGTAAGTGTTTAAGTCGTGGCAATCTGTCAGCTCTTAGATCGCCAGTGAATAGCTCTCTGGCCAACGCCTGGTGGGGAAAAAAACGAAAAACCAAATTACTATTTTCTTTCTGTGTCTCTCTTTCTTCCCCCGACTCTTTTGACTCACTCAGAGTTACTTATTTTCATATTTCTGTCTCTCTACGGCGATGTTTCCACATGGCTGTCAACTGTCAATTGAAAGCAAAACTTTCAAGTGGTTGGAAAAAGTAAAATGTAAATCAGGGCTGTGTTACTCGGTGGTTTAAGTGAATAAAAAGGCTTCCTAGAACATTGCATCGTCAGAAACACTGCTGGACTCAGGGGAATGGGGGGGTGAAACATATGCCTGTTTGTTTCTGTCAAAATGTTCTTGTCCATTGTTTTGCTCAGCTCATTACCATATAAAATGATCATCATCATTCATCAGAATCAGTGAGAGAATACTGTTTGCCATCAAGAGGGAAACTGATCGCACGCCCAACATCCATGAAAAAAATAAAGATGGCAAACTAGATCCATCACAATTTGCCTATCAAGTGAGACAGGTGCAGATGACGCAAAGATTTTTATTTTAGACAGATTATACAAGCGCCTTGAAAAACCACCAATTCACACACAAGACATAATTGCTGATTTTTCTTCTGCTTTTAACAAGATGTAGCCTCATATTTTAATTGAGTGACTTGCCTCTTCTTTTAATCTACCAGATCAGATTTTATAGAGAATTCAGCAGGTATTTGTGAATGGTCACAGGTCTCAAATACAGGTCCCAGGAGGGCAGCCGCCTTAGAAAATTTTCTGATGGCACGGACCCACTGTCACTTCCTCAGGGGGCTCAATCAGGTCCTGGCCGCACCTTATCAGCATTTGTGAAGTGGTGTGATGATAACTACCTGAACCTTAATGTGACAAAAACTAAGGAGTTAATCACTGATTTTAGGAAGAATCTTAATCCAGAAGCCAGCGTGATTCATGGAGAAAATGGAAAAAAAAACCATGTTCGACTCCAACTTTAAGTTTGATAAAAAATTTGTCAATGGGATCAACAAAGAGAGTATTTTATGTAGTTTTTATTATTCTTTTATTGAAACTTTAACTTTTTCTTTTACCTGCTGGTTTTATGGATTGTCAGTAAAGGACAAGAATAGCCTCAGCAGCATTGTCAAAGTCTGCTCTAAGATAACTGGAGTCCAGCTGACAGACCTGAGCTCCCTCTGGAAAAAGCGGGTGGTCCGGACAGCTAGACACATCCTGAGTCATCCTGACCAAGCTCTGAGTCTAATGCCCTTGGGACGGCGCTACCTTGCCCCCCAAGGGAAACCAATAGAAATGCTTTTTCTTTTATTCCTTCGGCCATCAGGCTTCTAAACGCTGCTGACAGTGGCAACTGAAATAGGCCAGGTGTTGTAAACCTGAGAGCCATAAATGTGCTGATGTTTAATTTTTTAATTATTCATTTATCTTCACTTTCTTGCATCATGGTCCAGGCTTGGTCCCTGCATGGCGGCCTGTGTGTTTGCTGATGCTGTGATGCAGATCTGTTGCACTGACAAGGCTTTCATCTGTTGTTGTCTTATGCAACTGGTAGACTGGATCTGAATTGCCGTACAGAGATAAATAAAGTCGTTTGAATCTTGAATCTTGAGTCTTGAACATTCCGGGCTGTTGTTAAATGCATCATCTGCACAAGGCGAGCCACAGCGCTGTGCTCTCATTGGTGGATTTTGACCATGTGACACGTCGCCTACCAATCGAATCAAAGCACTGCAGGCAAACAAAGAGACAAGCACTGCTCACATTTCACATTATTAAGAATGAACCTGATTTGTAAAAAATAAAAAAATAAATAAAAATAAAAGGAAAAAAGACAAAGTTAAAAAAGTGGTAATAAAATGGCAAATAATAAAAAATTACAGTATAATTACAGAACGTTAACTGAATGTTGATTGTTGGGGTGTTTTGTGCTGTGCCTTCTGCCCTGCATCTTCATTCATCTGCTCTTTAACTCCGTTTGACTCTGTTTAGTTAGTTTAGTTGATATCTTTGTTTAAGTGCTTTATAACATTTTTAAGAAAGGGGCTACATAAACTCAACATTATTACCAGTATTAATTAATACAGATCATATTAGAGGTCAAAATATCACAATATGCTGAGCAACATGTAAATTTGCTCAGCATGGGGGGGCGGGTCTGAAAATTCCAGATTCCAGAACAGTTGGAGACTAAAAAACAAACAAAAGAAACAAACAAATGAAAAATAAAAAAATGAAATCTTTTAAAAGCAAGGTGATATAAAAGGTTTGTAACTGAAGCTGAATTACTGAACCTAGGGGAGATTTGGAAATGCATTCACTCTGGGGATATAGACAGGAACCAAATTCATTCTGTTAGCAGACTGATTTATTCATATGATGAATACTTAAGTAACGAAACCACTCTTGCACACAATCATAATTTGACTAATTCATTGGTAATTTATTTCACAAAATCAACAGTAGCCATAAGTGCATGTCAACAAGCAGTCTTGAGTGCTTGTTTATTTTGTTTATAAGATGCTGGGCACGCCTGAGTGTGGTACACATATTACCGTATTACCATTTTTGGAAACACTGATTTTTCATGTGGTGTCTGCAACTTTGTTCTGTTGTTGCTCACATATTTAACTCCATGACAAACAAAATACAGTGAATATTGAATGAATGAATGAATGAGTAAGTCATCTGAAACGGAATCAAACGGGCAAAGTAAAGCTTTCACAGAGCTGTCACAACAAAATGTGTTTGTGACCTCCCAAAGACTCCAAACTATTGCAGCTGTCTGTGTCAGTGTCTTTGAGCTTTCTGCAAGAATTGCACATGAATTGCACTTAATATAAACTATTTTTACAACTTTCACCTAGAATATAATGTCAGCCAGGATGCAGGCTGTGCTCCAGGCCAAAGAGCAGGAGATTAATCCTCTGAGGCACAGACTCAGAGACACGATGGAGAGGAGGGGGAAAGATGAAGACAGGTGGTCCTCACAGCTCAAAGAAAAAGACAAAAAGCTGCAGGTCCTCCACAAAACCCTGAGGGAGATGGAAAGGAGACAAAAGGCCTCCAGAGAGGACAAGGAGAGATGGAGGAGAGAGCAGAAAGACCTGGAGGAGAAGATGAAGAAGGCGGTGGACTGAAGAACCACCATCTTCAGTGAGAAGACCACTGAGATCAACCTGCTTCACCAGAGCATCGAGGAGGAGAGACTTTGAGCTAAAGAGGCCCTGCAGGACAAGGAGGAGCTGGACAAAGAGCTCAGAGAGAGGAACAGCACCATCGACTCTCTGACCAAGGAGATCCAGACGATCTCCACCATCGTGGCTCTGCGGGCCCAGTCCACCTTTCAGCAGGAGGAGTTTCAGGAAACACTGAGGCAAGCAGAGGACCGGGCGATGCAGACCAGCCAGGACAACAACAAAGTCCTCAACTGCTTCTCTGAATCCATCGAGTGTCTGAGGCTGCAGCAGAAGAACTGGGCTGAGCAGAAGCTGCAGCTGGAGGCTCAAATGTCAGAAGAACGAGAGTCCTGGAGGGAAGAGAGAGAGAGAAGCTGCAGGACAGAGAAGGAGGCAGAAGAAACCTGCACTGCCCAACTGGCAGAGAAGGAAGAAGAGATCAGCTCTCTCTGTCAGAACGTAGAGTCTGCGGCGAAGGAGATCACAACTCTGTCCTCCCAAAGCCTCGGAGCAGCTTCCTGCAGGACAGAAGCTGAGCAGCTGAGGACAGCAGCTGAGAGCCCAGAGCCAAACTGCCAGGCTGAAGACCACGCTGCAGCCAACAAGGCACCAAACACCAAATTTATTTCTACTGTAATTATTTTTCTGGTCAGTAAAAACAAAGTGTAACAGAGTTTCTTATTAAATGAAATCCTCCAGATCTTCAGAAGGAAATAGAAGAACTTCGAAAAGGAGCTAAGCAACATACATCTGAAAACAAATCAATTAGCCAGCAGCCAACAAACCTCCTCCAGCCTGAGAACCAAACAGTCCCAGTCAGTCAAGGCCAAATTCAACTTTCCTGTCTGCATGTCTGTGAGGGTGTGTGTGAGAGCCATATGTGCATTCATTCAAATAAATATCAATTTAAGCATTTTTTTTTCCTATTTAACCTTTACTTCTACAGGTAATCTTGCAGAGACACAGGGTCTCACTCTCAAGAGAGACCTGTCCACAAACACAACGATACACACTGAGTCACAAGCAAACAGGTCATGTCATTCCGTACAGAGCACAAAACATTAAAGTGAACTTTATGAACTTTACGATGAACTTCCTCTCTCTCTCCCTCCCTCAGTGAGTTGTGCTTCTCTGCCAGTTGTCCCACTAGGGTTATTCCCAGTCGCACCTTTCAGTCAAACCAAACCTGAGTCACTGATCTGAAATAGCCAGTGACCTGCACTATATGAGTGTGTGTGTGAGCGCCTCAGTGAACTGAAACGCCAGTGTCACTGTCCCGTCTGTTAGTTTGTCAGACAGACAGTAAGCACTGAAAAAGAAAGAAAGGGGAAAGACGAGAGCAAGAGAGGAAACACTGACACTAGAAATACGGAGGTGAGACAGAGAGACAGAAGCAGCGTTGGGACATGAAGCAAGGTGACAGAAAGAGTTCTGTCCAACAAAACTTTTTTCATTTCCGAGTCGTCTTTAGTGTGACTCAGTGAGGACACCTATCAGAAAAGGTGAGACTTCCTCAAATCAGTCTGATCGTAACGTCACGTTTGACTGACAGAGGCAAGACAGACGGAACAAACCTTGGACAGAAAATAAAAAAAAAGATCTGTCCTTTGAGTTGTCCAAGATTGTTCTGCAAACTGCACTCAGCAAATTAAATATAAAAATAAACCTTACCAGCTGAAGATATAAGAAAACAAGCTGAAATATGTGAGATGCTTTGTAGATAGTGCTGTCCTCTGACTAACAGATGTCAATGTCCATGGGTGTCAATGAATTTTGTCCCCAAAATATGTCCCCTGATGTTCGTATTGACCTTAAAATCCCATTTTGTTGAATTTACTTTTTAGTAATATGTGGCTATAATTCATTGTTAAAGCACTAAATGCATTGTAAATATGACAGCAATACTAAATTTAATCCAATCTGGCAAATTAGATATTAAAAGGTGTTCCCTGGAGTGAAGACATTTATGTTAAGTGTCCCTTATGGTATTTATAATACATTCAACTTTGCCAGCAATTAAAATCGTATCTTGGTCTATCCTCATGTATGTTGTTACTCTGCTTTATGTGTCATTTGCCACGTGTGCAGTGGCTTTAAAAAGGTTAAAAAAAGCTTTACAGATTCATTGCAAATCAGGTGCAGCTCTGCAGACACAAACGTGTCCCTGTGTGTCCCCTTTTTATGGGGAGTACACCCACCCAAACACTGATATTTGTGTTTTACATTTATGTTTATGAGATATTTCATAATTGTCCAAGCAACACAAATAAAATGTGTTTAATAAGGCGTTTGTGGCCGGAAGCCAGCTGTGTCTCCATCTGCTAATGAAAAATAATGAAATCCCATCATGAAAATGTGTTCTGCCAGCAGTTAACCAGTTTTCGGAGGCTTTGGGAACAACACTGTGCATAGCAAATAAACAGCTATTAAGATACAGAAGGCCAAAGTATGCACAAAAGGTACGATAAAACAGAATAGATACAGAGACTGGGAGAAATAAACAGGGCTACCAGCTCAACAGATGGGTTTGTTTGATAAAGCTTCAAATTATCGGGTCACTGGAGGAGCGTCCTGTTCACAGACAGCCGACAAATGTATTCAACAGAGGCTTTGCAGTTTCTACCTCTAATGAGAAGATGAACAGATCAACAGAGATCAGACTGCTGATCATCTGTGAGTCACCTGTGAGTCATATCTGTTCAGACGGCTGGTCTACGCAGAGCACTCGAGGCTGTGTCTTATAGTAAATAACATCATTGGTTGTAGTATTTTGCAACATGACTGTTTTTATCTCAAATCAAACACTGAAATAATATTGTGATTGCTGTTTTTAACGCTTCGCTAAAAAGTATGGTTCCACAAACCTAACGTTACCTCTGTTACGATGTTAGTTTGTAGCCAGCAGATAAAGCAGCTGAGGGCCCACGTGTCTGCGGGCCCTACAAAGTAACAAGGAGTTTCATCAATAAGATTATGAATGGTTATGTTTGCCTGATTTCATTTTCTCCCTCAGACTCATAATCCCAAACAGAAATTGTATTTGGAAACATATCTGTTGTTAGCAACACAGAGAATATTGTCTCAGTTTGCTGTTGTCAGCTGTTAGCTGGCTGTTGTGGTGGAATAATGCAGATGAAGTTATATGGCTCCCCTGATGTTATAAGCAATAACACATGCTCTCGACCAATCAGAATGCTTGAACAGAAACCTCTGTTGTATGAAATATATTAGATTGGTGATGAAATTTTCACTTTGCAATAAAAAACAAATGCAGCAAAATTAACCATGTCTATTTATCAATGTTTTGATGCTCAGGATAGCTGAGGGTGGCTGCCAGAAGGCACGTTATGTCAAAGCCTTCCATAAGCTGAGATGGTTCAGTGCCCTGCCCAGGCTGGATTATGGACTGGGCTAGCAGGGCCAGTGCCCCGGGGCCTCAGGGGGCCTTCAAGCCTCAGACCTTGTGAGTGGTCCAAGACCAGCAATGCATACAGCACAGCCTGACCTCGAGGCCCCAGGATGCTGATAGTGTAAGCTGACCACTCGGGCCCTCCAGACCCTTCAGCACTTACAGTCTGAGGACCCCCAGGCCCCTTGGCATTTCAGGAGTGAGCTGACCACTTGTGGTTCACTTGTTAGTGGTCTACTACTTAATGTTAGTGGAGTCAGACTGGGCCAGACTTTATCTGACAGCTGGTATAAGTGCTCATGCTAAAGACAGGACCATGATCCAGCCCTGTGCCTTGCTCAAACTCACAATAACAAGAGAATCTGAAGGAAGGAGGAGCATAGTGTTACTGGACCAGCCTTCTCCTTTAAGGGTGTTGGCTGTGTGCGTGACACGAGCGTTTAAAAGTGCCATGGGAAGAGAACTTGTTGATGGTGCGTGTGAGTAGCGAGCACCATGCATGGCGCGTGTCTATGTGCTGGTAGCAGCTGCAGTAAAAGTGTACAGCCCAAAGTGTCCAGTTTAGTGACAGGAGTTGTTGAACCTTTAGGCCTTCCAAAGGTCTTGCAGGGCCTAAAGGTATATTTGCCTCTGTCCATGGAAATAAAGTGCCCTGTTCCTGGACACACTGCACTGTCTCGTCCTTCTCCAGCAGAGTGCTTGGACTGCTAAAGCTAGTAGAAGCCAGCTAACGAGCCAATAAACTGGCAGGAAGGTAACAGTAGCCAAATTCAGGCATCCAGCCAGCATTGTTATCTACAGTGACTTCCAGTGAGTGCAACACTCGAAAGAGCTCCAGCTCCTAGATCACCAACATCACAAGCACCTAACAGCAACAAGTTCAACGTTCAAAGCCACAAGTACTAGAAATAATAGAGGCAACAACAAGCAGTCATTGTGCCTTTAAATCTGTGTGCACTCACCCTCTGTCTGCCTGTCTCTGTCCCCTGTGTGTTAGGCTAGATACAATTTTTAAACTCTAATGATCCCCGTGGGGAAATTGAGACATCACAGCAGCCAAACAGAAGATAGAGCAATGGAAAACAGAATAGAAATAAGAAACGTGCAAACTGAGAATTGCAGCATAACTATGAATTACTTATACGAATGAATGGTGTGACAATATACAAATTCTGATGTTTTCAGGGTGCGAAAAATAACAGCACATCATGCTCAGACAAAAAAAAAAAAAAAAAAAAAATCATAAATGTGTGATATAAAAATACTCTCTAAGTTTGGCAGACTCTAAGGCAGAGGCACAACACAGTCAGACGGTTCAAAGTCAAACAGTGATTTATTCAGGAAACGGGGAACAGAGATGGTGAGGGAAGGCCAGGCGTGGTGAGCGGTGGGGGAGCGAGACTTGCTCGACAGCTTGATGGTGAGGACGGCAGACGGACTTGCAGGCTGGACAACGTGGCAGAGGAGACAGTGACTTGACGGTAGACGGAGGGAGGTCCAGAGCTGGAGCAGGCGACAGGAGTCAGGACCGGGTCAGAATTAGCGCAGGACAGAACTGCAAAAAGACTAACCGGCTGGCAAGTGACTAACAGGAGCAACTGAGTCAACAATCAGGCGAGATCTGGAGGTTTGAACCGGGTTTAAATAGTAGGTGGTAGGTTGGTGATGACATGCAGCTGAGCAGGCCTGCTCCTGACTGCAGCTCTGCAATTAGACCACACACACACTAACACACCAACACAGAGAGAGAGACACGAGGGAGCAGAGGGCATGACAATAAAAACCTAAATTCTACAAATTTATTTTAGTATTGTATATATTTCAGATTTGGTTTATGACTATAAGTTATAAGAGATGACTATTTAAAATTTGGTATGGTATTTGGTGTGGCTTTTTAGTCTGAACTGTCAAAACTCCTGGCAATAGGAAGACACGTTGGCATTCACCTAGACACACACACATACACACACATGACCTTTTCAAATGGACAGAAAAAGTAACACAATTACTGTAAATTCTCACTGACTGTTGGACAATCTTTTCACCACAAAGTTATGTGGTTATATGTGTCCGCTGTGACCTTTCCTGCTTCTACCCGGCGCCGAGTCGAAATGGAAGCGATCTGTGTCCATGGATGTCTGGCTGCAGGCCTGGCTCCTCACAGCAACATGTTTAGCTGTTTGACTTTGCTTCGGTGCAAAAGGTTAGTTGTTAAACAGGATGTTGTTTTGGCCTGGTGGAAAAAAGCAGATGCTATGTAGTAAGGATGCCGCGGGTCTGAATCCAAACTCTTAACCTCTGATACCAGTCACTCCCCACTTTCTCTTCCATCTTTGCTGCCTCATACAACAAACATGCTACAGCATATAAAGATGTAAAGCTCTTACATTGCCCTCAGGGTAATACAGGAACCTCAGGTGAAGACTGACCCAGACTGCACTGCAAGGACAGTTTTGGCTTTATGTTGTGTATTGGTGATGTATGTAACTCTGTCTCAGTTGTAGGCCTTAATGTGCTTCATGTAAAAACAATGAAGCCACTAAAAGCAAGAGGCATACAACAAAGTCAAAGGTTTCAGAGAAAAGTTTCAAGCTCGCATGTTCCAGCTTTTCCAGTTGGTTATCCCAACAACACTGTGTGTGTGTGATCCAGATATAATGCAGCTAAAAACAGCTTTAATAGCTTTTGATTTCAAACTTAGGCCAATCAAAAGGCCAGAGGACCTTGCTTATAGCTTGTAAAGAAGTAGAGATGCATTGTGAAGAGCTTTGTAGGCTATGTGACTATGTGATCAAAGAAGTCACATTAATACTACAAAAAAAAAAAAAAAAAAAAAAAAAACCTCAGTAAATCCATTGCAAATTAAATCCATGTTATTGTTACTCTTTTCATAGCCGGTGCCAAAAGCCAATCAGTGTTTTTGCATCCAGTTTTATTGGCAAAGCAACAATGTGCAACATATTTTTTATGTGTGCAGCTATAGGCTACATGCCAGACACACAGCCCACTCCAACCCGTGTTTGAGCTGAGTGCTGAAACAGATGAAAATGAGGCTACAACAAAGCACTGTCTGTAGCAAAGCAAAGCTCTACCAGTGAAAAACAACATTCAGCGTGGCTGCGTTTGAGTTGGACCCAAAAAAGCCAGACTGTCCTGTTACGGGAAGCTTGCATCAGACATGTGAGACATGATAAGACAACTCCCATTCCACCTCCTCACATGCACATTTGCCTTTTTCTGCTGTTTCATCTTGATTGTAAAGAATTGGCATTTATTTTGATTTTTGTGACTCTGTACTGTCTTTTACCACTGCACAAATGAAGATCCTTGAGAAAAACAAACTAATTTGATTTAATTTGATTGGCTCAATCTTATTTGAGCACACAGCTCTTCTGTGTCATCTTTACTTAAAGGACCATACCAGTGATTTTGAATGTGTGGCCTGTTTACTGCAATTTCCCCACATTTTACTTTGAACCAAACCATTTTGTAAATCATGTGGGGATTCTAAAGATTTCACAGCATACAATAATAAAATGATTTTCAAATTTGCATTTTTGATTAAAACACCCACCTTATAATGTTCTGCTTCTTGGCCAGCAAAGTCCTCAACATTCATAAAAAAACGGAACTGATTAATTGGCTGTGTAAAGTCAATGTTTCCCCAGGGACTATTTTCTGGTGGAGAGACTGTTTCACTCTGCCCAATTTCAGGTCATCAGTCAAAAACAGCGCTGCTGCTTGTAGGAAAACTAATGAATGACTTTTTTTTTTTTTTTTTTACAGTGATGGAATACTGGTGTGAAGAAAGTTTGAAAGTTCATTTTCATATCTTAGTGGAACAAATGGAAACCAATGGCTGGATAAAAGGTAGAAAAAATGATATCAGAGTTCTAAAACTACTACTTGGGGGAAGATTAGCAGAAATGTGAAGTATAATACATCATGTGAATATTATGCTAAACATGCAAAATCACTGGCATGGTCCTTTAACTTCCCCCATTGAGCTCACGGCAACCAAGACAGCATGTTGCAGGTGCCAGTTGTTGCCCTGCTGGCTTCCCATCAACGCAGGATCACATAGAGGCTCATTCTCCCCAGTGCCGTACCATTACAGTCCTAATGACATTAAAAGGTAATGGCCCGTATTCATAAAACTCGGTGCTAACAGCGCTGAGCAGCGCAAAATCTGAGGCACAGTAATTGAAATGATTCATAAAGATACTGTGGCAGCGACTAGTGCTGCAGAATTTCACCATGTGACTGTCTGTGGCGGTTCATGTGAAAGTCAGTGAAAATCAATATGGAAATGAAGTGTGCCATATTTAACCCCCCACGATCGTGACTGCTCTTGTGCAAGCACAACGGACTGCATATTGATATGTCAGCAAGGCAAAGGGAGTCAAGTTGTACAGAGTTTAATGTATGAAGCTGTTTACAACTGAGGCAATAATCATGGTTATCATGTTCTTCAGACTGACATTTAGAAGAAATGTGAAAGCTGCATTATACTTGTGCCACTTACACTAGTTTAACTAAATAGGTTTTTGTAATTGGCAAGGTAATAACACCTTGCCAGTTGAATTTAAATGTATTCATAACCTTTTGGTTCTTTATCCTAAAGGCTTCACTCAAACATCAAAATGTTCAGCGTTTCAATCTTTATTTTAATTTAACATGACATAATACAACTGATACTTTGTGTAGTATTGCTACGACATTAACAAGTGACATCTGAACATATGATGGTGTTCTTGACCTTTGCCTTGAACATGATGCGTGAGTGTATAGCCTCACAAAAAGACGCTAACAATACTGGCATTCCCTTTTCTGCTATGAATCTACAGTTTGACACCCCACTGTTTTTTTTTTTTTTTTTTTTTTTTAATTTTTTATTGGAAGTCATACCTCATTGTACTGACAACTAAATGACTAACAAATATATAGGTGGCATAGGTCAAGCAATTATCCAACAGACTAATAGGGGTGGTCACCTCTGAAAGATGATGTTCGTAGCTCATCATCAAAAATACATTCAGTATTAACGTATACCATTTGACAATTTCTGAAAAGTAGTTTGAGGTTGGTCCATTTGCCTGATCTGAATAAGAGTGAAACTTTGGTTTGCTTTCAGTATTGCTAGAGTTGGTTACCTATTGCACAAGTTAAATGGACCAAAAATAAAAAAGGAAAACATTCACTCAGGGGCAGGGCTGGAAATGTATTTGCAAAATTCTTTTATTCATTGTCAGATATCTAGAAAATAATAACAAACCTTTTGCAAGTGTGTGTGGAATTCACAAATATCAACTTAGCACTAAAAACACAAAGCCCAATCACAACTATTTTGAGTGGCGCTAAGGCCAGGATGCAGCAAAATAGTGTTGACAGATAGCGGATGGGGAGGAGATTTCTGACTAACACAGTTGGCCAATGGCAGGCTTATATCCACAGTCTACATCCTGTGAGTCAGATTATTCTGGCAGTAATCCTGCTTTGGTGCTCCCACAAGCACATTTCAATCAGGAGGGACAAGTGAATGAAGAAAAGATAATTGATTATTACAGCAGATAAATGACGATAAAGTCTTTGTCTAGAGAGTATTTAAGTGCTCTGAGGTACAGGGAGATTGAGAGGTGTCAGCCCCCGAGCAGCAGCATAATAAAACCCCCCATGGAGTCCAGACACTGCTGGTGATGGTGGTTGATGACATCTGAAGAGACCAAGGGACTGATGAGTCTGCAAGGTCAAACCAGATGGGGAGGTTGGGGGATACGCGGAACCGCAGCTTGAAAGTAGTGAAGGCACACAGAGAAACACAGAGAAACACAGAGAAACACAGTGAAAAAGACAGGATGATAGGTGAACAAGGCAAGTGTATTGCTGTCCTATTGGAAAGACATGACCAGGTGATGTGTACAGCTGATCTGGTTCAAGACAATGACCTCAAGGTGTAACATGTGTGTGTGAAAGAGAAGGGAATAGCAGGATTATAAAGAAATATATAAGCCTGTGCATGAGCATAAGATTTATTGTTCCATTTGGAAGATGCTGTTTAATATGAGCACTTGTTGATGCTCAGGGTTGTACACAAAGTGTTGGCCCACTCTTTACAAATGTGTGCTGCAATCAAGTGACGGGAGGAGAGCCAATGTGTTCCTACAAGAACCTATAATAGTAAAATGTAGACTGTTTGGTTCACTTCCTGCAATTATGCTGAATCATGTTTGAATTATTATCATTACAATTGAGCCACTTTAAGCTTCACTCAGAACAGTTGTTATGGTGCAAAAACAAATGCATTTGCTGTGTTAAAGCCTACTACAGTGAAACTCACCAGGCAGGTAAACACACCAGAGGTCAGTTTCAGTGATTTCAGGTATCTTTGAAGTCAGCAGCTATATATGGAATCCAAGTAAACTGGATAGGGCTTGTATTGCCGTGTTTGCTTTAAAAACCTTACCAAGGCCTATTTGGACTTATTTGGACTGTCTCCTTGTCAGTACTGACGGTGCTGAAATCTTCTGGTCGGCATCTCCATGGCAGCAACGAAAGAGCTGAACCACTGCAATCTGTCATTAATTGTGGTGGAGATCATCCACTAAGTCCATGTTGTCAGCGTCCAATGACCGCTCTGAGGCAGGTTGTTTGGAGACTCAGCAATCACCTTGGAGAACATGGCTGAGTGACAGAAAAGGGAAACGGTAACAAAGAACTGTCATGCAACACACACAGTGTGAGGCCCAGTTACTTTTCCATCAAATTCTAAAGGCTGCTACGTCTTACTGTAATATCACTTCAACATTTTACACCGGGGAGGTTTTCGCTCATATGCCTTATTGCAAATGGTACCACAAAACATCTTAACATGTGATGCCGCTCTCAGCTTTGTCCTTGGACAAAATCAGAGAGCTCATCATCTTACGCTGTTTAAAGAGCAGTTTCTAGAGCGAGTGAATAGAAATTAATTTTTCAGCTGGCAGAAAAGAAAATGGAAAAGTGGCTTTCCAGGTGGGTGAGGGTTGATTACATGTTTTTATATTCACATGAATGAAAGTGAAAAACGAATCATGAGATGAATGAGCCATTTTGACCATTGTGCACATATTTTAAGATCATTGCATTATATCTATTATTACTTCATTTTTAAGTATATGGGCTTACAGTTTCTTAAGGGACATAGCTCAGTAGATTTAGCACGCTAGTCCTTGCTGGTAATGATTTAGTCTTTTTTTTAATCCATGCGCATGCAGGAGCTTGGGCGTGCACATTAAAGCATATTTAATCGCCTGCATGGCTCTCATGGTCGGACTGAGTTAAAATGATTTCAGTTATTGTAGTGCTACAAATGATGCTGCTTTGCCTCTGATAAAAACAATGTGTTTTTGTTGGAGGTGTAAGACAGGCCTGCCAATAAGGAAATCATGCAGATTGATTTTACGATGTACTCTGTTAACCATTCAGAAACAGCAGTGATACTATTTCTAACAAACATAGCGGATGGGCAGAGTCTTAAATTTCATCAAAATGTAGGAGAAAATGAGGAGAAATAAAACCCCAGGAGAACTGTGGGAGAGGGCCAGGAAAATCATTAGAGCTGGCAAGCATGGGATGCAGATTTGACCATCTACAATGTATTTTCAGTGTTTTTTTCTTGTGAAATTCGCTTGTGGCACATAGAGAAAATAGACTCGACACCAAAACTCTCACTGTGGATCACAAGGACCAGCAAGCACCACAGCACATGTGGTTTGAACAATCTGATTGGTTAACATAGACACTGAAAGGAGGAGAAATTCACTTTGCTCTGCCTCCATGTCCTGTCCATGCATTAACTAACTTGGTTGTGACTGACGAGCGAGCCCAGTCTCAGAACACACACGCAACACGCTGTCATGTGCACCCCAAATGACACGTACACAGAGAGGGCCGGTTAAGTGACGCACAGGGCCGATAAAAACTTTTTGGATTTTTTGATGGTCCACCACCGATGTGGTGGGCCACCAGGATTTGTCCCAGTATGCCTTGAGGCCCGTACACCACTGACATGATTTCTGCTATGCAGCTAACTTACTGCGGACATCGCCTCAAATTCACTTTGAGCTGAGCTGATCTTCCTCAGAATCTATATCCTCTTTCCAGCAGATTCAGGGAAAAAGATGATAATCTCACAGGAAATAGTTAACACAAACAACGTCTAGTGCAAGATGAGGCAACCTTGTGTCAATAATACAGAAGCAGATGAGGCAACCTCCCACACCAACAATATAAATTATTTTGTCTACTTGAATTATTTGTTTGAATATGATACTGGAGGTATTACAGGAAATGTTCACCTTGAAACAGAATTTATTCTCTCTAGTAAGTCGCTGACCTTATATAACTCAATTCTGACTATAACTCCTGCCTTTACTAACCACAGTTTGTAATGTCAGTACCTCCTGTTCAGAACATACATAATCACAACACTGATGCTTGTAATATGTAAAAAAAAAACAAAACAAAACAAAAAAAAAACCTTGTAATATTGGCCAAAGTATAAATGAGTGTGTAGACTTGTACTGATGTTGTTTTCCATGCTTAGTTGATTCTGCCATTGCTCATGTTGCTCAGCATTGTGGGTAGTTTTCTACTTGTCTGATCTGCAGATCATACCCATGTCTACTGACTCCCAGAAACCCAGAAAACATCTTGATATTTTCAGCACTCTCTTATGGGGGTGAAAAAAATCTGTCAATTGAAACATTTTGAACATTGCATTCAGCAAACTGAAACAACCCACAGATCAGCAGGTACTAGATGGAACTGAGAGAACACCAAAGTTATTTTGACACAAGTAAGGCAGTAAAGAAACAGAGCCTTGAAGTCTTTGGCACGAAAGCCGGCACACACGCACAGTGTATTTTGGTGGATGGAAACTGCAGGAAATCCGGTTGGAAACGGTGAAATTTGATTGAAACAAGTTGAGCTGCTTGGTGCTGTTTTCTCTCTTACAAAGGAAGAAAGTGCTGGGGAAACATGGAGAAGTTTGCTGGTCTAGTGAAAAGTCACCAAAAGTAGAGATTAGAGAGAGAGAGAGAGAGAGAGAGCTTACTTCCAAGAAAAATATCCACTAGCTGGTTTGACTCTGAATAGCATCCAGACATGAAAGTAAGCCAGCACTGTCCATTATGGCATACTGTACAGCCACAAGAATTAGTGTTGTTCTGAGTAAAGGGGCTCTTCTGTCGAGGAGTAAAATAGGATTCGAGTTGTAATCCTGACAACTGCTATAAACAAGACATTGTTTCTCAGGGAATACATTTTAAATGGGTTTTGCTTTCCATGGTTGTCTGTTCTTGTGTTATTTATTGCAAATTCTGAGGCAGTAATTTGCAATAAAGGCGGCTGACTGCTGTAAAGGCAGTTGTGGGACTGTTTATTCAGCACAGGCATGGGCAATCTCACCAAAGCACAACTGCTGTTTCTACATCAGTCAGGCATGGCGAGATGTTTCACTTGCTTATAATGGAGAATTAAGATCGGACAAAAAAAACAAACAAACAAACAAAAAAACAAAAAAAACAAAACAAAACCAAAAAAAACAAAAAAAAAAAACGCTGGGAATTTGCCTACGTTTTATAATTTAACATACAATAATAATATGTTGCCATTCATCTGCATTTACTTCACTTTAACCCCAGGAATGAAGCAGCTTCTGAAGTTGGCAAATGATATGGGTGCAGGAACAACTAAAAAAAGGACTAAGAGACATGCAAATTATCATCACAGTGCACAAAAGTGTATCAAACTCAGCTGTCTCTGCTCTGGTGCCTGATTTATTAAAACACTTATGCAAATCACAATTTTCATAGTGGAATACCCAAACACAGAGTATGCAAATTCTTTGATGAAGAATCCTTTTCTTTATCTGTTTTCATCTCTGCCCATTATGATGCTACGCACATGGCACAGCAGTCGTTGCTTTGTCGGGCCGAGACGGAGGTATGCCTCCTGTGGGCGTTAAATGCCACGCATAACTGCAGGTGAAATTTTAATTTTTCTCAGAAAATGTCCTCTATTTTTGCTGCTCATCAAAATACATATTAATTAGGTCAAATGCACTGCAGCTCTTATAAAAGGTGTCTTCCCACTGTCCTCATGGAAAGTATTTATGCATACAGGTTAGTAGACTGATAACTGGCACGAGTAATTAGGACCCTTGGTGTGAATCTTGTGGATTAACCTGCATGAGGCAGTTTTGCACTTTGGCAGTTTCAAATTGCAGAGAGATGTACAGTAACTGTTACCTGAGATTTTTTAGCTTTAATGTTGTAGAAAGACAGCAATATGGCCTCAATAAACTGCCTACAGCAAACTCATGCCCACCAGCCTCTGATGCTATGATAAAGGATGCCAAAGGGCCAGAGATGGTCTGAAAAGGGAGAAAATCTAGGACCACATCAGAGTACAAAAACTGGACTAGGCAAGACTGGACTCAGGTGGACAAGACTAAAAATAAATTGTAGTCTATGGGACTTTTTGCAGAAAATCTCTAGAAAATTCTTTTTTTTTTTAATTGTAAATTGCAGAAAATTTGCAGCTGGTGGTCAAAAAGACACAAATTTCTGTGTTTGTAGATGAATGAAATCTGGACTCATCCTCTCTGGTTATGCAACCACTCAACATCACATAGCCTCAGGGCTGCTTTTGAAGTTTTGCTCACATCTCTGCTTCTTTATTATAAACACTAGGTGAAGTAACAATGATCCTGTCCAGACCATGGGCTCTAGTTTCGCAGACCTGGCAAGGTGGAGACGCAGCACAGCTGCGCTTCACCAACTGGGTGTGGCCAGGTGGATTTTGCAAGTTTGGCATGCCGTGCGCCGTGGCGCAAGTACTCTGCCGTTCCTCCTACCGGCGCAAGGGAGGAGAGAAGGCGTGGAGTGGATTTGACACAGCCGATTCACTTTAAACCAATCAAATGAGCCCCTGTCCTCGCCTTTAAACTGCACTGCGCGAAGGCGTAATGAAAGTTTACACAATTGACATGGAGGTCTACTGCGGCAGGCGGAGCACGGCCAGTGTAGTGGAAGTTTGGCTGACAGGCGCGCAGTGCGTACACGTCACCAAAACCTCACGCGCAGGTTTCTGGAATGTCAGGCACATTAACAATGCAATAAATACCTACAAAAAATACTATATCAGATAAATTTATCTCCATGTCGACTGTCCCGTCACAACTGATGTCAGATCAAAGGAGATTGGCACCGTTTGTGCTGATTGTGAGGTTTGGTGACGTGTGCGCACTGCCCGCCTGGCAGCCAAACTACCTGCTAACACCGCATTTTTTGCTCATTTTATACTATGTCATGAAACTTGGAAATATGACATTTCAATGTATCTTTGATTTGCAGAAATGTAAAATGCCAACAGTTTTTCCTGGCGATGGGGCTGCTGAACGGCCCCAACCACAGTAACAGTCCAGTCAGTGAAGCACTGAATTAGATGAGACAGAGCACGTCAGTCTGCACCCATCACAGCTGATCAGCTATCAGCTGCTCCACACACTGAGCCGACAGGGTCAGTGGCTCATTGACAATCAGCTGATCGTCCCAGCGGACTGGTTATCTGATCACAGTGTCCAAAGTGGTCTTTACAAGCTCTCAGTTCTCTCTCAGTTTTTGCCTGTACGCTGCAGATTTCATACTATGCCAAACTGCAAACTTTAAATCTGCTGGGTCATGTGCGTATGCCTGTTGCTATGCTGTGGTTGTTATGGTTCACTAAATGCACTGTATTGCTTCAGCAGACATGCTGTGAAGAATCCCAAAGCTCCCTCAAAGCAGAGCTGTCTGCCAAATATAACTGCTTAACCATTTTCAATAGATGCTTAATTCGACTGATTTAAGTGTCTCTGACTGAGCTCAGTGTTTACTATTAGCTCCGTTGAGGGCTATCTACTCTTTGATTAGACTGTCTCTGGAGAGGAAGTTTACTGCTGTTTAGGAGACACTTTGGATTTGGCTATTTTGTCTCCATTTGTTACCTCCTGTGGGCACAGAAGTGTCCATGCCCAGCACAGGAATTTCATTTGGGTGAAATGAGTGAACCTGTGGCCTCTTAATTGGGATGGGACACTCTTCTCTTCTGCAGCTCCACTTTGTGGGTTAGGCTGATAAGAGGGCCGGCTTTTTACACATAGGGCTCTAGTTTCGCAGACCTGGCGAGGCGGGGGCGTAGCGCAGATGCGCTTCGCCAACTGGGTGTGGCCAGGCGGATTTTCCAAGTTTGGCACGCCGTGCTCGGTGGCGCAAGTACTCCGCCGTCCCTCCTACCGGCGCAAGGGAGGAGAGAAGGCGTGGAGTGGGTTTGACACAGCCGATTCACATGTAACCAATCAAATGAGCCCCTGTCCTTGCCTTTAAAATGCGCTGCGCGAAGGCGTAATGAAAGTTTACACAGCTGATATGGAGGTCTATTGCCGCAGGCGGAGCGGAGCTCAGGAGACCGGCGCGGAGCGGAGACCGGCGAGCAGTGCGGACACGTCACCAAAAACTCACAGGCAGGCTTCCGGAGTGTCAGGCACATGAACGATGCAATAAATACCGAAAAAAACACTATTCAATGCTACGATCACAATCAGCACATACATATATCTCCATATCAACTGTCCCGTCACAGCTGATGTCAGATCAAAGGAGATTGGCACCGTTTATGTTGATTGTGAGGTTTTGGTGATGTGCGCCAGGCAGCCAAACTTCCACTGCGCCGGCTCCGCTCCGCCTTGCGCGGAAAGTAGACGTGGTTTCAGGAGGCGAGCTTTTGGCGCACCTCGGCGAAGCCTTTTGGCACGAAACTGTCACTGCGCAAAGTTGAATCTGGCGGCACCTCCCCCCGCTGCGCCGCCACTCCCATCTCCGCGCAAGTCCGTCTGCGAAACTTGGACACTGTCCGCCTCTCCCGTTTCGCCGGTCGAAACTAGCTCTGCGCGGGGTTCGCCTCACTGCGCCACCCCGCACTGCGCCGGGAAACTAGAGCCCATAAACTGTGTCTAGTGTAACTTTAACATCGCCCAAGAAATGAATTAAATCTTTGTTCACTCACTGTCATAGACAAAGTTTGCCCATCTCATCACTCATGCAGGGAGTGGTGTAATTTAAGTGGGAAAACGTCGGTCCGGCAACCTGTTACATTTGCATTTAAATGCAGTCACTCGCTGGATTTTGAGGCAATCAGTTCTGTTCAAGTCTGATGGAGTTTCAAGAGGGGAAAAAAAGTGTCAGCATTTGATTGCTTGTTAGAAATGGTTATTTGCGTTCTTACAGAGCTTTACTAGAGCGCTGTATACCTTTAAGAAACATCCCTTCAGCTACAGCAACTGATGGGTTAACAGATAATTTGTTTACATTGACCGCGTAATGAGAAAGTACATTTGCATAATTCAGAAATAGATGAATGCTGATTGGAGGGAGCGTAGGGTGGTGACGCTGTGATTGAAGGGTTATGCAGCAGTGAGGCTTAGTAATCAGCACTATTGTTAGACAGAGAGAGAGAGACTGAATGATTAAACTGGAGGTTACAGTTGGTATCTGAACAGATGGCTGCTGTCAACTTTGTTTCCTGTCGTCTTCTTTTCCCCTCTTTGCCGTCTTGATCCTTTCTCACTAATTCTCCAAGTCATTAACTATTTCTAAATCCTCTATACAGGTTACACATCATATATCACCGGGTGGGACAACTACCATCCTTATAGCTCATGTTCCTTGCTGAGAAAAATCTCATTTTCCCCCCTTTGGCAAGCCTAAAACTGCTTTTCATAAATGACTGATTTCATGAGTACTGCCATAATGTTAATTTGTGAATAGGGCATGTGATCTGTAATCTATTAATTATAGTCAAGTATAAATTTTGTTGCAATTAAACCTTGTAAAAACCCAATTTAGTCTTTAGAGGGCCAGATGCAGACAAAATCAGTTAATGGAGAATTTCATATGGCAATTAAATTCATTCAAAAGGCTTATTCATGCCTTTTCCCCTATGTGATATACATCATATATGAGATGTAATGGCCTCCCATAGAGCCACACATCACATGGCACTGCTGTTCTTCAGATTTGATCTCCCCTCCATGTTAACTGTTCAATCAACCTACAGGACTTCTACGGTTAATAATGATAGACTAAAGAGGTTTTTTTAGCGGATGGGAAAGCATTTCACTGTGTTAGGGTTAGGGTTATTGGTTATAAAATGCATCAACCTCTACATGAAGAAACCACTGCTATAACACCCATAAGCCTGGCGAGCTGCTGACCCATGAAATGATCAGAAGGAGCTGGCGTCCTCCTGTTGTCCTCCTGCATGATACCAGTTAGCAGAGGCCAGAATCTTTACAAATGTGCACAGGCGGGGCAGTGGAGCTTGTCGTGTTGTATTATATGCTTTGTAGAAGCTGGGTAATGAACGAGCTAGCCAGGCCTGTCAGGTCAAACCAAAAACAGCTCACAGCCAGGCACAAAGTATCGCACCATCCATGCCACTGTCAGCTCCAGCAGAGTCGGCAGAGAACCTGTTGTCCATTTCCATGCACAAGCTGTTAACTATGCAGTCTTGTACCTGTGGGTTTTTTTTTCTCTCACATTTTTCTTACATTTCAAAATGCAGCTGTATCTGAGTCTAAATGTGCTTAACAAGCTGCATTATAGGATGGATAGGAGAAGTTAGGAGCAAGCAATGTTGAAATGTCTATGCATCAGATAACCACAGTATAGTCAAAAATCCTCCGGGAACTTGGTGACAGCAGGATGACCATGAGACATTCCTGCACTATTAGCAGCTCTACCATGTAAATACATCTTTTCCACAGCAGCTATGTTGACATGAAATGGCAGCATTATTATGAAACCCACCAGAGTTCTGGGCGGACAGGGGGAAGGTTATGGTTATGGTTGAATAAGGGCTTATGTCAAATCTGTTTTAGTGAAAGGAGAAGAGGCCCACAAATTTAATGACCAGTCACAGTGCTGTCGGTCATATCTTGCACAGAAATCTGGTGGATTCCATAATAATGCAAAATCACAGGTAAACACAGGTTTTTAATGTCTAATAACATTAATTAAGTTTCTAGCTTCCTGGAAAGACTTTGCTACATGCAAATGAAACAGAAGCTTATTCAGTGTCATTAGAACCAACTCTGTTTACCTGCTTTTTCATGTCAAATTGGTTGCTGTGAAACAGGTTAGTTGCATCCAGCATACAGTATGAATCTATGTCTGTATACAACCCACTCTATGGCAAATAATGCAATGATTTACCTCCGTTTCCTCAGTCAGTCTCAGAGAGGTGGTTTCCTTATTAAAACTCCTTCACTTTTGCGTCCGGTTTCTAACTTTTTCTAATTTGAACACACCGCTCCTCTACAGTGCCCCTGCAGGTGCAGCTGATGCTGGAGCTGACTCAGGCTCTCAGAAACCATTCTCAGTAAAATAGCAGCTATAATGACATACATGCTGTCAATAAAGCCCAGAACAAACTGTGTGCCACACTGACTACTGTTACTTTAAAACGCCCCTTTGAAAAAAGCCCCTCTGGCGTTGCCGGTGTCTCAGCTGACTCAGTGTCTGATAGCCACAGACAGTAAATAATGATCAAAATCAGAATTATATAAGAATACCAAAAATATATAATACAAACTATTTCTTTAGCTTCCCCCCGGCATAACTGGTGTTTTAGCTGACTCTGTGTAAGTGCATCACATAATAAAATGAAATGTAATATAAATTCTGTGTCCTACTCTAAAGTGTTTTGTGAAAGCATCCCTCTCGGGTAGTGGATGCTCTGGCTGACTTGCTGTTTGACAACCACAAACAGCACAACAGATACAGAAATGAACCTCATAAATAAAATATTCTAGATGAAAGACTGAAACCTCCTGATGACCCGTCTGGCATAGCTGACTGAGCGTCTGATATACAAAGGAAATTCAATAGAAAACCTCTCTTTTCCCCACACCATGGCAAGCGGCACCCAACCAGAGCCAGTAGCAGTTTAATGCCTTGTTAAAGGTTCTGAGGTCATTTTAATATTGGCTATCGGGTCAAAGTCTCAGTAAGCACCATGCCTCTTCCTTCAGCCACCCAGCATACACTGGCAAATTAAAAAAAAAAAAAGTTCAGCCACACACCCACAGATTCACTCCAGATGATCAGTACCATCATCAACTCATCCTCCTCTCACTAAATGATGAAATGAATTACATTCTTAAGTTTAAAGTCCCCCTCCACTCAAAAATGTGTTTTTCTTATGCTGATTTCCCCTAAAATGACTTTGATTCTACTGATTTGTCACTAGAGAGGGGTTTCCACATTCCTCGCCTGATGGTGCAGGTGTCTGTGCACTTCCCGGATGAGCTAGATTTGGTACGTCACAAATCCGACAGTCAATCCCATTAATTTACGGGGTGATGCTTTCCATACCATTAGCAGCAGCGGGAAGTTTTATTTTCAAGAAATCAATCAATCTTGAAATGGCTGCTTCACATGAGCAATATTAGTGTAACCAGGAGATAGTATCACTGATTATTACTTTTGAGTATTACTTTTTTTTTTTTGAATGGTTAGATTATTACCTACGATACAAGTTATGAGCTGGCTGCAAGCTGAGACAGTTAATGTTGCACACTCAGCGAGGCATTCTCAGCATCTCTACTTGTCTAGCACTTTTCATGATTCTCACAGGAACATTGCAAGACACTGACCTTGGCACTACTCATCAGTGGTTTTGTGTAATTCTTGATGACAAATTCCCTAAATGTACAGTAAAATGAAAATGTGCACGAATATACTGCTTCGAATTAGAATTAGATGACTGTATGATTTATATGTGCATCTGTTTGAGTGTGTGTGTGAGAGAGACTTAGTAGTGCTTTCTAAAGATAAAGGTGTATAAAAGCTTTCCATAAATTCCTTTGTTTTTGCAATGAAACTACTACACCAGCCTCACACACATGAACACACTCCACCCGACACATGCTGTGTGTTTTCCAATGGCAACAAGTAAACACTTTGTCAGAACCACTTAACTCTGCAGGACACTGGCTTGATCAGCGCTGCACACTGGGCAAACATGTGTAGGACGTTAAATATGGCGTGTATGGGACCTCCCAGTGTGACAAAGATTGATTTTAGCTGCATGATGTATTGCACTTAAGTAAATCAGTGTGCCGTTAAGTCAATATTATCCGCACAAACATGTTCACATAAGTTGAAAATGTCATTCTCTCTCTCTCTCTCTCTTTCTCGTGCTCACCTCCTTCCATCGTCTCTCTCTCTCTTTAGTTTTCTCGGCCATTAATAAACTAATTTCCCCAGTGCTTGGCAACCTTGGCCACTTCACGCTCTAAATGAAAAAATATTTTCACAAAAGCACTCTCAGTCAGGCAAGAGCGATGCTATTTGTGTTTCAGTGTGTTGCTAAATGATGATGATTATACTGGATGCTTACTTTTACTGTTCAGACTGGGCTAAAAATAATTTCTTTGCACACAAACAGCAAATTGAATTTCGCAGGTCTTAAGCACTGTTCACAAAGCTTGCATCTGCAGCCATGTTGTATCCCTGGTGGTAAATACAATTCACAGAGTTTCTCTGAATACTTTGTTCTAATACCATTGTGTGGGAGTGCAGATATTTTCTCATATTATTTAGCCTGAATGGTTATGCCACCTGTTACTTTCACTCTGACTCCTCAGCAGTGTAAAGATCTCTACAAATGACCCAGAATACCTCTTAGAGCATTTAGGTTAAGTGAAATGTCAGTATAAGGCTGAATATACTGATACTGAATAATATGTTTAACTCAGATAGGCATTGGTTTCCAGACAGATGGATGATGGTGGTTAATCCTTTTATTTGAAATGTTTTATTAACCCAAAATTCCATGTAAAAGTATTTTTGAAAATCCCTACTTTGGCCTGAGAAGATGTTTTTTTCTGTTTTTTTATTTTATTTTATTTTATTTTATTTTATTTTATTTTATTTTAAATAAATAATAAAATAATTTTATTTGATTATTTATTTATTTTTTTGGAGAATATAGAGTCTTGTCTAAAAATATATGTACAGTAGGCTATATCTAAAAATCCTAACCTTAAAAAAAAAAAAAAAAAAAAAAAATCCCCAGGACAACAGTAATAAAAAAAAAAGTCATCTTCATAGGCCAAAGTAGTCCATTGATCAATTGATTGATTGATACATATTTCTAAAAGAAAGACAGGGAATTTTGTTCCAGGCTTCAAAATAAAAGCCTACCCTGGAGCTCCTGGTGTTCAGAGGGTTAATGTTCAGTTTCAGTATTGGGTTGGAGTTAGATCAAATGAAAACACCCCTGCTCTGCTCACCTGTAGGATGTCACCAATACTGAGGTTTGGAGGTCTACAGAGATATCTTTGAAACTTCCACCATCTTTAAATTTTAAGATGTGTGTGTGTGTGTGTGTGTGTGTGTGTGTAAAAAAGAAGATACTATCATTCAAGTGCTCTCTCTAAGTCTCTTGCATGCTTCCTGGCTTTCTGCTGGTGTTTTACTTGATTAAGTTGTTTACGTTGATGGTAAGTGTGCATGTGTGTGTGTGTGTGTGTGTGTGTGTGTGTTCGGACCACAGATCTGGATTCTGGTTATCTCAGAACCCAGACTTGCCTGATTACCAAGGCAACAGGCTGCCAGGAGTGCAATTTGTTTTTTCTTTTGACCAACTTCTATAATCAATAGTCCTAAAATTCTTTTGACACACACACATAAACACACACACTCTTCGCAAATGACAAAATAAATGTGGCTTTCCGCAGGCAATAAAACAGTTACCTTGGAAAAATAATAAAAAAAAACAAACAAAAAAAACACAGCACTGTTATGACAAATGAGATGAAATTAACATAAGATCATAAGACTGTCACAGCTCTTCCCTCACACATAATTGCCTGGTGGCCATCTCATCACCTCACCCAGCCGGTAAGACACTATAGTCTATAGTTTTTTGTTGTTTTTTTTTGTTACCTGGGTGCTATTTAACTCTCAAATGCTTTATTGAGCATTTGGTAATTAATGGACAAAAAAAGTTTAATTATTGTGAAAATTTAATTCAGCTATGACCTGTCCCACCTTAGCTGGGAGCACCTTCCATTCCAAACATGTGTATTGAATCTGTTTACAGAGATGACACCATCCTGGATTATCTCATGTTAGGATAAATCTGGACTCATTAATGTTAGAGTGGCTTTTGGAAATGCAATATTTTAAGATCAGCACTCCTGTTTGTGGTCCATTTTCTTGAAACATCCCATTGAGCACAGAAAAAAAAAAATCTGCCAGAGGGGTGAGGTAACTTTCTTCATACCCAATTCAAATTCACCTGAACTCTCTTCAATAAAACAGTGTTTTCTTCATAACAATGCAGTGATCTGCCTCATTATGCCTTATTTAGAGATTATGACACTCAAAGTTTCTGGCAAAATAAGTATCACTTTGTGTCTCCAACTGGAACTGTGGTCCCTAACCTCATTCTATCTCTCCTCTCTCTTCCTCTCTTTCATCTCTTTTGTCTCTAATCCTAATATCCGTAGAGAATGACAGTTTGATTACTACCGAAGAATCGTCAGTCTTGCATAGTTATGCCTTATACTTCCTACATTGTGTGTGTGTTGCTGTGTGTGTGTGTGTGTGTGTGTGTGTGTGCGGGAGCCCCTCATCTCATCTGATAGCTCTCTGATCCCTCCATTTCCTCCTGCAACTAACACACACAGCTACACACACACACACACATGCACAATGATGAGTGGGGGGGCAAACTGACAGAACCTTCATTCTTTGCCCCTCTCTCGCTTGCTCCCTTTCAGTATCTCACTTACACACACACACACACACACACACACACACACAGTTAACAGGTTACTGACAGCAGCTGCTATAGCAGTTTGCCAGGTTATCTGGAGGAGCGCTTGTTTTGCCGGTCCAGACACACCAGCAGAGCGGTAATGGCACCTGGGGGCTTATTTAGCAGTAAAGCTAAATGCAGCACATCCACAGTGTGCAATCTATCTCCTGTTTGATCCTCGCTGCATGACTTCAGGAACCACAGCGCTGCTTCCCACAACTAGGAGTGTCGTGCAAATGAAGTGTGAGTGTCGTCATGTGTGGGCTGCTGTTAACTTTTGCTCATTACTGTCACACACACTCGCACACATACTGTAACACCATATGTTAATCCCATCCTTTCACCTCTTGTTAGTCTAGGCTAAATTTAAATGGGCTGTCCTGCTGTGACTGCCAATTTCTGTATGCATTCCTTTTCATAACACTGCCTCTCACGGCACCGCTAGTGTGTGTGTGTGTGTGTGTGTGTCTGTGTGTGTATTGGAGATTTGAAGTTAATGTTTTGAGGACAGTGAGTATGTAATATGTGCGTGTGTGTGTGTGTGTGTGTGTGTGTGTGTGTGTGTGTGTCGCCGTGCTTGCATGCTTATTAACGTCTGCATTGTGAGACACTGTTTTCTTATTTGGATGGACTTGTGCATTGTTGGAAAAACTGATTCAATATGACAACCTGCTCTGCTGGGCAGTGCAAACATATCAGTCTGTCCTCTCTTGTTTTGTGTGTTTGTTTATGTGTACGTGTGTGTTTGTATTTACAATGTGATTGTTTGCCTTTTTTAAAATTTAATTTTCCTTTTTGCGCTGCAGTGTGGTTCTATGAATCTCTTATGGGACATCTTGGAAATGCGGCTGTATTGCAAATACCAAAATGGCAAAAGAGCCCCTTAATGAATATGAAACCAGTCTCAGCCCATAATGTTTTACTAATCCCGCTGGTAAATTATCTTTGGCCTATCACTTCCTCAGTTTTATGCCCTTCTATTAAATCTGAGGTGTGTTTAAAGCATAAAAACACTGAAATGTAGTTTGACGTTGCAATGAAACTGTGTCTTAAGAGCTTCTTACTTCCTTGCTCGGCACAAAGAGGCATCTTGCAAAAGTGCAACCCAATGGGAGATCTGGTAGAGAGAGAAAAGCAGTTTCATTTGATGGGAGGGTTCAAAAATATGATGTTTTTTATTGGTTGAAAGTTTTGGTCACACCTACTTGTTCAGCATGACATCACCACTGAAGACACACCGTTTTCCACTGTGTAGAATAAAGGGATTTAATATAAAACACAAAATCAAATTTTTTTTTTTTTTTTTGGCCATTTACATTCATGTTGTGACTTCAACATTCATGTTGTGACTTCAACATAAGTTCAGTGGAGCCTCTCATTCCTTTTCTTCCCTCCACCATGTTAGCCAATCAGAGGCTGCTCCATTACTATTAGCCTATCAGAGTCAGCCCTGTTTTCATAATTCACATTTTGACTTCCCTCACTTAATTACCCATCAGCTTATCTACCTGTTACCTGTTACCTATACAAGTCATTCATTCATTCATTCATTTTTTGCTTGAGTTGTCATTTAAGCTCTGGTTCATTGGTGCATCTCACCACCACTGATGTAAAGGCTCCAGAGGTTTACACAGGGAGAGATCCTAGGCACCATGGGAATCATCCTCTCCCCTTTGTCAAGTGGTGCCAACCATCCATCCATGTATCTGTTCAGCAGCAAACGCCAGCACAAAGTTACACAATCACCGAGAGGGTATGGCACAGTCAGCGACATCAGACACTAGAGCTTCAATTGCAGGAAGACAGAAGATCTGGCCAACAGATAATTGATGCAGGGAAGACGATGGCCACATTCTGCCAGTCTTAGGGCTCCAAAGACATGTGCCGTGTGCCCGAGCCAACTGCTCAGTGTGTCACAGTCTTGTGTGATCAAGGTCAGACGACAGGTGTGCACTGCGATTGCTGACCGCCTGCTTCCAGCTATCATCATTTGAGCCAGGAAAGGAAGAACTACAAGGAGCAGCGCGGACATTCATCACGGGCCAGGACAGATTCCCCGGACGTGTTGATGGATGCCATATCCCCATCTGCAAGCGCCTGAGTGGCAACCGAGGGCCATATTACGACAAAAAGAAGTTGTACCATGCAATACTACAAGGAGGCTTGCAGGCAAGGTCTGTGGTTTTCTGACATGATTTCTGGGGTAATCTGTGTGTGTGTGTGTGTGTGTGTGTGTGTGTGTGTGTGCCATGCCAGAGCCTTCAGGAAAATCACACTTCTTCAACGGAGGCATGGCTCTCTCAGAAACACTGCAAATGGCAAATTCCATGTCTTGGGACTATCAATCATGTGACATCGTAACCCAAGAGTCACAAATTCAGGCTTTTTTTTTTTTTTTTTTTTTTTTTTTCAAATCAAACACTACCACTGCAGATTTCATAGAGCGGGACACCTGCAAGAGGAGAGAAGATACATCCATACACACCGACTTTCAGAATCCAGAAATTGACTCTAAAATTTTGGAAGTTTGGGGCATAATTCACCAACCTTATTTACAGCATTCTAGTGTTTTTTAAGCATTAAAAATTCATAAAACAGTATGTTATTTCACAATATTGGCCTTTTATAAGAATGAACAAGGAAGGAATTCATCCCACACATACCTACAACTGATTAAAATTACCATATTATCAAAATATGCGTGTGCCAAATGAGAGCAGGGCTAAACAAAAAAAGTTGTTTTCTACTAATATAATGTATGTTAAGATCTGTTTGTGTGTGTGTGTGTGTGTGTGTGTGTGTGTGTGTGGGTGTGTGCGTGTGCGTGCACATGTACTCATATTGCCTGGAGATCACTATGATATTCCACTGGCCAAAAAGAACAGGTACAAGAAAATATTGATTACCTCAGCAGTATAAACCATGAGACAGTAATAAGACTCACTGTGCACCTTAACGACACTGATACCAGCTTATGTTTATGATATCTGCCGCTGCTGCTGCTTTTATGCCTGCCTCCTAGATATACTGTATTTATTGATCTTTTTTTTTTTTTTTATTATGGACTCATGTTGACAATTTTCTGTCTGGGTGATAAAGTTTTCTGAATCTGCCTTGAGGCAAGAATGTCCAGAATGAAGATGCAGTGCTAAATAGATTTGCCCAATTTGCAGGGAGACATATGGGGAGGCAGATTGGATGCGTACTTCATAATGTCCCGAGTTTGTCATAATGTTCATGGTCGCACTTCACTCCGAACTGATATTTCACTGCAGTTGCATCCTTTATACCTGCAAATTCATATGAGACGCCACCTTCTCCCAAGAGAGTTTGCAGTGTCGGCAAAGCTGACATTGTAAAAAGCTCCACTAAAATGCCTTCTGTTGATTAAAGATCTAAAAAAATAAAGTCATTTGCTGCATCTGTCAGTCCACTTAACACCATATTTGATAAGATCAACTCGAGCCATGACCAATTTAAGGTTTACGGGTTTTTCTTAGATTTAAGTTTAAAGTGTTTTGGGTATGTCAAGCTGTAAGTGCATATATTGCTTGTGCTGTTGTGTGATGCTGTTCTCGACTCAAAATATATATATATATATTTTATTTTCAGGTGATATTTGTTAAATGAATTGGATTTTATTATACTAGAACAGGCATGCACAGCAGGGGTCTGTGTGATATAATTTAACTCCTATTTCCTGACTTGTTTTTGAAGATTTTACAACTTTAAAACTTTGGTCTATAAAACCATATGAAGAGTTCATTTGCAAAAACAGATATCTCCATTTGAATTTATTAAACCTTTTTAAACTTTTTTGAATTTTATTAAAATGTACTTTATATTTATTTCTATTTTTTATGTTTATTTAGCCTGGCATAATGTTTATTATCCTAAATCATGTTTTGTGTGTGTGTGTGTATATGTGTGTACTCCAAGCAGTATCAGTGAAAAAGGTGTATTCATTTTAAGAATGGCTTTTATCTGTTTTTGCAAATGAACTCTTCATATATATTTCCCGTATAAAATTCAAAGCATTCATTTAACAGTCATTAAATGAGATATTTCAGTATCTTTAATGCATGTGTCAAATGAACATGGCTTCTTAAATTAAAATATTTTAATGTTTAACATTCTTGGAACACATCCAAATGTACTGCAATACAGAACAACATGATAGGGAGTTATGGTGTTAACTTGCTTCATCGTATACTACTTATTACACTTTCAATGACAGTGGCTCATTTACAGTGAAATTACTTTTTTGCAGTTATTGCCCCACATCCTCTCCATGAATGCTGATGATCCAAGAATAAAGCGCACAATCAAATTAACTGAAGCAATGAATCATGGCAACATGAAATGTCCTCCAAATGTGCTGATGGTAATTGAATTCGGAGGTGAATACCTACTGAGTACGGGGCACTAGCGGTCTAAGGAGTCTGTGGGCCAGTACAGCTCCCAAACTGACCCATTCAGAGGTGAATTCTGAATTTTCACGCCCAACCATTAGATCATACTCAAATTTTATTATAAACATCAGCCACAGCGAAACAGCACTCTGTATTCACCATCAGTTTAAGTGATGATGTGATGTAGAGTGCCTGGCAACAGCAATCTGAGAAAATGTGCTTATGGAACTGGATACCTGGAGTTGACATTTGCAGCATCGCCATCAGTCATCATATTTAGCCTCCTTCAAAAGGATGGTTTAGTCATTCAAACCTATGGGCATGGGCCTGTAGAGCAACACTAGAACAAAATGGTCAGTAAATGATTATGGTAATAATCTCAGAAGTGTTAACCGAGATAGAGATTGCTGAGGTACTCATGTAATATTTATCTGAAAACCTTTTTCTTGAAGTGGTGACATACTGTAGGCGATGTGTGGCGCGATGTGACATCTTAAAGATTTTCCTCTATAAACTCTCTACATTCTCCATCTCAGCCTCTCTGGCGGCTGTCAACGTAATTGGCGTCAGTTCAGAGTGCAACGTGATGAACGTTTTGTCTCCTTGTCAAAGGCACCGTCACTGCTGCCTAAGTGTTTCCAGGAAAGTTTTCTTGTGCTTATTGCATTTAGTTAACCTGGATTCGCTGTGGCATATACTGAGAAATTTTTTTTTTTTTCTTATGAATTAGAGATATTTGATCAGAGATTGATGGACATTTGGAATTAAAGTAAGCAATGTATGTGTTGGTGCTCTGCTGGCACATCAGGATACCTGCCAGGTGTTTTCAATGATAGCCGTCATGATAACAGACTCCAGTGTGTAGTAATGCATAGTCAGTCTCAGTGGTGAATAAGGTATTGAAATAAAAAAAAAAAAACACATTGTATTCTGATTGTATAGAATATTTTTGGTGTTTTGTGGGTTTCTGCTTTCAAATTCCCCCTACACAGCACAATAACAATAACTAAGTTAGCTGACCAGCTAGCAGCAGCAGGCTTGCATGGTTTTGATGGACAACATAATTAATGTGCTCGTACCACAACAGCACGCCCCCTTGACACCACTTTAGAGGGGCACAGTCACGGGCCCCTAAACAGTCCTTCAAGACTGAAATGAAAAAGCAACCATCATACTGTCAGAGAAATCCACAACAGTCTTTTACAAAAGCCTGTACACACTGTGCCTCATCTGACTTCATAACAAGTCTGCTTGGAGATTTATTGGAAAGTGAATAAAGCATACTTCATAATAGGTTTAGCAGTTTCAGATTTAATTTGATTTGACTTGATTGCTTATAATCGCTAACTCTTGACAGAATGGGATCGGTCCTACAGTCTCAGGCAGCAATCAAACTGTCAAACTTAAGTGGAAGTGCTAGTTCACATTTTCCCCACCTCTTTCTATTTCTCAAAGTCTAACTGGCCAAATTCAACTCAGAATGCACAGTGCTGTGGTTATGTTTTGGTAATAGCTAAGCCACAATTACTTGGTTATGTTCTTGTTACCCAAGACGGGAATCACTCTTAAGACGGACCATTCGTTTTGAAGAAAGTTTGTTATTGCTGCATTATTCTGTTGCAGATGCATTGTGGTGCAATAGTTCTATGTGTTGGATTTCTCCTTAAAGCTGCTCTCGAGCACCTTCGATCCAGCACCTTATTAGATGCAGTAGATTCATGTTTATTATCCAAATGCAGTCCTGGTGTTGGGACGGCCAGCAGCAGGAAGTGTCCACATGGTCAAAACTCAGGAGAAAAATACAAAAATGAGCGAGTATACTCTTTTCAGAAAAAGCTTGACTCACCAAACCTCTTCATCACCTCCAATATCATTAGGCACCAAGATGAAGACTATTCATTTGCCAACCTTAATGAATTTCTGGGTACTGACGTTCTCAAATGTCAATCACCTAATGTGGACGTGACATTTCCTTCAAGCATTTATAACTAAAACAAATGTTGATTGATTTTTTGTGTTTGAAATCTGATCGCTGTTTGAAGTTTGATGCAGTTTCATTCATTTGGATGGTTCTAAAAAGCATGGGTGTGCTGGGTAAGGGTACGTTCTCTCTAGTTTTATGTCCTGTGTTTGTTTCTAAAGGCCTGTGGCTGTTATATGATTGATTCTGATGTCAAAGCATTTATGTGATTTGATGGGAGAAGTTAAGGGCTCTGTTCAGCAGGGGGCCAATCAGTTCTGCTGCAGAGGGTAATTTTCTCTCCGTTGGTGAAAATTATCCTCCATCAATCCATGCCTCCAATCAGAGAGGAGAGGAAGTTTTCAACAAGTGAAAAACCCTGTCCTCAAAACAGTGTAATACTCACTCACAAGCGAACAGAATGCCTGCGCTTCGACTCAGACGTACAAAGACATGACACGCTGACGTGCTGAAGTGAACAAAAGAGGAAACTCACATCATGCGCGTGGGCACACACACACACATGCGCACGCACGCACGCACACACACATAAACACGAGCCTATACATGGAAACTAGTCACTGGTGCCGCGTTTTCTGCCACAAACAAGAAGCTGAGCTGTTTGAGCAGAAGTAGTAATTATCTCCAGATCAACTTCTCAGCTGTGTAGGCATCTCCTAGGGAGAATCAGACGCTGTTACACAGACACTCACACTGTCGAGGTAATAGAAAGATAATGAAACAGAGCCTCTGAATCTGTTTTCAGAAAGTCTCTTGCTTGATTTATTAAGTTTGTGTTTCACAGCGTTCTACACAGAGGAATGCTCACATTAATTGTATCTGGCGGTACTGTAATCTCAAAGTTCTCTACAGCTACATTGTTACTCCGAAAAAGCCAAGATGGGACAAGTGTAGAAATGCATCTCTCCTAAATCTGGCCGAGAAAATGCCGTTCATGCACTCCCGTCACCCAAAGTTAATGAACATGATCTCATGAATCTCTCATTTCTGTTTTCATCTCCACTAAAATCCAGGAAGCAAAGCAGATCTGTACAAAACATATGGTGCACCTAATTTACTATCGCTAATATATCACACCATTTGGCAGCATGCCCGCCTCGATTTCTCCTCCCCTTCATCACTGAAGTGGATTTGAAGGTACAATATGTAATAATTACTTCCTCAAATGTGCAAATGACCATGCAGTAGCGGGTATTCATGAATGTTTTACCTGTGGCTGCTGAGATTGAGCTCCATAGCCAGGCTTTTGATTTTGTTTTGTTGAACCGTTGAACATGAGAATGGAAATGGAGTGGATAGGGTAAGGGTGTAAGGGTGGTTTGGGATTAGGCTATAGGGTATAATGGGTGGTGACATCATCTACCACCAAAGACCAGGCATCCCACTTTTCACCACTACAGGTCAGGCTGAGGCACCTGGGCATGGGGTTTAGATTCTCTATTATAGGTGACAGCAGTACGTAGTCATAGCTTTCACTAGTATGACTTTTACATTGCATGGTATTGGCTCCACTCAATTTATGTGGCTTTCCATTTAGCAAAAGTTTAGGATAGTACCAAGTGAGCCAAGCAGATGCTAAAAGGTAGCGTGAAATGCTGCAGACCATTGATTATTGACCATTGACTACTGTTAGCAAAGCCCTGCTGCTACCCACAACAAAGGCTAAAGGCTTATTTTATTGTTTTTCATATTGTTTTTATATTTTATTCAGTATCTTATTCTTGAGTTTTTTTTTTTTTTTTTTTTATTGCTGTGTGTTGTGTCACCTCACATCCCAGCTTTTATTGTTTTAAATCTTTTCATATTGTTTTTAGATTTTATTCAGTATCTTATTCTTGAGTTTTTTTTTTATTATTATTGCTGCATTTTTATTGTTTTAAATCTTTTTATTCACTCTCTTGTCTGATTACTCTTATTTCTCGATCTTTTATTTTTTAATTAACCATATTTTATGAGTGTGCATCGGTCTCCTAGTCCTTTTACTTCTTATTTTATGCTTATTTGTTAATGAAGATGTAAAGCACTTTGAATATCATGCATTTGTTTGAAAAGTGCTATATAAATAAAATTTGATTGATTGATTGATTGATTGAAAGAAGGCAGAGACATGGTCTTTAACTCCATGGAAGCTGTGGTGTATGACACATGCACAATGTAACTGGAGCTGCGATGTCGGAGGATCACAGCAGACGGCGCTATAGATATAAAGGGATGGTGTCTACTTAGGTGCTCCAAGGAGGGTAGCTTTGGCGTTTTATGTTCGCTGGCCATCTATTGACTCTTTCCACAAGTGCAGACCAGATTTTACCGCGTTGTACCCCAATGATATGACCATGTGTCCCCTCCATCATTCATGGCCTCCTTGCTTCCAACCAGGAACTAACAAAGCGAGATGTGTGAAACTTGTGTCATAGTTGATAATCTATCCATGTAAAAAACATTTTTTTCAGTGAGTCTCTTAGTTACACTAATATTGCTCATGTGCACAGCCATGATCATGTTCATGAGAAGCAACTGTGGGGATTTTGCCATGTTCTGTAGTTCTGTTTATAATGGAAAATGAAATCCAGAAAAGTTATGTGAGTTGACTGTATACTATTCAATGGAAAAGCACCATAAGACTCACCTGGTCAGTGTTCTTTATGGAAAACACTAGAGACCTCACCATGTTTTGTACACTGAAAAGGAGTTCTTCCAGGTAATGAACACACTCCTATAACTCCAGTTGTCCCATATGAGCTGGTTTCCGTCAGGAATGTCAGTAAACCACCATCGATATCCTTAAGAAGGGAGCCAGCATTCAGTGGTGCTATAGTTGTATTGGCAATGCATAATAATGTGTGAGAGGGATGGATAACACTATAATTTAGGCCTTATGTCGATATTTCATTTTGTTAAGATGATTTGAGAGACAAAGAATGAGAGCATGGGCAATGTGCTTCAACACACACACATACTATAAAGCCATACATCATACAGTAAACACAAACATGCTCACTTTCTAATTTATGCACACGCTCACTTTCTATCCTACACACACATCCACTCGCTCCCTTTACTACCCAGTTCACTTTCTTTCTGAACTGCACACACACTAACACACTCATTCCTTCCCTCTCACTCACTTCAACATGTTCAATGAAATAGGAGAAAGGTTTTCAAGATTTGAAACACACTTGATCATGCGCTGTGCCATTTACAAGACGGAATATCTAAATTTACACCTCGTCCTATGCACGCGCACAAACGCACACGCCCACACACGCACACACAGAAACACACGTTCACAAATAGGGATTGCCTCAGGATGGGCATGCATCAATGGGCCATGTGTTAGCGCGACACATAGAGAGATCCAGCTGCTCTGCTTCCATCAGAAAGCCAGTCACAGCAGCGCTTCCAGCTGGAGTGGAATTGATTGAAGTGCTCTTCCAGAAAAACAGTAAAGAGCCACGACACACACACACACGCACGCACACACACACACAAAGACTAACACACACAGGGAGCGCACGCAGTGTATCGGGGTCTGACACGGCAGGGGAGAGAGCGCCCACAGTATCTGCACTGCGGGACATCTCTTTTAATCAAAAGAGGTGTCAAAATCTCACCCGCTATCACAGTCTGAGCATGGGAAGATGTCTTGTGTGTGTGTGTGCTTGAAAGGGAGAAAATATAGCTGAGACAGTGTTGTTCCAGTGTCTGCCTGACTGGAAGACAGACGGGAGTGATGTGTCGCTCTGAAGATCACGTCTGCTCAGATGTATGTGCTGTATTTGCATTTGTAAAAGCCGGGGTTTGATTGAACATACACGCCCACACCCAACCTCTGTCTCCCTACTTTGTCGGCAGAGTTTATTGCATCATTCAAAAGCTGAGATTTTATAAACCCCTTCAACTCTGCCAGTCTTATTGGTGTGTTCATCAATGTACAGCCAAGCTTTGTTCAAACCCACAAAACTTTATCTTACATTCCTAAAAATGATGTTCTCATTCAGCTAAACTTCATTCTCGGTTATGTTTTGAGCGGAACATATTTTGCCCTTTGTTTATAATGTAGCACCCAAATCCTAATCTTAACCAAGTAGTTTTGGTGGGTAAAGTAATAAAACTGGCTAAAATGCTGTCCAACATAATGTACAAGATATGTTCCTAAGAAATGCATTTGTGATATGTCAGAAACAAACGTAATCTGAGACAAAATACGCTTCTCCCCAAACATAATTGAGAATGCAGGTTAGTTGCATGGGAAAGTAATTTTTAGAAAATAGAGTTGTTTTTTTTTGACAGTAAGGAAGACAAAAAGAAATAGCTGGATTGAACAGACCTTGGCCTGGCACCTTGTCCACAAACTGCAAAGAGCTGTTGGCTGTAGCAAAGGCAAAAAAAATAGGAATATAAAATATAAAACACATATGCAGTACTGTCATTTAATTTATTGTCCATTTATTGTTCATGTTGTTTAATTTCATTTTGAGTTGTGTCCTGTAACATGGAGGTGAAACCAAAGGCAGCAGGTTTTGTGATCGCTCCTGTCTGTCCATCCGTCCTTTAGCAGCATATCTCTAAAAAAGGCAGGATGGACTTTTATGACACTTTTTAGGCCATTTGGCCACAAGGAGCATGGTAATGGCAATGGGCCAGTTTGGCCACACCAGGCTGCAGTTTCTAAGCGTATCCATGTGACATCATGGAAGGGCTGGTCATAGGTCAAGGTGGCACTGACCGACTTTTCATGCTGAAACAGAGATGTGTCCCATGACAATGACATTGCATAACAAAGACATGGCTCAGCACAAACAGCAATGTACTTTCTAGAGGTCTACGCTCTCCTCTCTCTGTTCCTTATTCTCTAGTCATATTATGCTTCAGGAAAACAGACACATCGCACATTGTGCCTTTAATTTATAGTGACTAGTGAGTGTCAGACTTTTCACATATTTTGACATCGGAATAAATCTGTTAAGTGTTATAACTACAGGCCTTGGTGACATTCAAACAATAACTTGCCTATGGCAAAAGTTCACACATACACACACTGCTTGAGTGGTAAATTAGACATGACTTAAGTTAAGGTGAGAAGTTCACCAGATGAGCTTAACCCCTTAATCTCTGATATTCCCATTTATTTCCCCTTAAGTAGCTTCAAAATTAGAAAAGAAATATATATATTAAAGTACACGGTTCTACATATATTCTGTCTCCACTGGTTACAACACCTCACTGAAGCTAGATCACACTTATATAAATGAAACATCAAAGCCACATTGTTGTGTTGCTGAACTGTTACATCAAATAGAAAATATGTAGATGTTCATGCATCATTTTATACATACTTAATCAGGCGGGACATATTTGGTAACTCTGGAAACCTTGGGATCTCTATTAGAATTTAAAATAAATAAACAAATAATAATAATAATAATAATAATAATAATAATAATAATAAAAATCCAAAGTGCCTTTTGCCTTTATTTTAAATTGTGTTCTTTCTAAACAAATAACAGCATGGAATTTCTGGAATATCATGACATTTTGAGTTTTATTCTAGACAGGGAAAGTCAGGGAATTTGAGCCTTCCTCTTAGGAAGTCAGGGAATAGTAGGGAATCTTACACATGGATCGTGTTACAGGAATACACAGCGTGCTACAGCAAAATGCATTTTCTAACTTGTCTCACATGTTCATTGATTGCATCCTATGATGGTTTTCATTCAACTATAGTCAAAGGATACTAAGAAACCAGGAAAGAATAACACCTTAAACCTACTGAGGTCCTGGAATGCAACGTCTAATGCCTTACAGGAGCTGAGCAATTGTGAAATTCTGTCACATCTGTCCAAAGGAAAAAGAAAACATTTTATTTCATTCCCCGCAGCTTGGGATCAGTTTGTTTGTTTGTTTTTTGCGTCCACGTCCATCTCTGCATCCGTGTGTATTTTAGTCGTACACAAGTTGTACTGTTCCCATTTTAATACTTTGTGATGAAAGCTGTGGAGATAATAGGTGTTTGTGTTTTGAAGGGAATTTGGGTGAATCATGATGATTTAATTTTCCATTTTCTCCATCAGCAGTGGTAGAGTTACTGCTGCTGTGGCTCACTGCTGCTGAATGACTATGAATACTGAACAATGTACAAGTACGCACCGACAACACACACACACACACACACACACACACACACACACACACCCTCCTTGTCAATTTAAGTCGGTGGCTTGCTGTATAAAAAACATCTATTTCCTTTTCATTTAGAAGATAATTACGTTTCACAGCAGCATTTACTATATAAAAATGGAATAATATTGTCAGGCTGTATGTGCATCAGCATGTGGCCACACACACACACACACACACACACACACACACACACACACACACACATGCACACCCACACACACACCAACAGAAAAGCATTAGCACATTCACAATACAATAAATCATGAACACAGAAATACTGGCAACGCCTTATTTTGCGGTACATTAATTAGACTTAAGTAGACATATCATCACTGAATATTGCTGAATATGCTGATCTCCTGGCATAGCGATAGGAAAAACAAGAGGATTTGGCATGGAAAGCTGACAAGAGGGGTGCTCTCCCACTAGGACAATGCTCTGCCCCACAGTTGGATTCAAACTGGTCTCACACCCGCCCTTTTTGGCACCCTCTGACCACTACTTCTTCCTTAAGATGAAAAAGGAGCTTGTAGTTCACCATTTTGCCTCAGATGATGATATGCTGCGGATCACGTCCTGGGGGCCCAAGATAACAGTTTCTACACAGAGGGGATCCTTTTGCTCCTTAATCAAATACTAACACACACAAAAAAACACATTTTTGCTGAAAAGATATTGTAAAAATATGGGTGTTGCTGCTGAAACAAGCACACTAATGAAATGTTCGATTAGCAATCCCACACAGAATAGCTTTCTCTTTGTTTTTGTCCATTATGGGCAAAACTACACGACATTGTAATACAAGAAAATATTCCCAGCACAGAGCGCACATATGATTAAGTTAGCTTTCAAAAACAGCAAACACACACACACACACACACACACACACACACACACACACACACACGTACATGCACAGTTTTTTCTGTCGCCAGCCTCTGTTTCCTTTATCAGCGGCTCATTGACTTCACAACTCCTATTGATTTATGGCGGCACACTTTTGGTCTGTACTGCTTCCTTAGACAGCCCCTATCCATAGTGTGTGTCTATAGTATGTGTGTGTATTTATCTGCATAGGAACATGTGTTACTATTGTGCTGAGGTTTTTTTTTTTTTTTTTTTTTTTTTTTTGTTCATGCAGACCAGGGTTTTCTGGTGCAGAATGAAGCAAAGGCTGTCCAGACAGAAAGAAATCAATAAAGTAGAGAAGTATTGTTGGAATACTAAATACAGTGTTTTATAATAAAAAAAAAACAAAAACATCTACTGTTGGCAAACTACTAAGACAGTGTATAAATGAGTGAGCAAATAATTAATTAAAGCATTCTTCAAATAGTTCTGTCGTTTCATATTTGTTTCCTCATGGCGTTTCTTACCATGACAGCCTAGTGGTGTTTACTGAGGCATTTTCCAGACACCTGCAAAGCTCTTCATGATACATCTAAGACCTGTAAATAAAAATGACTTATAAATAACATTCATCTTCAGCTTTCAGGTGGTAAATACTACTAGAAGACACGGTTCACCTTAGCTTTCAAGGTTTGGCGATGAACTCTGATTTATCAGACGTACTGACTTCTGAAGTAAGAGGGTAAACTGAAGATCAAAGTTAAAAAAAAAAAAGGGGCTAAGGCCCTATGAGTAGCACTTTAGTTTTACGGTTCTGTTGTAGAACAGTGTAGACCAGTCTGTGTTTACCTGCTGACAGACAGTAAAGCAAAGAGGCTACTTTGTTGATTTTATCAGGTTTGACAAACATATACCGGTGAGTGTCATCAGCATATCGGTGGTAAGAAATGCAGCAAAAGCAGATGATGTGTCCTCAAGGAAACATATAGATTACGTGCCAAGTGAGGCTGAGAAAAATGATCACCCATGAAGATTATCATTACTGTATGACTTCGATCTGCCTACTGAAGGCAGCCACTTACGACCTCATCTACCAACCTGCCAGTCAAACAGCCAATTATAACCCTATAACCATCTCGTTTAAGGATCAAATAAGAATCTTACAGGCGTGGTCCTCTCAGCCTCACTGCCTGTGTGTGTGTACACAGAATCAGAACTTAATGGCACTTGATGTCATTTTCTGTTGAATAGATATTTGCCTGTGGAGTATAAAAAGCTCCTACGTACGTCATTGTGGATAAAAGCATCGGCCAAATGTGAAGTGTAATTGTATACAGTAGTAATGCCAATGAGATTTAAAGAATTTTGCCACAAAATTAATAAATTAATATTTACCACCCCTCACCCCCCATATTCATATTCACTTTGGATATTGAAATGAACAGCCCAAAGATTTCCAGGGTCAGAACTAGATTAGCTGAGTCAGTTCACCAAAGAAAAAAAAAAAAAAAGAAAGAAAAAAAAGAAAACTTCAACTATTAAAGCTATATGTAGGGATGCCCATACTGGATACCAGACTGATGTTACCGATCCACACATTGAAACATGATACACATACATATACACTGACGCCTGTAGTATCTCTATAATATTTCTGTGGTCACTCTGTTGTGGAGGCAGTAGCAGTAGATTGCGAGCCTGGCTGTAGCTGGTGAACACAGAGCTTCTCTTCTCCTTCGGCAGTGCCTTCCTGGATGGACAGTGCCTTCAGTCCACTTACTTGGAATTTGACCTTTCCTAGGTCCTCCTGTAATTTGGCCTACAGCACTGGCCATGCCTTGACAATAGGGAGGGATCATTTTTGTCTAGCTATTTTTAAGATTTTATTGTTCAGTGATAGCTTAGTTTGCCATATTATTAATGTTAGGTAAATTAAGTGGCCCAACATGTGATGTGAAAGTATGCTGGCAAGATCAGGAAAGCCAAGGGTCTAATGAGTAGCTCCTCGCTGTAATCACAGGATCTTTTCATACAGTGGTGAAGTTGTCATTTTGGACATGTTGGAGATATTCCTTTTTGGTCCTTGAATCTGCATCTTTTTTTAAAAAATAAAAAATATACAAGAGGCCATAAAAGAGAATTCTTCAAGGCTGCAATAAAAGTGCTATATTCTGCATTTTTCATTTCCAACTTAGAGTACTACTCTGAATCAAGTCTCCTGTTGCAGTCCAATCACAGAAGGTACTTTTCCTTCTTGGCATTTCTGTATGACATGTATTCACTTCCCTTGACATTCTGAATCATGCCATTTTAAGTGAGCTGCATGTCTGAAACTGTTTGTTTCACAGACAACGCTAACGGCCTATATCTACACAGAAAAGTGTCACTCGCATATTTCTAAACACAGTTTGGAGATGTCTGTCATCACTAGGGACATTCCTGGCATTCTGTCATGGCAGACATTAAATTGTGAAATGTTTCCTTGTACCGTGACACAGAGGTAAAACAAGGCAAAATTTGAGCTGTCTTTACACTGGAGAGCACAGTAACATGTTATTTTTCATGAGTTCAGTGATTATAAAGTTGCTGTATATTGGAGTGCTGAGAGAATCACAGCTGTCAGGACTATTGTGTCTCCAATTTTGACTATTGTGTCTCCAATTTTGTTCTGGTATGTCATGCAGTTTTGTTGCGTCCAGTGAGAAAACACAATGGGATTCATTGCAGGGGAGAGATTTGATATATGCCAATGTTTGTTAAAAAAAGTTCAACTTCATGATAAAGTTCCTCCACACATAATGGAGTCGCAGGCGGCTTACTTTCAGCAGGCAGATAATGTCTAAGGATCATCTATCTCTTGACGTCTGCCTATTTTTAGGGTATTTGTTTAAACAGTTCCTCATCTGTCATTCAAACGTCAGTCAAATCCGTTGAAATTGTGGTTCTTAGTGGCAGCACACCTGCAGAGCTTCAGTGCTTGCATAATAACCTCAGTATGTGCCAGAAAAATATCTCCCAACCCCTGATATCTTCATACTTTGGATATTCCCCCTATTTTAAACAGGTTAAAAAAGGTTAGAAATGGTCCGAGAAGGCGTTATGCTCTGAGAAAGAGAAAAAGCAAGTGAAAATGGGAGGAAAAAGAGGCATGGAATGCAACGAGAGATGGAATGTAACCTGATGTCGATCGATATCACTAGGGCACTGAGAAAGTGCAGGTTTTTTGTGCCTGATATGTGTGAGAAGTCTATAGTACGTCTGCACATGTGTGTGTTGGTATGTATATATGCTGTGTGTGTGTGTGTGTGTGTGTGTGTGTGTGGGCATGCATGAGCCATTGATTTTCTGCCATCTTGGAAAGCCTTCCCCTGGAATCTGAATGGCCCTACAGTCCTGAAATCCTATCGTTTGTCCTGGATGACATTGAGAATCTCCAACATTTATAAAACATATGCGCTTGTGTGTATTTGTCAGTGTGTGTGTCAGTATGGTCACATCTCTAGGTATTCATACATGTGTTTTTATGCCTGTCTCTGGTCAGCTGTATGTTCAATAATTGTAACAGAGAGTGAGTATTTGTAATTGTGTTTGTGTCTGCCTGATAGAAACAAATAATCTAAAGAATTACATTAGCTATAGAATATTCTAGCTGTCTGTAGCTGTAGAATCTGTACATGCATGCACACATACACACACACACACACACACACACACACACACACACACACACACATACACATACACATACACATACACACAAACACACACACCCAGTATGTGTCTTTGTGCATGTGTATGTGGATATAACCTCCTAGCCTTCAGATGAAATAACATCGTCTCCTTCTGCCTCAAGACAACATGAGCATATAAGCATGGCTACAAGTCATAAATCAAAAGGAGGAAAGCGAGGGGAGAATGAAATAAGGGGAGAGAGAGAGCGAGAGACAGAGAGAGCGAGAGAGCGAGAGAGCGCGCGAGAGAAAGGGAGTATAAGTGAGGGAAGGGAGGAGAAGAAGGAAAGCAGAAAGACAGGATTGTAAGCGAGCACACAAATCAAGAACATGCTGCTGTATTTGTATGTATGTATGACATATAGTCTTGGCCAAAGTAATTTCATATGCACTTTGAAAGGAGATGCATCCCAGAAATGATTAGTCAAAATTTTGTGGATAAGATTTCATGATATTTTTATGCACATGCTGCATGTCTGCCATAGCTACTGTGCTACTGTGCATGATGCAAAGAAATTCAAGTTATTTTTTTGGCAGTGGTTCAACACAGAAACAGGCAAACAGACAAGGAGAAAGACCAAGGCTAAAATGTATTTTTTGGCGGTAATTGATTTTGGTGTTCTCTGTCAGAGGCCACTGGAGGGATCCATCAACTGTTTGGGCATCCAATCAGAGAAAAAAATGAAATATTCCACTTCTCATGTTTCCCCTATTGTCACTTTACCCATGGCCAAGCCAAACATCTTTAATCAAGTCTTCACTACTGGAATTTCAAATCAGAGTCCAGTATTGGACATTTCAGTCATCCAGACCCAAGTTTTGTAACATTTCCATCATAAAATATTGTGTTATATCCAACCTTATTAACAAGTGATGGGTTGAACAAGAGAAAATATCAGTGAAGCATGAGACTTCCTGGTTTAGCCCAAGGAATATATAAAAAAGGGACAAAATGCAATACTAGGTTAAGCAATCCCGATATCACATATTGTTGAACATTTTCGTGCAGCTGTCATCGTTGTGAATGGGATGGAGTTAGGTGGAGTTATGTTTTCACTCCATTCCACCCGTATGATAGGTAAAATGAAAAAGTTATGAACTGATTTGCATGAAACTTGGTGGAAAGGTTGATCCTGGGCCTGCAGATTCACACATCATGAAATTTTATGGAAAGGTTGATTGTGTGGCAAGGAAGTACAGATTAGGGTTTTACATTACACATTACACATTACACAACACAGTTACAGTACATGTACATTTATAGCTACATTTTAGGGGGTGGGGGGTGGGGTTGGTTCCCATGATCCTATTGCCCTAGGAATCCCATAGAATACCATGTAAAAACAGGGGTGGTGTTTTTAAAAAAAAAAAAAAAAAAAAAAAAAACTGTAGTGTTCATGTCCTATTTTATTTAAGCCGCCACCATGTCTGGATGAATAAAAAATTCCATCCATGAAAAAGTCCATCCACCGCTGCAGATATTTACCCACATTTGGCGGATGCTAATTTGCCACCCTGCTGTTTCCTTGCACTATCAAACGGCCAAAAATATAGAATAGCATTTTAGGTAATGGCTGGAACCATGGCTGTAAACATACTTTGACTGTGTTTTACTGTGAGCGGCATTTTTATAGCTCTCCTTTACAAGTATTGCCAATAAATATGCAACAGTATGCTTCATGACACTATCATGATGATATGCCCACCGTTATGAAAATCAGCTGGTGGTACAGAATAACAAGTTACTAAGCAACGACCAGGAAGCAGAATTGTGACGCTAGCATGCTGTGGAAAAAATAATACCATTCCTTATTTCTCTGTGGGAATCTGGGTCTATCAAGACGTTAAATGTCTGACAGGCAGGGAATAGACTCATTACTGTGAAAAATACATCACCAATGTGTGTATGAATATGAATGTATCTAAAGCATACATATGATCACTCACACAAACATGCATGCAAACTAATAAACACATGCATAACAAATAGGGGGTGTTAACAGTGTGTCCTCTCGATTCCAGCTCTGTATTCATAAGGTGAGATTGGAGAGGAAGGATAGAATTACAATGTGAAACATGTGCACACACTCAGACACACACTTGGACAAAGCAGTGACTGAGTAATTCTGAATGCTTGAGAAGACACAAGGAGCACTTCATGTCTCATCTTGCCAGCGATCTGCCCTCCACTGAGCTGGTTCACAGTCTGGCAAGATAAATCAATTGCAAACTCAGATATCTGCATGCATATCAAATGTCTATTGATTGAACAATGCATCATAAGGCCACCTGCTGGTCCCATGACTGTCCATGTGAATCCAGGTGAAAGCAACAGTCTTATTGGATTCCCAAGATAATAAAGAGAAGAAGCAGATAAAACACACAAGCCATGTTAGGGATATGTAAGCAGTTAAAGGCACATTGTATGTCCAAAACAACAGATGCTTCAGTGCATGGAAGGAATACTAAATATATTCACTGTAACAAGTCATTTCATCTCTTCAGCCTTGCCAGCACCATCAGTGGGTTCATTATTACAAACGCATGCTACATGTTGAGTTTGAATATTTCACTCAAAATATATGTTTGATGTAGCTTCTATGAAGAGTTGCAACCAAGGGTACACAATGTGGATGTGCAGCTGTCTAAAATATGGAACAAAGGGTCTTCTCTAACTGTGAATAAATTTAAAGGCCCCATGGCATGAAAAATACAATTTTCGTTGTTTTTTTCGTGATAGGGAAGGTCTCGGGGTCACATACTGTCCCATGCATTAAACCTGTGATAAATGGAGAAATGTACACAGCCCGTTTTTTGAAACTCTGCAAAATGCGTGGACAGCACTTCCTCCTGATGTCACTCATAAGGCGACTCCGCCCACTTAAACTAGCCAGCCCACCTCTGCTCCCCAGGCAACAAGTTAACAAGTTAGCGACATGTCCAAGAAACGTTGCACCATAGACGGATGCAAGGACACGAATGTTTCATTGCACAGTCTTCTAAAAGAAACACACGTTAGAGACCAGTGGCTGATATTATTTTTTTTCTGGGTCCCCCAGGATTTTAGTCCAAATTTGCTCGTCTGTTCGGCTCATTTCAGCACCAACTGTTTTATCAGCCTGACACAATACAATGCCGGTTTTGCAAAGAAACTGTTGGTAAAGGATACTGCTGTCCCCACATTGTCTGGCCCAATGTCAACTCTACGACCAGTGAGTGATTTTTTGTCTCTGTCTCATCAAGACGGTAACATTTTTGGAAGTTGTAAATTCCAAAAATGGCTACATTATAGCCGTTAACTTGCCTGTGATTGGCACGACCATATGCCACTCAGAAAACAGTCAGCCAATCAGTGGAGAGGTGCTGATTCTCTCTTCTGATTGGCTAAACGAACCGTGCTGCCAGAGCTCCGGGAGAAAGGCAAGAGAGAGGAGCTGTGAAACTATATTTAGCAGACCACAGATACTCAAAACCACAAATACATCTTGCTAGGGATATCAACAATTAAAATAAAACCCTGGAAAAGTGGACAGCAAGGGGCCTTTAAATGAAATGAGAGTTCAAAGATGATTTAGACTAAAATCAGGTTAAAAACAGATGAAAAGCATCAGCCGATGCTGTGAGACAGCTTCACTTCACAGATTTTCTTGAATATCATTTGACAGTGGTAGAGTGATCTGCAAAAACACTACAAAAACAATAAAACAACAGTAAATCAACAATAAATGACTCCATACAGCATTTGTACAGCAGCTTACTACGACCTAGTAATAGTTACGTTTTAAAGTTAAGCGACCTCTAGTGGTCCAGAGCCACTTCTTAAAAACATATCTATTTTAATAAATCCAGTTAAACTCAGGGATAAGCTCTTCCTCGGTCCAATTCTGTTCCATATCATCTCTGACAGGTTTAAGACAGATAAAAATGCAACGCTAATGGTGAGGGTCGTTGCACATGGATGGAATGTCACATTAACATTACACAGGGGTTCTGGGAGAATGCAAATTTCATATTCTAAGTTGGTCAGTGGAGTTTATGAGGAACCCTCTAGCACTGTCCTCCCTCACCATACTCAGCAACACTGCATCGACCATGGAGTCCTTCAGCTTCCTGGGATCTTCAGTCTCTAAGGACCTGATGTTGGAGCCCGCAGAGGATATTCTTCCTTCACTAGCTGAGGAGACTCAAACTGCTGCAGGAGCTGATGTTCTGTTTTCACTCAACTGTCATGGAAACTGCCGTGTCCGCTTCGGTCACTGTCTGGTTTGTTTCGGTCACCCAGCAGGACAGAAGCAGGAAACAAAGGATTGTCAAAATTGTAGAGAAGATCATCAGTGGTCCCCAGCTCACCCTGTAGGACTTGTATATTCCTAGAGCCTGGAAACCAGCGGGCAGAATCAGCACAGACTCCACACACCCAGATTAATGTTTGTCCTTCCACCCCCTGGCAAGTGCTGCAGAGTAATGCGCACCTCAACCACTAGACACAGGAACAACTTTTTTCCCACATGCTGTCTCTCTCATGAATGCTTCACACAGCATCACAGTGCAATAATGGACACTTGTGTAAGCATGACACTTCGTAAATAGCCCCCTATCCTTTATGTCGTATTATTACAGATAGTACTTTTCCCTGGACTGGGACACTAGACTATCAGTAACAACCCCACCCACCACCCCCATACCACTATCTATCACTTACATACCTGTGATGTAGAATACAATGCGTGTGCTTGCACTCTATTCCCTACTAGAGATAGACTTGTAGTCCAGTACCGGGAGACAGCCTGTCCTCTCTCACTTACATATATCTGATGGGAATTTCCTCTTGTTAAAGCTGATGTACAATATGATGTACAGTTGTAAATACATATACAACTGCTGTATACTGGTTGTAAATTATTCAGCCATAACACAACTGCCTTGTTGTGCATTTATAATTACCTCCAGTGTATTTATTTTACTTTTTGTTTTTCTTTTTTGTTGCCTCTCTCATCTGTTTTTGTGGCCAATAAAATTAATTCTGATTCTAATTTGTGGAGAGAAATACTCCACATAAGTGACATCAGAAGCAAGAGGAATTTGGCCACCAACTGGTGGTATTGGGTTTAAGAAAAATTAGTTTTTGAGAAATAATCTATGGGCCCTATCTTGCGCCAGACTCCCTAAACCCGCTATTTGCGGATTTAGGATTTAGGAAGAGGCGTTCCCCCGTAAAAGTTGCTATCTTGTGCACCTCCCGCTATCCGCAAAACACCTGCGCTACCCGCTATATTATGAATAGGCGTGTTTTGGGCGTTACGCCAGTTAAACCAATCAGTGTGCCAGGTGCCATTGCCTTTAAGGGCAGGATGCGCTATCCTAAATCCTAAATCCTAAACCCGCGATGGAGAGAGGGAGGTAGATTTTCTCAGGGCTTCTACTGAGGCTAAAGCAAGTTGGCTTTATATACATATTATATATTATATTATAGGCGAGTTAATTCGGGAGGTGGAGCCTCATGTGTCCAAGTGGACGCGTCACAAGGTTGTACCGATTGAGTAAAATTCCCGGGCCACACCACAGACACACAAGAGGCAGAGGTGGAACTATGTTTAAACTAATTTATTGACAAGGTAGATTGGACAAATAAAATATTAAAAATAAAAATATAGCACAGCTGCTGGCTTATGATAAAACAATAAAACGTGCTGGCGTAAGTGTCCAATTAAAACCGTCTTTCCTCTAAACAGTCTATATGAGCAATATCCTTAGTCCATTCCGGCGGCGTCCCGGTATCAGTCCGACCGTGTGTGTGGCGAGGCTCCATCGGGGCGTGCACTGAAGCCGCCTGGGTGCGCTCTCGTAACAGCCCAAAATTTAGGGATAGCGGATAGCGGGTGGTCCTGACCACCCGCTATCCGCTTTCCCTAAAGTGTGTGCGCAAGATAGCAACTTTAGGGATAGCGCATGAAACACGCCCACGGACACACCTCCAGGCGCAAATGACGGAGTCGGCATAACGGATAGCGGGTAGCGGGTGGCGCAAGATACCGTTTAGGGATAGCGGAAGTTCCTAAATCCGCAATTTGTGGGTAGTGGGTAGTGGCAGCGGATAGCGGGTGGCACAAGGTAGGGCCCTATGTCTAAACAAGACTTACTATTCGTTTCTGGTGGAGAGACCGATTCACTAGGTTTTCTGTTACTCTTCAGAAAACAAAGTAATGACTGGAACGTCATTTTTAAGTGAAACAGTTAGTTTTGAAGAATCTTATTTCATTAAAATCGTTGTCCTCTTCATTTGTAGGTCCTGGGCTTCCCCTTGATGACCAGTGTAGTTAAATCACTTGGCCGCAGACTGACAAATTTCAGTTGGAGAAGAACCTCCATCAATATAATCAATAATGATGATATGTCTGACATGTTTGTGTTAAAAAGGGAACTATCAGCCCAATGTATTGGCAAAGTGTTTGACCTCAGTTTGTATTTTGATGCTTTGGTAAGTCTGCTCAGGCAACATCTTGACACTTGCAGGCTGATGACTTTGTGTTTTGCGGCATCTATCAGTCATTCAGGCGTCTCATGTTTCTTTTGACTCACTTTAGCCTTTGTTGTTATATGATGCTGCTCAGGCTGATGTTTTCTAACACTGTTGACATGTTTTCCCTCTTCCTGTTAATGATCTGTTTGCACTCCTGCGTCTTTGCATGCTCTCTTTGATAAGGCTTGTGCTTTTGTAGTTGGATGATAATATTGGAATAAATAAATTCTTTGCAGCAACATAAAAGCTTAGAGATGCCGTGGATTTCAGAGGATGTACAGTGTGAGTGGCGTAGTGGGCGAATAGAGAGAGATAGACAGCTCTATTTTGATCTCCCTAGGTACCCGCTTGTGTTGGATTTACACAGTTGTGCACAGTGGTTGATTTTTTTTTTTTTTTTTTTTTTTTTTTTAATGGGGGATGGCTCAGAGGGAGCAAGCATCTATAGTAAAAACAGTATCTGTAATCATGTCTCCCTTAAAATATTTTGTTTGAGAGGAGGCTTGGTCTGGGGTGTATTTTCAACAGCACAGATGTTACTGAATGATCATAGAAATAGTGAAGGAATATTATAGGAATACGACAGGCACCAGTGGGTCTCTATGATCCTCTTGCTCTTCTACACGTTGCTTTATGTCACTTGGTCATGAAAGTGACACTACTCTGTAGAGTATATAGGCTACAACATAGTATAAAATTGATAATATGTACTTTAAAGAATATTATAGATCCAAGAAGAAACTGACAGAGGGACGGGACTGAGAGAGAAAGGTGCAATTACAAATCCATGTGCTACTTCAGCACCACGGACAGCACCAAGGATTTATCAATACACAGCACAGTGAGGCTGCTGATATTTCAGAGCGGTGGGGGCGTAGATTCTAACTGGCACAAACCTCAGTCAGACAAAGGACAGATAAAGGACAACCTCCACTCTGTCTCTTCCTCGGGGATGAAGAGGGAGGATGGCAGCTTAACAAAGGGGTAATTTTGGTAATTTTGCTAACAAGGGAGTGGCATTCGCCATCATATCCCCCACTGGTTGAGCAACACTCAGGAACGACCTTAAATCATAATGTCTACAATTTTTCCACAGCAGAGAGAAATCCCACACTCTGAACTAGAGTGGCAAAGGTAACCAGGGTTTGAAATTCATGACCAATCATTATTGGCATTGCAAAAACAAAGAGGACATCTTTGCTGCTTGGCCCTACAACAGTGATGAGGAGGGTTGGGTCACTGTCAGAGGATTTATCACTCTGAATATTTTTCACTGCAGTTTGATGAATCCCTCGATATAATGGACACAGCTCAGCTTGTGGTAATTGTTAGAATGATTTACGAGGATTCTACAACCAAAGAAGACTTTCTAACTTTTTTTCAGTCAAAGAAGATAACGAGAGGTGAGGATATTTATAACGAGTTTAAGAATTATACCTATGAAACATCTGCATTCAGAAACCGGTGGCAGTCACTACAGGTGGAGCACCAGCAACGCACGGTGTGTGAGCTGGTCTTATTGCACTGTGCTGCGATGACCCTTAATTTCCCAACTTTGTGAATTATCACTGTGTGATCCATCAGCAGGCACTGGAGGTAAAACTGATAACCACTCGACTCGAGCATAAATCGTTTCTGGATGAGCTTGATGACGCTTACAGTGACCTAATTCTTGGGTTTTAGGCAAAACGCTGTAACAATTTGTTGAGTTGCTTCCTGTAGCTCTATCATGAATGCATCATTTTTTAGCTGCAGAAAACTTTGGAAGTTTATGAGCTACTTTTTTTGTTTTTGTTAAAAAAACAGTGGAAATTCATTTGTTGGTTTGATTTAGAGAGGCTCCCTTGTCTCCATCATACACCGACTCATTGTATTGAATAGAAAAAACACCATTTTTATCAGGAGAGCAGACTGGAGAAAAAACAGCTGGAGCTGCAGAGTCTCAGGTGAGCTGTGAGAGTAGTTTAGCAGAGGTGAGAAACAGCACTTCAACCGGCTGTGAGAAGGTGCAGCCCAAGGGGCACAGCAACCTGTAGACAAAGAAGAATCATTTTATTTTATTTTAGGCTACATAATAAAGCACATGATGTTTCAGCCCATCTGTCCACCAGGGTCTTCATCAGATCAACCAACAGAAAATACAAAAGACTAAACCTCCTCAGACAATCATACAGAGCTGGAGCTGATCAGACCATCAAGCGCAGGTCTCCTCTGTGGTTTTTAGGAGACCTGGGAAATGAAGAACTGGGTGGACATCATCCTAACAGTGGCAGGAACTACAAAAACAAAACAAATAAACAAAAACAAAGACGAAGATACATCACAAGAGGTCGATGTTCTATCCACAATCATCATGGGGGTTAAAAGAAGGCACTAAAAGGGTGAGCAAGTGAGTTTAGCTGCAGTGACACTGACGTTACACATCCTGGGAGTGGGATCCCTCCTCCGTCGCTCTCCCTGAGGTTTCGTCCTCTTTTTCTCCCCGTTAAAGTTTTTTATTTGAAGTGACGGTCCAAGGACAGAGGATGTTGTCATGCTGTAAAGCCCCCTGAGGCAAATTTGTAATTTGTGATATTGGTCTATACAAATAAAACTGACTTGACTTGACATGGGGATGAGCAACACCGGCCTGACCCAAAACCCACTGAAGTACAGAGACTGCACTTTTTGTTCTTTCCCCGTATTACAGAGAAAATGCAAGAGAGAGTGTAAGTACACACACACACACACACACACACACACACACACACACACAACTGTGTTTACTGGTCGTCCAACAAACACTTAAAAAAAGTGTCTCTATCAATTTTAAAACCAAACCTTCACCCTTGAAAAATGTAATTTGCATACAGCTGCAGGGGAAAAGCAAAATAGTTAATTGGCAATTCATAAGATCTGCTTACAGGAAGCATGCAAGTTTTTTTTTTTTTTTTTTTTTTCCACACAGTTGAAAACTAGGCCACATGCGTTTTATTCTTTGGAATGAAACATTAAATTGAGTGCTGGTAGTTTGACAAAGTTTTTGAAACAAGAAAGCCAACTCTGTATGCTGTGCTTTTTTTTTTCCTCTTCTTGGTTGCATCATTTCATAAGTTGGTCTTGGAGCAAAGCATTTTATGAAATATAATGGGTCTCAAGTTAGAGCTATAATCTGGACTGTCTTTTTCTCTGAAACCACTACTAGGTAGATCTTGCCTTTCCCTAAAGCAGAGGTCAGGGAACTTGGACTTTGAACGATGACTAGAACAAAGGAGACACAAACACACACTGATATAACCTGATATAGCCTGTATTTATTTAAGCTGATGTAGGAGGGCATGTGATCTTTTTCAGCTCTTTTTCTCACTTCACTTTCATACAATCTGCTGAATAAACACACACACACACACACACACACACACACACACACACACACACACACACACACACAAGAAAAATCAAAATGCCGCTAAAGACCAAAGGCAGAGGGTTTAGCAATGTGAGCAATTTTTTTTTTTTTATAGAAATGATTATGATGATTATTATTATTCAAGAGACATGAATAATCCATCTGGAGCCATGCTCTAAGTGGGTTTTGGTGAACCCGTGGGCATCTGACTTGACCTGTGACATGGTGTTAGTGACTTTGGCAGAGACACTGGGGTCTGAATTTTTTTGTAGTGGTCATCCCTTTGGTTACTTTATTAAATGTCATATTAAATACTCATCATGATAGTGGCAGATCACATTACTGGGAATCAAGTTGGTGTATTTGCTAACATAAGAAAAAATATACTTGAGGCAAAAACAAATCTCTCTACATTTCTGAAATACACCTTGTGCAAACATACCAACAAAAAGGACAGATGCATGTATTCCTTGTCATGCAGCTACCTCAGTTTAACCCTTTGAAACCTGGACTGGTGTTTTAAAAAACACAGCAACAAGGAAATTACCAGAAAATTAAGTAAACAAAAAAATCTGAAAATTAAAAAAAGAGAGAGAAAAAAAGAAAGTGACCTGCTGAAAATTAGCCAAGAAGAGAAATTTTTCTTCTCTGACATCATTTTAAAAATATAATTATAAATAGAGTTACTGGATTTTTTCCCCCCAGTTTTTTATTTTTATTTTTATAATAATAATAATAATATAATTTTCTAATAACTCTCTCTCTGTCTCTCTTTGTCTTTGCAATTTTCTCTTTCTTTCTTTCTTTCTTTCTTTCTTTCTTTCTTTCTTTCTTTCTTTCTTTCTTTATTCCTTTCTTTCTCTCTATAGCTGATTTGTGGTAACCTTTAACTAATTTCTTACATATTTTCAGGTGATTTCTTGCTCATTGCCTCTCTCCCCATGTTTTTGAAAGGATTCAAGCCAGTCTGCTCAGGTTTCACAGAAGCGAGGATATCGATGTCCCAGAGTGGAATACAGACAGAGTGCTGGGGTGGGAGGCCTGGTGGGACTGAAGACAGGGTCAAAGGCCACATTACCAATCACACCTGCAGTCCTTACAAATGTCATGCTCCAACACATTTTCCTCTCATAGTCTAATGCCGGGCTAACTTGATTGCTTTTTTAAGGAATACTGCATCTAGACAAACACCATCAAAGACATATGAATACATGCATGCACACACACTTACTGGTGAATGCACATGAGCCTACAGATATGCACGCATAAACACAAAACTGACAAGATGACAGGATTTGCAAGATTAAATTAGGATTGTTACAATGTGTATGGCAGATCTAAAGTTAAACACACAGCATAAGCCGTCTGAGTGCGAGCTAAGCGATGAGAACACACCTGCTTTTTCTGCAACACTGAACGAAAAATGTGTCTGATCTCAGAGGAAGCTTTCTTCTTCTGCCGAATTTCTTCCCTTGAAGTGTGGGAGCACGTGCCGTCTGCAGAGAGAAAAATCATATGACATTATCCTTCTAATCATACTGTCTCTCTTACATGTTATTGCCTCGCATGACATTTACACTTGAATGATGAGCTAACACATATCAGCTCCCACAGTGACATGTTGATAGGAGACATTTCCAACATTTCAAGCCACTGTATGCATTAATCTTTAATGGCAGGCCCAGGAGGATGTGAACGTTATGTTTGCATGCTGGCTGTCATTCATCTGTCCTAATAAGGATGTGTTGACTGTCGCACCGATATGAAATATACTGAAACTCTTTGAAACTTTAATAATTAACCAGGGTTAGACAGACACATACACTTGGTTTCCATGCAAGTATTTTTATGCAAATCATTAGTGGGAATGCTGATTGGAAACTTGCACACTTTGATTTTCAGTAGAATCAAGCCCTTTTGGACTGGGCTGTTTTTGTCGATAAGGAAATTATGCGATAACTGGTGACGGAAATGCTTTCATTCAACTAATAATGTTTCGGTCTCATTTCACAGCACTTGGAAAGTGGCTTTTGACTTGCCGAAGTGCCTGCCCTGACCTCTTAGAGAAACCATAACTCTCTCTCTCCTGCGTCTAAGTCTCCTATACAAACTTCTATTTTCTGCAACATCTCAAAAGTTTGCATAAAATTCACCCGACAGTCAGAGGGAAGGCGCTGTAGACTCGGTAAGTGTGTGTCATCATGGTGCATGGGTGTCTGCTGTGTCGGGGTGTACACGTGGGCTGGTAATTATCTGCAGCAACACAAGGTCTATGGAGAGAGATGCCAGCTGATGTAAGAGCCTCCAACATGTAGTATTATCACGGAGAGACATGTTTCTCCACATCAACGTGACTCTTAAGAAGCGTACTTTCTGTAATCCAACGATAACCAGTGGATTACTCACTATAGAGCGCATTATTTAAATTGATTATGCAAATATTCATTATGTGTAATTACACCTTATAGTATATCTATGAACTTGTTCTTTAAAAATGCTATTTTTAACATTTTTATACCTCAATATATAACTGTCATATGAATTATAATACCTTGAAATAATTGCTGTCAACTAGTTACATTGAAAATATTGGTGGCCTCTGTCTGTGTGTGATGATCCTGTGCAAAACTGGGACTCAGATACAGAGGTAAAAGCAGAACTCCAAAAACAGAAATCTCTACTTGGCAGTTCAGGGGTCACACACTGAAAGGCAGTCAGCAAAAGCAGCAAAATCCATACAGGGGAACCACACAAAAAACAAAGTCTGTAAACCAGGCAGAGTCAAAAGCCAGGCAAGCAAGTGCAAGGGGAAAAAAATGCTGCAGAGCATGTGGAGGGAGACAATGACAATCTGGCAACTAAACAGAGGAAACAATGGGCTTTAGATTCACTGGGACTCACTGCAAACAAATCAAAGGCTGAAAAGGTGAAACACATGAGGCAATCAATAACACAGGAAGTAAAAGTAACAAAAAAAAACAAGGAGAAGACACTACAAAATAAAACAGGACCTGAACACAAAGCGCATGAAAACACAAACTTGACAGACCTTCACACTGTGGGCTTGTAAATCCTCTGAGTAACAGTGAATGAGGGATCTAACTAAAGCTGATCAGGTCTTATTTGTGCAAAATCAAGATGAAGCAGATTTTCCTGCCAAATTTAATCTGGTGGCACTTAAGTCAGATGTATATAAAATGTATATCTGTCCTTTGTATAGTTGGGAATCACAGCCAGACACATGGAGACTGGTGTAATATTTTGGGTGGTACTTCTTTAACACTGAGCTGTTTTCAAACAGCCTTGAAGTATTTTGCAACCATTCTTATACTCAACAGAAAATCAACAATATGACTTTTATAGGGCCTATAAAGTTAAAAAAAAAAAAAAAAAAAAAAAAAGGGGGGGGGGGGGGGGGTGTTCTTTTCTTTATTTTTTAAAGGTTTTTGTACAAATGAAGGCAATCAGTTTGTGTTTGCCCTTCAAAATGTTTTGTTGGACTGTTGACTCTCCATTCATTTTACTTCTGTTTTCTAACCTTTTCAAGTACTTCGTCTTGTGAAAATGCAACGGATTGTTGTTTATTCACCACTAAATGACCGTTTTCTTCCTTCTGCTGAAAAAGAAGAATTCATGCTGTTTGAGGCATGAAACTAGAATCATTTCCAGTGTAACTATTCGAATTAGAAAATGTCCAATCTGGACTGAAGTGTACATCAAACCAACAGTTGGTTTTAAATCAACCTTATGGTGATGGAATACATCTGATCTGCCTGACAGCTACCTAATGAGCCCTCGATATTTAGCTAATTAATTAATTTGATATAATTAATTCATATTTACAAGACAGTGAGGCAAATGAAAGATAATCACTTCAGGAGTTTGATGTAATAGCGCATGCAGACAAAGGGGAGAGAGAGGGAGATAAAGAGACAGAAGATGGGAAGACAAGAGAGAAGTGAAAGAGGGAGAGAGAGAAAAAAACAAGAGGGGAGGGGTGGTTGCGTGGGGGGGGCAGAGAAATACGTGGAAAACCTAAACTGCTGGCGAGCGTGATCGATGAAGGGTTTGTGGAAAGTGGGATTGCCGGGATGCTGTCAGCTCTTTGGGCGAACGTTTCCAGGAAGACAGTGTTACAGAGACACCGTCTGTGAGGAATACCTCCATACCTCCTCCATATCAGCTATCCATCTGTCTATCTGGAGCTGTCAGCCCGCCACAAACTCAATCAATGAGGGAGAGGAGAGAGAGAGAGAGAGAGAGAGAGACAGAGAGAGAGAGAGAGAGAGAGGGGAGTCAGGGGAGGAGGCGGATAGGCTTACTTTACAAAGGTAAACCATTGTGGACTGGTCAGATAAGATGGCATTATACAGTAATAATAACAGTAATAAAAATAACAACAACAACAACAACAAAAATAATAATAATAATAATAATAATAATGATGATGAGAAGAGGAAGAATGATCTTTATTTATACGGCACTTTCCAAAATCCATGTTACAAAGTTCTTCACAAAAGCAGCAAAAATATACAATAAAATAAAAGAAGTCATAAAATGAAGAAATCATAAGGATTAAAAAAAAAAAACAATCTGCTCATTACAAGTGACTTTTGGTCTTCCTGAGTCGCTTAAAAATAAATAAACAAATAAACAAATAAATGAATGGATAAATAACAGAGTCACAGAGTGCATTTTGCAATGTGGTTGCTTTAAAATCCGATTTGTTTTTCACATTTCTCCCTTCCCACCGATGTCTGCACCATACAAGCCTCTCACACCACATCAGTATAAAACAAATCACATCACAGGATCGTGCTTAGCAGTGTTATGTAATGACTGATTCACAGGAGCTCCACTGTCATTCAGTCATTACGGTGTCAACAGTAAGGAAATTGGTGGCGGAGATGTGATGATTGCAAATCCATAGACTTGCAATCATCACACCCTTCATGTGGAGATGCACTGTTACCTTCAGGTCGGAGGTTAAGGGTGCCTCCTATCAGGACAAATAGATACAGGGTTTCATTTGTTCCTGCTGCTATTATAATGTTAAATAATGTTAAATAGTGGGGTGTAGTATTGACTGTTGTCTGTAGTTGCTGTCTACATAGTCTGCTGCTATCTCACCTCACGTTTTGATTGAACCTTGTGTCTGAACGTACTCTTATAATTACTCTGCCCACTACGTGCTGTTGTTCTTAACAGTGGTCGATTGTTGTGTATATTTATGTGTTTTGGATGTTTTTTTTATGTGTATTGGACTTCCTGGCTGCAAATCAATTTTCCAATAGGGACAATAAAGATAACCTTTATTGTCCCTATTGGAAAATTCTTGAACCATGCATTACTGAACCTCGTGCACACAGCAGAGTGCAGATCTCCACCAGGTGTATCTGTCAGTTTCCAGTCCATAAAAGGCCACCCGGCTCTGGGCTGTGCACCAACCACAAGTCAGGACAGGCTCAGCAGCTGATTGTATTGTCAAAAGCACCAATCAAATTACTGGATGATTCAAACATGACACAATACAGTTGCTCGCCAGCCATTTGTGGCTCTTTTCCAGGAGTCATGTGACTTTTGACTGAAACTGGTTTCAAAAAGAGCAAAATTTTTCTCTTGTGGTCTGAGGAGACACGGCCACAATAGGATAAAACAAAACAAAACAAAAAAAAACAGTGAGTTAGACAGTGAATCAGGCAAGAAAGAGATATAGTGACCCAGCAGTATGAGCAGAGAGGGATAGCTGCATGGTCGAGCGAGGTAGACAGTGAATGTGAACGGAGAGAGGAAGTACCTTAAACAAACAAACAAACAAAAAAAAAATGCATTAACACGCATCAGCTCTCTAAGATGTGTGCCACACCATCTCACGCTCTTTAGCTGCTGCTGATGTGCTGCTCTTAAATAAAGAAAAGAAAAAGACAAATTCATTTTCACTATGCTCTGACGCCTTTCTGCCTCTTAGACCATGATGAGTCGTGTTCTCAGAGATCAGACGAGGGTGGCTTTGTATCTCAGGACAAGCCTCATCTTGTCCTGTGTTGATGAATCTTGATCTCTGAAGCCAGGGTCAGCCATTCCAGAGCGGCTGATCCAGGATTCAAACGCCTCGTCCAGCTCACTTTACTCAGGTTTCAGTTTAGCTGAGGATTTCTTGATGCGGTCTCTCTGTCTTGTCTTGTTGCTTCCCCCATGGTTGTTCTTGCTGCATCTTCCCTGTGCTGTAGCTGCCTGGGGCAAATCTGCAGCAAATTTGCAGACAAACACGGGTCTTGGTCATGAACACGTAGTCACAGACAGTAATAACATATAACATAATGTATAAAATGTTGGATGGATTGGTTGTTATGTGAAAGTAGAACAAAGTGAAGGGTTATGTTTTGGAGAGCAGACATATGTTTGAATGACTTGTAGAACTGTATGTTCTCCATTTGGCATTTGTTTTATGTTATTGCAGATGCTGATTATTGTGTAGGCTCAGAACACTGATAAGACCTTTTAAATCTAAATAATTTATCATATTAATATGGCTTGAATGGATAAATACCTGCATTTTTTTTTTTTTTTTTTTTTTTAAATCTTAACAGCTTATAAAATTCGATGCCATTATTGTTTCCTGAACACGTAAGTAAACTTGTTGGATTGCGATACTGAGACAAGAGCAAGGGTCAGTGGGAGTGAAGAATTAAATAGAGAGAACAGAAAGAAACTGCAGAGAGAGGCAGCAGACAAGTAAGACGAGGGTAGGGTGTGTGTGTGTGTGTGTGTGTGTGTAAACCTGTTACAGAAACAGGCAGAGAGGCTGATGAGGGTCTAAAGGTCAGAGTAAAAGTCTGGCCTGCAGTTGACTGATGCTGCTGGCATTTAAACTGAGTTAGCACAAGCATGCACGCACACACACACACACACACACACACACACACACACACACACACACACACACACACACAGGCACTGATAGACAGGATGGTAAGCAGAGTATCTATGTTAGTTTGAACTCTTTGCCTCTTGCCGTGCAGAGTAATTCTCACTTTAACATGGAAGGATTTTTTTTTTTTTTATCATTTGTACTGCTGCTCCTCTAGTTAACCCTGAACTGAACATCTGACTGTGCTGTATCTCTGTTGATATTTCAAACAACATACACACAGTCTGTAAATCTCAATGTGTATCTGTCCCTTGGTCCATCCCATCCCCCTTCCTCTCTCTCTTTCTCTCTCTTACTGTCCTCATGCTCTCATGCCTTTATATCTTCATCTCAATTAGCCTGGAGGTAAAGTATCACTTTAAACTGTCAGTTACAACCTGTGATGTAATGCTATTATAACTTCATCCTATCATAAAGTATACAAACTATTACAAAATGTGTTACAAATTATAACTTCAGAGAAAAGACTGAATTTATGATTCATTTTTTACCCCATCTTCATTTAACTCACATCAGTTTGATATTGTTATGATGCACAAGATGGATTTACTGCCGAGAGCATCAAATATGTTGAAGAAATATAATTGGAGGTAAACTGAGCAGAGGTTTTTTGCTATTCTTTTTTTTTTTTTTAATCTCTTATTTTTATAAAAGCCCTTCTAGGGACGGGTGTTGCAAATTGGCATCTGTTACAAACACTAGGATACTTGCCCTTGGTAGCGGTTTTCAATTTGTCTATGGACATTGCATGAGTCCCTATCAAATAAGCTATAAATAAATAATAAATGGAAAAGGTACTCATACTTTGTTAACACTGGGGGGCCCCAAGAGGAGCCAAAGCCCTTACATATACACAGGGGTGCCGCCAGGAATTTTGAGCCCCATGAAAAATATATATATATATATTTACTCGATGATGGTTTAATAATTTTATATTAGTTTTTACCTATTTTTTGGGGCCCCTGACAGGCAAGGGCCCTTGGAATTGTCCTAACTTTTCTCCCATATACGGCGCCCCTGCATATACAACAGACAGCACATGTATTCCTCCGCCCGTCATTAGGCCCAGGACAAGGCGGTGCATGATTCATGGATCTACTCGGTTGTTTACAATTCATTTCTAGCCTGCAATTGCACCGAATTGATTTTGCGCGCCCCAAACTGTGCACTGAATCTTCAAAATGGCAAGTTGTTTGTATTGAGTTTGTGGTCACAACCTTGCCTCAAACAAAGACGAGCTTTATTAACAAACTTTGCATTAGCCACCGGATTGATTCCCCCTTAGCAGCTTATTCAGCAACGTTCTGACCTCAAGTAGTCTTTTTCCAGACACGCACTCATCACCATATTGAGAAACACTGCTGATTAAACTTCCAAGAGAGCATCAATCCATTGCCTTTTGTGGCGAGCAGCTCATCAGGACCCTGCGCGCGTGTACGCCGTTGCTTACTACTTACAAACTACTTCCCGTGTTCTGTGGTGATGATACGCTACATGAATAATCTGTCTCCTGTAGCTCCATAATATCATTATTGTGGCTTTGCATTTGTTAGCAGAGCGCGGGGAAGCGTCTGCTCTGGCTTAAGGTGATAAGGAAAATGTCAACACATATTGGTGGGGCTGGGCTGAATATGGATTTACTATAGTCTTCTAGGCCGAACACTGACACATCATTAAGATGTATGTGCCACAATTCATCCGTTCATTGCATTTTAATAAGTCTAAACCTCAACAGAAAGAAAGTAAATCATCTCCACAGTAACTTGCTCCTATACCTAGTCTTTACATAATTAGCAGGAGGCTCGTGTGAATGTGGTTCATGAATGTTGAGGACTTTGGTGGGTCTTTCAACCAAAGTTCAGATTTGAAAATCAAAGGACTTTGATTATATGTTGTGAAAAATTTACTACTCCCACATTTTTTGCATAACAGTTCACTGCAATGTATAATGTGGGGAAATTGTGGTAAATGTGCGAAACATTCAAAATCACTGGCATGGTCATTTAACACTATATGAAACACCCATACAGTTGTATCATATTCATTTTGTTTGTAATTGTATTGCTATTTTTAACTGAAGATGTGTGACATACAGCATTGAGAATGAGGGATGTGATTGGCCAGGGCTTGCCAGCAGAACAGCACCACTAACAGACCAAAGCCAGACATGTTTTTTCTCTTTTTTCTCACGCTATGTATAACTTGGGAGTCGTTTGTGTGATTGTATATGTTTTCTATCCGACATCAGCCTGACAGACAGCAGAATTGATTAATCTTTCTGTGCTTCACATCCCCAGCCTAACTCTCACTCCCACACACACACACAAACACACACACACACACACACACAGTACCTTACATCACTCACATCACAGATATTGTGGGTAATACAGAAGATCAATTACTGCTGCCTCCTCCGTGACCCAGCCCTTGTATAGTAGGAAATTACTCTGTGGGTATTTGAGTGCGCGCGCATGTGTGTGTGTGTGTTTGTGTATGTGTGTGTGTGTGTGTGCATGCATGTGTATTGCAGTGCTGAAAATATATGTGACACTGTCTTGCCCTAGTCTGCCTTTGTTAAGCGGTCTGATAAAATCGCTCTCGCTCTCTCTGACAAATTGTTCTTTCTGGTCGGAACAAGATTTGAGGGCAGGCATACACAAGCGAGGGCATGAGAAGAAAAAAAAAACATGAGGGACAGTTGGTTATGTTAATGTAACTGGTGAAACTGATGGGCTGATGGTTGCCAGAGTGGGGCTCAAGGACCTTCAGGGGTCGTTGAAGGGCCTCCAGGGGGTCCCGGGCAAAGGACGAATAATTTAAAGTCATTATCATTTAATTAGTGTCATCTAAACAGGGTATGATCAATATGGTCTGAAGCTTTCGCCATGGTCAACCCCCGTCAAAGAGCCACCAAAAATGTCAAGTTTGCATTGTTTTCCCCAGAGTTTTATTCTCATATTTATGCAAAAGCCTCCAAAAATGCATTTAGACTATAATGTGAAATCTCCACTGAATGCATTCTAATAACTTTATGTGGGTTAGGAGGCTTATGTTCTGGTCTAACCTTAGTTCTAATGTACATGAGTTCACATCCAAGCCTGAGTGAGGCGCTGCAGTGTGTTCACAGCCCCTCTGCTGGGCCTGTTCCAGCCCCGACTCTCTGCCTCCACAGGGCCGTAACAAAGACGCTCAGCTAGTCCGCTCGCACGTTTTTACCTGAACAGATGGCATATTGAATTTTGCCTATTCAACAAGCTTGATAAATTTGTTACCTGCAAAATGAATAACGAAATAACTAAATAAAAAGCCTCTGCAAATTCCATTTTCACCGGCATCTTTGTCATTGTCATTGTTTACATTCATTTTCCAGCACAAGCTGCCCTTCCACTTTCATTTTCCCAGCTTGGAGAAGTTGTCACCGAGCACATAACCGCATTTCAAGCTTGCTTTTCCATATTTTGTTCAGGGTATAGACGAGATTGTCTGACTGAAAAATGTAGAGGAGACCAGATCTGGATGATGAAAGTGGCCTGAACACAACTTAACCCATATCAACAGTAAAGTGACTGAACAAGCCACTGCACTTTGTGGAGTTTTAAGTTTTGGAATTTATCTTTTCTTCATTCCTTTTAGTGCGTTTGTGTGTAACATGTGGGAGCATGATGACTGTTATAATTAGAGCATGATAATAATCACAACAAACAAAAATTGGAGTGAGTTAAATAGCTGATAGCTCAATTGTATGTTTAATCAATCAATTTTTAATTTAAATGTAATCTTCTGACGTTTGTGTGAGTTTACTGGAGAAACAAAGGGCCCTATTTTGATGCAGGTGCACCAACTACACATCACAAAAAGCCATTTTTTATGGGTTAAACTGTCCTGTTTTTACTTTTCAATCTCACAAAATAGAAAAAAAATATATGTTAAAATGTTATATATTCATTGCTGTAAGTTGTAAATTGTAAGTCACAGCACGTTTTTTTGTTGCTTTCAGCTGCATCAAGAAACACACCAACAGTGCACCTGACCACATGGCATTTTAAGACCAACATGTCTGCAGGCGCTCAGATGGGTGGAAGTGCAACTGCTGCTTAAACAGCGTGGGTGCTGGACGGGAAAATGAAGGGCTTTATTTTGGGTTTGTAACCATGAGGGAATCCTGCCAAATTGGAGCACCACCATGAAGTTGAAAACTAAAAACTACATCCGTCATTAAAATGAACTAATAAACAAACACATTCGACAAAATGCAGTTACTTGAAAAAAAAGAGGTTGTATATGTATATGTGAAATTGCCCTCCAACACGGTTGTACTTTACTGAAAATGGTAGTGGGGGTCATGCTAGCAAGATTAGCCCAGAGTCTGTTCATACTGTGGTGTTATCAGCCTGTCCCTCCATGTCTCTCTTGTTGGGTTATGTGTACGCCTCAGAGCCAAAACACATCTTCTCATTCAGCGCTGAGGGAGACAGCAAGGCTGAAAATGGCAGTGTGTCCTCAAGTTCAACATACGGCCCGTCATGGACGGCAAAACAACAATAAAAAAAAAAAAAAAAAAACCTTTTCATCTCCATGATTAATCTTTTCTTCTCCCAAAGGAACCATTTCCATCTCATATCCATTATTCCTGTTCTCACACTCAAAGACAAATACCGCTTTCTTTCTTTCTTTTTCTTTCTTTACAGTCGCAGCATATTCTCATTTTCTGTGTTTCCCTCATGACTGAATCGCCTTGGGTGCAACAGGACGGCGGTGACAGTCTGAAGAGAAAATATGTTTTCTTTCCGAGCACAGAGATGCCACTGTCATCATGTTGTGTCACCCTTCATCATGGTGATAGCACCCGAGGGGGCACCAGGCTGTGTGCTGCAGCTAGGTCAGCCTGCCTTACTCCAAAATACAACAGCACAGATATACCCTTTTTTGTGCTCTGTTACTCACTAACTTTTCTTCCATCATTTCTCATGGCTGTGGTAGTAAGGACATTCAGTTTCAACATACTGTTGCATACCTTTATAAATGAATAAATTCCCAATTTCCCAAAAGGCTCTTAAGGCTAAGATGATCCTAGAAACCATCTTGCAAAGCATCTTACACATATGATGCATTTCCCAAAACCAACCATTTTATATAAAGACATTCTTGAACATGATCAAAGATCTATAATTACTTCTGTATCTTAACAAACCCCAAACACATACAGGAATGACCAGGAGGTGCATGTTTAGCATGGGCCACTGTGATAAAAAGTGATTTTTGTTGCAATGTCATCCTGCATTCCAAGTTTATCTTGATTTGTGAGTGTGTCCTTATGTAATAATTTACTTGCTCAAATGGACAAAATTACAAAACAATGCAGCAGTGGGCCTTCACACGTTAATCCAGAGGTACTGATCAACCTCTAAATAGGGATGATTTTTTTTTTTCGAAATTTGGAATAACATCCATGCACATCCATGAACCACTGGATTTTGCATGTGTTGTTCAGGTAGACAACATGTGTGGCCAGACATTATGACTGCTTTCTTGTATTTTCTCATGGGTATTTGCCAAGCAGTACAGCACATGCTCAAATCAGCCTGTAGCTGGTTTTAGAAGACCACTAAGACTTGTTTGCATTGTGATATTGCTTGTTTGTTTATTTATTTATCTGATTTCATAGGGGCAGAGCACAGTAATGAACATCAGTATAGCATTCAAGATGTAAACATGCACCACGGTGTTGGTGAGAGTGTTAATTTACACCCGCAGTCTCTAGGCAGGTAACAAAAATACAAGCAATATAAGTAATAATATGCAAATACAAAACTAGAAAAAGGCAATTACATTATGCATATGTCCGTTAAAAGTGATAACAGTTCAGGGGCCTCATTTATAACTGTTGAGTATGGACAAGACAGGGCCTGAAAGAGGCGTACAGTGACCCCTCTCACACATTTAATATCACTTCATATTGTGCATTGCTCATAAACACATTTTATCATCAGCATTCAGTATTTCAGAGCTGTCTCACCATCACGTTGCTCACACCCGGAGTGCAGGGATGGAATCAGACTGTGTGGTCACTGGTGAAATTATCATCATCAGTTGTAAATATCCAAAAATATCATTCAAGAATTGCAGAACAGTGTCAGTAGTTTTTGAAAATAATATTCGCATATTGCTGTACATATATCACCAAGGATGATGTTTTTTGGTGTGTAAATTCGCTGCAGTGAAAACAACTGCAGGTGCACAGAGCACACTGGAGACTCCAATCACCTCATCCGGCACATCCTCACCTCCTGCACATATGGACGGTGTAAATTAGCTGGATGTCTGATTTAAGTCTAATTTTATTTATTTAAAGTCTGGAAAAAGAGCCAGTGACAGCTCTTGCATAATCATCACACTGTATGCCCTCAGTATTAGTTGTAATCATAATGCAGGACAACTTCACCAGAGCAAAACTGACATAAATAAATAATTTGTGTTCACCGATCAAACTTCAGTTTTCAAATGAGTTCGAGGTTGGGTCTACCGCTGACTGGCATGATCATTTTAGTGAGGTGAACAGCAGCAGTCTCATAAACAGATAATATTGCATGCAGTGACATCCGTGCGTAATGATGCATGACAGATGCCCATTAAGGCTTTACTTATTGACATTTTTTTTTTTTTTTAATGTCAGACCACTTTATTTCTGACATCTGAGCTTACAGCAGCAACTTAGTGTTGCACCTAACTCAAGCAGAATCGGTCTGTTTGAAGAAATTTTAGTTACCTAAGTTACTTTTTTAGAATAAAAGGACAGTGTTCTATAAATATTAGAAATTGCAATTTAGTTCAATTTTCTTCCAGATTTGTTAGTTTTACTGCATCTTTACTATGCTTTGCATTGTCTATAATGCTGCCTTGTCTTGCCATGTGCCCTAATGGTGCTGTTTTCTCCCAAAATGAGATGAATGGACAAACTTCATCTTGAATATGCATATCAGCACACATGAGCTGTGGGGAACCGCTTGCAGGTGTGCGTGTGCACGTTTTTATAAATCTGAATATTTTTTGGCGTACGTACTTTTCCTGTTTTGTGCTTACATAACCTTTTAGTGTGGAATCCACGCACAGTTTTATAAATGAGGCCCCAGGTTTGCCTTACTTATAGTTCCATTAAACATTTCTACCTTGTGTAAAACTCACCTCTGTGATAAATAAAATACTACACTACATTTTCTTAAGGGAGACCTAACATACCCATATGATTGCTCCAAGTATGCTTCCCAATACGTGCTGCTTTGAGAGACACATGATGAAATTTAAGAATGTTGGCACAATAGCTGTTAGAAAAAACTCTTATGATTGATCATTTTCGGGAAACGGGGCCCTGTTCTGCACGCACTGAAGTCCAGTAAAAATAAATAAATGAATAAATGAATAAATAAATAAATCAGGGTGTATATTTAATACATGAAATGGGTGCGTATCTGTAAAAATGGGACTGAAATGTATCTCTAAATCACTTCTTGATTAAGCTGGTGCAATAACTTGCATCAGCTCATAAAATCAAATGTGAAATCACAGCAAACATGGGAACTGGACTGGTGAAACATTCAGAGGGGTCATCTGAATTTCTGTTGGTGTTGCATGAATTAACTCTTGTTTGAAAAGTTTGCTTTTCAAATAAGAGACTGAGTGAAGCTCAGTTTTCCGGTTGAACCTGAACTCACCACAGTGGAACAGAATCGTTTTCCCTGAACTCAAAAGGCACCAGTGTCCTCGAATTATCTGTAATCACCGCCACAGACTGTCAGTGTCATCGTGTCACCCCTTAGTCACCATTCACTTTACCTCAAATGAAAAACAGCACTCATGTTCCTCACTGTTTTCTCTGACCTTAAACGCTTCGAGTAAGGTGTCAAATGAGTCAGACGATTCTCCTTTTAGTTGCACTTCCTGCGGTTCTCCGCTCAAACAGGATTTCATCTCACTTTTTGAGAGGTTTTAGAGTCTGTCTTTTTGTGCATTCTGCTACATGAGTCATGGATCAGAGGTTGTAGCAGACTGTGTTTTCTCACTCAGTCTGACAACACCGTTTTATGGGTTTCATTTCGAAGGGAGCTTTGTTCAGTGGCTGTCACAACTTTCATTTAACTACACCCATTCCTAAGATGAAACAACACTTTGATTAGCACTGCATTAATAGTGTTGATAATGTGATAATTGCTGGGCAGGTATGAGATGCTTATAATATGTTGTGCACAGCTAAAGAAATAACAAGATGTGCAATTCCTTCAAGGAACCAGAAAATTTTTGTCTCATCCATATGAAGTCATACGCCACATGATGACTTCATTCTACTCAGGGTTGGGATGGGTACAGCTAAAGTTTAAGGTCACATATCTCCAAAATGTCAACTTTACAGCAACTACAAAACAACATCCTTGTTTTTGGCTTGACCACCATGAATTTCTGAGTTCATCCAATTGGTCTTTGGAAAGGTCTCACAGGCACCAAAGGTCGCAGAATTCTCTCAACACAGACAGGATTCATAGCATTCTTCAGGTGATGCTGAAACACAGTTGCAAAGTTTTCACACAGCAGTGAGGTCATGCTTTATTTTCCAAACCTTGTGACAAACACGGTCCTTGGCTCATTCACGCATCCAGGATCAAATGTCAGGCTCAATAAAGTCTGTTTCTGGAAACACTGAACTCTAGGAAAAACAAAACAAAGTTGACTGAAAAAGGGACTGAATAAAGAAAGGTAGAAAGATAAAGAGGAGCGTCTGTATTATCTGCTCTATATATTGTATATATCTATTATATACTTTTATCTGTATCCACAGGGATCATTGTTGTTCAATTTCATCTTAAAAAGGACCATACCAGTGATTTTGCATGTTAAGTGTAAATTTACAAAAATTTATATACTTACACGTTTCTACTAATGTTTTTTGTATCTTAGAGCTCCAATATCATGTTTCTTCCCTTTTATCCACCCATTGGTTTCCATTCAATCCATTATTAGATAAACTGAGACTTAAAACTTTTTTCACAGCAGTATTCCATCACCATAATAAAGTCCTCCACATTAGTTTTCCTAAAATCAGCGGCACTGTTGTGTTTTGATGACTTGAACTTGGGCGAAGTGAAACAGTCTCACTTTACACAGCAAATTATCATTTGTGGGGTTTATGAATACTGACGACTTCACTAGCCACAGAGGCACAACATTGTAAGGCGGCTGCTTCAACCAAAAATTCAAATATGAAAATCAAGGGATTTTGATTATATGTTGTGAAATCTTCAGCACCTCTGCATGATTTGCAAAATGGTTTGTTGCAATGTAAAATATGGGGAAATTGTAGTAATCAGGCCAAGCATTCAGAATCTCGGGGATGGTCATTTAAAGTTGATAGAGGTTACTTGTTTGAATTTTGAGGACTTGATTACCATGAAATCATGTAAAGTGATACTGCTGGATTCCCCTGACGAATTTCAATTGTACCCTTCCTGTAGCAGAAAAGATTTCCTGATTGCATTCATACCCACCAGATAATCACAATAACTTGGGCAAATAAGGCAAATGTAAAATCATATACCATTAGTGAGGATGGGATGCTCTTCTGTGTTACAGCCCCACTTGGTGATTCAGGCTGATAAGACTAGTGTATTTTAGGGAATAGGGAATTCTTGTCTGGTGCAGCTTTGTGATGTTTTTGGTGAGTTGGAGCTGAAGTTATGGCCAAGCCAGATGTCAATTTACAGTAACACAACAAACAAACAAACAAACCGAAAGATAAATCTGATGTAAGGTTGCTGTAGGAAATCATTCATAGCTACAACACTTAAAGGGACCACAGGCAAACTCAACTGCTGTGAGCCACATGTGCTGGGACAGAGATAAACTCCAGTGCAGCTTTTTATGCCAATATGCCCTCCACGTCCCCTCCCTCTCTCTGGAGTTTCAAGTTCTTGCACAGCACAGTGATAGGCAGTTTATCATAGTCACTATTAGAGACAGAGTGATAGAAAGCAGGAGGAGGAGGAGGAGGAGGAAGGTTGTGTCTCCCTGTAGCCTGGAGCCCACTGATCTATCCCGCTGAACTGATACGACTGGTCTGTCAGTGTGGTTAACACAGCTGGCTGCTCTGGGATCCAATGTGCTGCGTGGAAAATCCCTGCCAGACCACAGAACCTGACTGTAAGGATTCAGGCAGAGAGAGATGGAGAAATCTCACAGGGGGGACGGAGTCGTACAGCAAGACAGGGACAAGAACAGAGAGATGGAGCTGGAGAGACAGAAAGGGAGTGATGCAGGAGTTTGGTGTTAGAGCAGACATGGGCGACTGCGTGAGGTTGCCACCCGTCCCTCCTTTGCGCTTAAATATTGCGTCCTGTTTTGAATCGATACGGGATGAGGTTTGTTTTATGTATGTGAGTTGCCTTGAACACAGCATCATCCCACCCGCATTTATTTTATTTTATTTTATTTTATTTATTTGCACCATAATACAGAAACAATTACATAGATAAAAAAAACAAAACAAAACAATAATACAGAAAGTGCTGGAGAAAAACCCAACATGGGCTTATTCAAGGAAACCTCCCCAAAAATGAAGATAAGATAACAAATAAAAATAAAATACTCAAAATTCAATCAACAACAAAAACAACAACAACAACAACAAAAGTACAAATACCATATTATAACACACACACACAAAAAAAAAAACAGTATAAAATTAAGAGTAAAAGTGAAAGTGAAATAATTAGGTATAAACTATAGAGTCTTGGTGTATTAGATAGGACTTTAGACTTAAAATTAATCAGAGATGTAGATGTTTTCACTAAATGAAAGTATGAATTCCAAAGTAATGAACCTCTGTAAGTAAAAGAAAATTGACTTTGTGTGGTATGGCATGCAGCCTCTTACACGCTGTACCCGCCTACCCATAGCCTTCGCTGCTTTGGTTGGTTAATTTTAGACATGAGGAGTGACAGCTCGTCAGTGATAGGGTGAGAGAGAGCAGGGCAGAGTCTTCTCACAGACAGACAGACATGTCCACCCCGTGCACACTGAAACGAAAACGCAACGTGTCAGTGGAAATGAATGCAAAGCAAACTGCAAAATATGTCAGTGAGTGTTTTTCTGTGATGCATGGTGGCCTGGCAGACGTGCGGCAGCTTCAAACCAAACAGCATCTCTCAGTTCTTCATACCCCAAGCATCTCCAGAGGCTGCTGAGTTAATGCAGGTATACAGAGATGGGCAGTATTTCAAATGGAGTATTTTAATTTGTATTTTGCTGAACATAAAAAAATAAAATGTAACTTATAACAAAATTATTTTAGAGCTTGCATTTGTGTATTTGAAAAACTTAAAATACATTATTAATATGTCATTTTATTCTCCAAGATCATACTGTGGCCACCATTACCTATAATGTGATTAGTTTGTATGTATTTTCGTATTTTTAAAATATATATTGCTTGTATTTTAATTAAATACATTTTGTCAGACCAGTGTTTTGTATTTAATTTTGATAGTTTGTTAGCTTTTGATGTATTTGTGCCCATCTCTAAAGGTATACCACACCGTCAAGCACAACCGCAGTTGCAATAGTGACTGTGCTGACTGTGGACACAAACTCAATCAAAAGATTCTGCATGATTCCAAAAAAAATGTTCTTTTGACGCACCAAGGAGCTCCAGAGCTGGCAGAAGCCAAAAAGCTGTGTGTGCAATGGAGAGACAGTGAATGGGTGGAAGTCTGGATGTGGGTGCGCTGCCCTGCAAGTCACTGTGGCCCCTCATGATGATGTAAAATATTTTTTGGCCCTTACCCCAATAAAAGTTGCCCACTGTATTACAGAAAGAGAGGGTGAGGGAGAGAAAAAGGAGGAAAAGGAGAAAGAAATGGAAGAAGAGCAAAGTGACGTCAAAGGAAGATTTTGCTTGAAAGCAATGTGACTGCCATTTGTGTGAAGGATGGGTAAATCCACAGAACTTGACTGGTGTAGAGCAGTCACTGTGCTGTTTTTTTGTGGACATTTGGCTGGAAAAAATGGTGATTACAGTCTTTTGCTATGGGGACGAGTCAGTGGGGTTATGAAGTGCGTCACCCTTTAGAACTGATCAGACAAGATGTGCTGTGGCTGTAGTGTTATGCAGAATTTCATAAAATAATTCATCAACAATTGAACCTGTGTGCTTTGCACGCATATTGCCAACTTGACAACTTTGGTGCTAGATTTAGAAAGTTTAGAGACTCTCTTGGTGACTTAATTTCTCATAAGTGACTAGAGACACAACTGGCGACTTTCTCTCATTTTGGGGAGAATATCTGTGTTCACACAATAATGCATTTTAGCGACAACTTAATGTATGCTCCAGAGTCCAGGCTTCTGAGACAGGACCACTGGAAGTCCCCTTCCCCACCAGTCCCCACCAGTGGCTCAGTCTCAAATGATCTCTTTTTAATGAAATGTTTGAGTAAACAACAAGAGATCCTCTCAAACAATATTAAAAATAGTGTTAAGATTAGATTTCTGTTGGCTCTTTTGTTTTGTGTTGTTTTTTTGTGTGTGTTTTTGTGTAAACTCATATAGCAAAACTGACTACTAAACATTGAATGAAGGAATCAATTAATTTATTGAATTGATGGGAATGTGAGATTTAGTCCATCTCTTTGTTGTGCAGCAGTGCGACATTTTGTTTAGAATGGGTAAATAAATGATTCCATCATTTTGTTGGTTTACTATCACTTATTTTTCCTTTTACAGTTTCCTTAAATGAAATGCTTGCATTCAGTTTGCCATTAATATATTAAAATGTTCATAATTGTGCCATAATTATGAAAGGTGAGAAAAGCAACAGTCTTTTCATGTAAACATGTAACATGCCAAGCTGTCTGCAACTCCAAACCCACCTGCACATTAGTGCTGTTAGCAGGGAGAAAATGAAAGAAAGACCAATGGAGAATGGCAGCGAAAAGAGAAAAGTGTGAGGGCAGCTAAAGGCTGAGCAGGAAAAGGTGTTGAGAGAAAGCCTGTGGAGCTTTATTTACCGAGATAATGGGCTGCCTACTGGGATCCTAACAAGCCCAGAGGGTCTGCCTCTTGACAAGGCCACAAGAATTTTTTATTAGACTGCTTCCCAGGGTTAGAGGTGAAATCCGCTCAAAATGGTCTGAAAGAAAAGTTGAAAAGCGCTGCTATACGCCTCTCCACAGTGTGAAGGGATTGGAACAGGTGCTGAGGGCTGGTGAATAACTACACGATTAGCCATTGTTGAAGCCCCGCTCTTTACTGCATGCTTGATAAACCACGGCTGAGCCTCTGCTCTATTTCCTGATGGACGAAAAACTGGGGAAAATCGAGTTTGGCTCTACTTCGGGAGGTCACAAGAAATGGGCTGGCATTTAGTTGGTAGTGAAGCATTAGTTTGGCTATGCCGCGCAGCGCTGAAGAAAGACGTGTCCACAGGTAATAACAGTGTAAACGAAGCAGCAAATGTACAAAGGGCTTTAAATTACATCAATGGTCAAATTAGACCCGGTGCCCACCAAGTGCCCCCCCTTTTTTTTTCAAGCACCCAGCAGATGATTGGGATAAGTGCTGCTGCTACTGCAATGAAGGCACTGGAAAGGCATTTCAAGTGCAATGATCCTCTGCTAAATTGAAATAATTTTAACACGGAGTGCCGGCACTCTGAGTGCCAAAAGTGTAGTCATCTCTTCGCCCTGTCATAACTGTGTCTTTTCTATTGTAAAGCAGGAGGCAGGGAAGAAACGGACAAAGAGAGTGACCTTTTTAGAGCCACAGTAAAAACCCGGCCAGCAGTGATAGTAGTGGTAGTGTTGTTTTCAACCTTTATATAGGACCTCTATCTGTAATTATGTTACACTGCATAGTCCATATAGCCCCCCACTCCTCATAGGGTCATAAAAAACCTTGCATTAAGGGGCTTTCTGGATGCACACACAAACACACACACACACACACACACACACATCAGACTTGAGTGCCTGGATCTCAGATGAAATAATTTTTCCCTCCCTTTCTCACTCAGGTAAAATATTTATAGGCATCGGGCATTGTTTTCTTCCTTTTTTCCCGCCAACAATCTCTTTCTCCTCGCCATGCTTTTATTCCAAACAAGAGGAGAGTTGTGGTGTGTGCGTGTGCGTGACTTTATTTGTCGGCAGGGGAGGAATACAGATTTATTTTTAGTGTAGTTGCTATGGCCTGAGTGTTTTTTCCCGACCAAACTTGCAATGCTAACCGATTTTGTCCAAGTCACTGTGTTCTGATATGGACGTGTGCAAGGGCATATTATTAATTTTCCGCCACAATGACTAAAATCTATGAAACAGTCTTCATGGGAGCAGCAACAGTACAACAGGCATCAATCTAAACCCTGAGCTATGCTAAATTGCCCAAAGCTAATAGCATTTACCACCATGACTTCCAACCCTTCTTGTATCAGCGACATTTGTGGGGATAAAGTGGAGCAGTGACGACTGACAAGATAATTGGCCGATGCGATAAACATAACTCACCAAACTATCAGATTACAGCTTTTTCACTTCTTCAAGTGTCTCGGTTGATTCATGTTGATTCATGTGGAAGAATCGGGGGTTTGTGACAAGATTTTGTGTTAGGAGACCAGAGAATCCACTTCTTATGAGCCACTTTCCATGTTTGTTGTGATCCAGTCCAAGAATGGATACCCTGATGGAGACGGCATGTCCGTTCAAGTGTCAGGAAAAAGCTTATCTAATTATTATTATTATTATCATTATTATTGCATCACTGTTGCTGAGTGTGCCACTACCTTCAATCTCCCTTCTAATTTTCTGGCCCAGTCAGTGCCCTCCGGTGTTTTGTCTCATCCTGTTTCATTCCAAAATATGCTGAATTTTGGAGCGGGACTCCATCAAAATGTTGTTTCCCTGTGTCTTTATGAATCACCATGACATCTTCACAATATCAAGAAAATGCTGTTTGTTCTAAAGCAACCGAGGGAAAGCTGTATGAGTTTTTTTTTTTCCCATTTTCATCTCTGCAAGTGTACTTACATGCCATGTGTGCCTTCAGTTGCCTTGGCGTCATTATTATGTGGTGTATGTTTGTCTCTGACTGTTTTAGTTTTCCAGTTTCAAGTTGTTTTTTTTTTTTTTTTTTTTGTAGTGTTTATTCTCTGTTGAGCAGTTAAACACTTTAAATGTAAAGCACTTTGTAACTTTCTATTTATTTTTTCAGAGAAGGCGCTTTATAAATCAAGTTTTTAATAATTATTTTATTTCATTTATCTTCAGAGCACAAGCAATGTGGGGGAAAAAAATCATCAAGATTTTTCCTCAACAGATGCTGGTTGATGTTACTGTTTGATGTCCGCATGGTGCCGTGGCCTCTGACTCCACAGTTTGTCCACTAACCAACTGCAAACAAAATTCTTTGAAACAGCGTTGGCACAATGGGACACTTAGGGTCTCCATCAAAACCAGTACCAACCCAAGCAACCAGTACTGCCTGGCTGCATGCAAATGAGATCATTCAAGTTGAAAACGCTTCTCACAGCAGCCATTTTGACATGAACAGCAGGGTAAACACATGTGTTACTCACGGCAGTAATTGATGTTCAGTTCCAATCAGGTTTACGCCACAGTTCAGAGGGTGCTGATGTCACACTGAACTAAAATGCAATTTGGTGCACAAAGAGCGACTGAAGTCTCACCAGATGTGTGACTCCAGTCTCATTCATTTCACACGGTGAACTTTGTTTGATTATGCACATGCTCATACCGTGTTGAATACACTGTAGTGGTACATCAAGATCATGCAATAAGAAAAGCGAGTGCGAGCCTAATTAACTGGCCTTGTGTACTATTAGTCCAAATTTTACTCAAAAGTAGCCGCAAACTAGATTTTGACAGTATTAATGATTGTTCAGTTGATTTATTAATGAACAAGTTCAGTCAAGAAAACACTGTATGAGAATTAGCAGTTTCAAGCATTACCAGTAAAGAGTCTATGAAGCAAAACAAGAGGACATGAAGGTATACCTAACTGGAGCCTACCTGTATGTGAAATACCATTGGCACTGTTTAGTATATCATTATATTTTAATATAATATATAAATTACCATTATTAATTACCCTTTTTTTTTTTTTTTTTTTTTTTTTACCATGAATGTACTTTATTGGGATAAAAAAGGGACCATACCAGTGATTCTGAATGTTTGCCCCATTTATTACAATTTACCCACATTTTTTAAAAACTTTTTTGCAACTCATTGGTATTAAAGGTTTCACAACATATAATCAAAATCCCTCCATTTCCAAATCAGAATTTTTAGTTGAAACAGCCACCTTATCATGTTCTGCTGCTGTGCCTAACAAAGTCATCACCATTCATAAACCACAGAACTGATAATTGACTTTGTAAAGCAAACGTTTCCCTGGGGACTATTTTCTGCACCCAAGTGCAGTGAAAAGTCATCAAAACACAACAGTGCTGCTGCTGTTACGAAAACTAATGTGGACAACTTCATTACAGTGATGGAATACTGGCGTGAAGAAAGTATGTGATAGTTCATGTTCATATTGCAGTGGAATGAATGGAAACCAGTGGGAGGAAAAATGATATCAGAATTATAAAATATGACCGTTTCCTTTGGGAAAAGATTAGGAGAAATGTATATTTTGCAGATATTAACCCTAAACATGCAGAATCACCAGGATAGCCCTGTAGGAATTGCCCCCCAGTCTCCCCTATATACCAGTCTGCATGTTGTGTCTATACCTGCAGTAAAATGGGCATCTCTGTTAGATGAGGTGAATGGTTTCTCACAGTACGTCTGCACTCCAGCCACTCAGTGGTGGGAAAAACGATGCTATTGATTTTGTACACTTGCCTTGGGAATAACCGTCTTTCAACCAGCCTGTGTTTTGCAAGTTCCTTTATGTCTGTGGAACAAACATTTCTCCAACAACTAGTAATTAGCAAACATTAGCTCCCACCACCAACATATTAGAATTTAACAGAAGGCGCATCCACAGTAATTAGTTACAACAAATTAGCTTTTAGCTGCAATACATTACCCTGCTCGAGCCCAACCGAGCGAGGGTTTGTTTGTGTTTCTCTTGTACGATTTTCTTTTCCAGCTACGGCTTATTCAGTCTTAGTCAAGCTTTTCTTCCCCTCTGCCATTTCCTCTCCTCTCCTCCCTCCTCTCTTGCTTATTGGTATTCTTCCTCCTCTTGGTCTTTCACCTGCTCCTTCCTCTCCTCCCATCTCACTCTCTTCCTCCATCTCTCTGCATCTCTGCCTTGGCAGTCTGGTTTTTTGTTAATCTGGTTTTAATTGCGGTTTAATTCTCTCCTCCATGCCAGCATGGGGATTGCATTACCACTGGCGCATCAGGAACATGACCTCTCCCTTTTTTTCCCCCTTCTTTTCCCTCTTTGACTCTCCCCATTTTTTCTTTTCCCTCACTCTTTCACTCCATCTTGCTCTCATTAATAGTTTTATGACAGCTCTCCAGCAGTAATGGACTTTGAGGTGCCCAGCGTAGTGCATTTAATATCCTCGTCACACCACTCTTTTTTCCGTTCCCTCTCTGTTGCTCTCTAACAACATCAGGTAATTATTATTCTGATCATGCCCCCCTCTCTCGCTCGCTCTTCCTCCCTGTCTGCTACTCGGAATTTAAAAGTTTGCTAGAACCTCCAAAGGATTTACGACTGACGTCTGTCTGTGTACAGATGAAGAAACCTGACTTTTCACTGTGTACTTTACTGCCCTACTGCTGTACTGCCGCCTTTTCTAGCTAATTATTATCTGCAATTAAACAGCACAAGCAGAAAAACTTCACCAATAAACAGTTTTAGAGACATGCGTTTTGCATAGAGCCCATATTTGGATTGCCTGGTGACACCGAGCCCTCTACACACTCTTACCGCACTGTAAGCTGCTTTAACAGAAGAGTTAACATCTGCTCATCCACTCAGCCCAATGTCGGATGAAAGTCCACTCAAGTTCATGAGGCAACCAAACATATAGCATGTCAGAAGGAACTTTTGGTCTCAATATATTGCCTGCAAAACACTTACACTGCAAAACTCGCCCTTTTTCATACTCCAACCAAGACCCCATGATGTTTAGTTGGGCTGCATCCACATGGAGACATTTTTTCTTCTTTGAAATGCAACTTTTCCTTGATGTTCGGGCCTTTTTTTTTGGAAAGCACTTTCTATTTTTCAGTATCCATTTTCCTTTTGTTGGGTGGATGGTATGAATTAAACAATTTGCTTACCTGGTAGAGCGTGTACCACTTACCAAATCTGAGCCCATTTGCTGCATCCTCTTTGCTCTTTTGATCCTTCTCTCTCTCTCTCCCCTGCCTTCCCTGTCTCTCTCTACTGTCTCTATCAAAAATAAAGCTTAAGGCCAAAAAGATCATCTTTAAAGAAAGAAAGAAAGAAAGAAAGAAAGAAATGAAAGAAATGAAACCCTAACCCAATTTGAAAGTGTTGATGTCAGTGGCACTTTGCTTCTTTGCACATGCTCACAGCGGGACCCTAAGCCTCACACAGATTTGACTTTGATCTTGCTGTTATTTTCAGCAACTTGTATTCATTTGTCCAGGGAGAGGAAGTCAAGTGAAAATGCTGAGTTATGGTGTTGAGTAATGACCAGAAGTTGACCTTTGACCTTTGACCTTTTGAATATAAAATGTCATGACCTCATAATTTCATCCTAGTAGACATTTGTAATAGTGTCTGAATTCTAGAGGTATGGCCAAAAATGTGTTTTGTGAGGTCAAAATGACCTCAAACACCAAAATCTAATCAGATCATCTTTGGGTCCAAGTGGACGTTTGTGCCAAATTTGAAGAAATTTCCTCAAAGCACTCCTGAAATGCTACTTTCACAAGAACTGGACAGATATGGTCACAGTGACCTTGACCTTTGCCCACAGTCTAATCAGTTCATTCTTGAGTCCAAGTGGATGTTTTGCATTGACCTGTCACCGAGCACAGAGGCATAAAAAATTGACAATAAATAAATAAAGCTGTGTTTTCCAGAAAAAAACAACAAATCTGTGTGGACATGGCCTGCGGTAAGTTGATACTGACAGGGTTTTCACCGTGGGGTAAAATAATGACAAACAGCATTAAAATAATGAATGAATAACAAAAATGTGAAGTCCAATGCATAATTCCTATTTTTTGACCACTTTTGGCAAAAGCCAATGTGAGAAACCAGTGAGAACATTTTCAAAATGTGCTCTAAACTTAACTTTTTATTTATCCTTTTACTCCACAAAATCACAGTCAGTTCTGCTAGAAATTCTTGGTACCCATCTTCAGCAGGATGTATGCAGGTTTTAAGGTTGTGCTCTTCAGTCTCGGATGCCAGGAAACTCTAAGCATCGTTCATTTGCGTCATCAACCTTGTTGAACTCAGTTCCAGCTCAGGTGTCAGACTGGCACTGACTATCTCTTGTGGGCCTGTAAATTGCTGGCTTACGTCTGCTTGGGATTTCCCGATCCCAGGCCTCTCTCTAATCGTCATAACATCTGCCTGCAGCAATAAGTCTCTCCAGTTTTAATTGTCTTCACGTACAAAGCTAATTTAATTTACAAGGCTCAAGATCCTAATTGATTTGTTTCTTCTCCATTGATGCTGCCTGTGTTTTTGTGTTTCGGAAAAGACTAACTTGTCAAAGCACTGCTGTTTTGGAACAAAGGGGGCCTGTGGGCAGGTTACCTTTCCTGCTGGTTAAACCCATTACATACTCTGCACAAGGCAGTACATACTCACAATAGTACTAATAATAATACTAATACAGTTCATATGCAAGCTCTTAATCTACACAAGCTGTCTGTAGTACACTTCCATAGATCATATAGAGGGAGACATTTCAAAGTGGTTACCATGGAGGAGCGTGTGCTTTACATAGTGCTTCATCATTGCCAAAAACAGTACAACCTGCTTTTGACAGTTTCATCAAGTTTTCATATAATGCCTCAATAAATTAGCGCTACAAAATCTAAGCAAGTGTTTTAGTTGCCGACAGGGCAAGTGAGTTATAAGAGGTAGAGGTTGAGGGTATCACCATAGGACAGCATTTGTGATGGTAGCATTTTAATTTATATAAAAAGCGCTGAACTGTGGAATAATACACCACATGAGATAAAACTAAAGACATATATATATATATATATATATATATATATACAGTATATATATATATATATATATATTATTTAAGAGTCAAATGCTTGCCGAAATCTAATCAGTCTTGCTCTGAATCAGCAAAAGAATTTGTGCAACACTGTCGCATGTCGCACTGAATGTTGCCATAATGTTGCATGTTAAAACACCAACAAGGGACTAGAGCTGGAAATTAGCCAGAGCTGCAAACTCCATGTGCAATACAGCGTTTGCATTATGTGAAATAAAAATGCCAACTTTACTGTCCCTATCAAATGGACAAATCAAGAGAAAATGATGGTAAATTAACTCTGCCAGATTCTTTTCAGAATTAAGGAGCATATAAAATGACATCTTCTTTGTTGGTAGCTCCTGTTTACCAGCAGTTTTCATTCAGTGCTGCTACTGAAACACATGCATTGCAGCAGATGTCTGCGTCTTATCACAAATTCTCAGCTGCATGCTTTTGCTTCTCAAGAACACAAGGAATGCCCCCAATGTTGCCCTCTATGTTTGCATAAGCGCTCCTTGCCTAGACTAGCGGGCCTTATATTTTCTTTTTTGGATGGTGGTAGCACATCAAAGGTTGCACTAATGATAAATCAAATCCTTGATGCCCCCCCCTCGTATTCAATCCACACAACTGTTTCCAACTAAGCATCTTCCTTTCTATATTTGCCCAGTTCATCCATCGCTCCTCTTGGAGAAAAATCCCACAAAAACCTCTGGCATATATTTCCACTTTGTTCTTCTTCCACTTGCTCATTTCTCATGGCATCGGCTTTTCAGAAAAAAAAACAAGTCCTCCATCACACTGTTGCAACTACTGTCCAGTACCTCTATGTCTAAGTGCTGATTGGATTTACTGAACTGCTTCTTAACAGGGGTCAGTTCCTGTTCCTCTGCTGGAATCAGTGCTGTAATTCTTCCTGTTGTGTCTTTAGGCCCTGTTAGTATTAACTCCAGTGGAACTTAAGCGCATTTGAATTCCTCTGTTAGGCGAGAGCGGTAACTCGAGGACCTTCTTCCCACACAGTGCTGCACTGCTGAGACACTGTAGGAAATAATAATTCTCTCTAACTTCTCTGCATTTGTTACACTTATCTCATACACTGTCAGTAGTCACATCAGCCGGAAGCATCAGCCTGAACTATAGACACTACAATTTTGACTTGCCTGGAAACACTAACCTCTCTCTGAACCCTCAGCCTCTTATCATATCCCGCCTTAAACCATGCATCTACTCTTTGTCTCTAAGGTTTGCATTAGAGCAACTTCCTAAGCTTTTGACAGGCTTCTGCGATATTGTTGCAATTGCCTGAAGAGATTGCCGGGTTAGATTGTGCACCCTGCTATGATACCTATTTCCAGGCAGCGCCATGCTGTGCAGCTTATTTGTATGTCTTGGAAATAGGCTGTAACCAGATTTTTGATTACGTTTGGCCCTCTAAAGAAATCGAATGCTTGTGTTCGACTGAGCCAAGTGCATTTTCCCTGGCCTAGAAATACAAGACTGAAACCTCTGCTCTGTTGTTTGGTTGATTGAATTTGATGGCAAATCATGCTTGGGGTGTCCTAAACGCCCCGAGAAGTCACATTAGCTAAATACCGCAATACAAAGTAATGGGCAGTTGCTTACAATATGCCCTTGTGGACGTGCTTATAAAATTAAATCACACAAATGCATCTGGATGCACATATACTCATAAACATACCCGCACACACAAGGCTGTAACCGTTGAAATCACAAATTTTATGAAGGCTCTCCGCCTGGCCCCCCTCTACTCCCTCACTCCTTCCTCTCTCTCTCCCATGTTAGCCATAGCTCTCTCAGTCCCCTGTTGTGCGCCATTGTAAACAGGATTTCTTTTCAATATGCCCCCATAAGACTTTCTCTTTAGCCCATCCAACTCCATCTTCCCCGCCTTCCAACCTGCCCACCATCCATTATTTCCTTTCTTTCCGTCCCTCCACACCCTCCCTCCCTCTTTCACATCCATATTCTCGCCTCAGCACCTTTCTTTCTTTGGCCCCGTTCCATTGTATGCTAAATAGTCTACTACTGCTATAGAGTTAAGGCCTTTTGATCTGTCTCCTGCCCCCCTGCCTCCACCTCCATCCCAGAACCTCTTTGCCAACATTTACATGAGCACTGATATAACTATTGCTAATAAACTAGGCAGGATTTTTATGTAAATGCATATGTTTTTAGTCTAAATCACAGCGGGGCTACAACAGAGAAGACTCTCCTATCTCCATTAACCAGTGCCTCGTAGATTTGTTCATTTTGCTCAGATTAAAACGTAAATGGTAGGAGTGCAGATACTCTATAAGCTATATTTTCAGGAAATTAAGCCCCTGAAGGATTAAGGCTGTGATTACGTATGCGCCCATTTGTGAAGTTGCTTAAAGCCAAGCTCCTTCTCCTTTAAAGCAGCAGTTCCCTCACCTTTAGTACTTTTTTTCTTTTATTTGGACAGCAGGGAAATGAGAGGCCGACAGCTCTTGTGTGGGCACCCAGGGGTGGGGGACCTAACCACTCGACAATCAATCCACCTCACAAACCATGGCTTCTTAAACTCTTTGAACCCAGTCCCTAAAGGAGGTGATAGAGAATACTTCCCTGGCACCAGGCTCATTTAAACATAGTAGGACTCCTGTCAACTGAGTAAATTCACACTCTCACCCTGCAATCCAGGCTTTTCAAAATGTATTACTCTTGTCATGTGGGAGCCTGAACTTGGTAAATTCATCTTTTACCTGGAACTCAGGCTCTTTAAAACAAAGTACTCTTGTCATGCGGGGACCAAAACAGAATAATTTTTTTCCCCTCACCCCTGTGATCCAGGCTCATTAATTCATCGTAGTCTCTGGTCATATGGGGATCTGAGCTTGGTAAATTAGTCTCTTTCATCGTACTCAGGCCCCTTAAAACATAGCGATGGTCTTGATATGCTTACAATAGGGGTGTGAGTCTTTGACTACACAGAGATCCAATGTGATTGATTAAAATTTTACATCCGTAACATGAGCAATGTCATGGATGGAAGGAAGAAAAAAATGACAAAAATGCTACAATTTGTAGTATTTTGTTAGATCAACAAACTCAGCATGAATGTATTGATTCATTCAACATTTCATACAGATTAAGACCAAAGTCAAAGTAATTCATTCTGCTTATTTCTTTAAGCAGATCAGTCTGGTGCCACGTATTCCAAAAGGGCAATGACTGATGAGGCTGCTGCAGGGCAAGTGTGGCATGGTGACAGGATCACAGGAGGGACATAGAGATCACAGAGACAATACCAACACACAGAAAGCAAAGACAAAAAAAAAAAAAAAAAAAAAAAAACAGAAATCCTTGAGCGAGGGGAAATTGGCCAGGTTTGCAATAACAACATGCCCAAGCTGCAGCTCGACACAAAAATAAGAAATAGTGCAATTAATCCACTAAAGGTTTTTACAATGGCGATGATGACGTCCCCCACAGGTTGCAGGTTGAATTACCTGTAAAGCTGCACAAAGTATCAGAGCCTTGCTATAGTGGCCCTGTGAAAAAGCACTCTTGTCATGTGGTGACCCATCCGAAACTGGCCTGCGACCCAGTTAGGCTGCCAGCCTCGAGTTTCAGGTAGCAGGCTGCAGAGAATTTGTCTGGGAGGGATTATGGCAGGTAAATGGGGGATTTAGCATAATGTGGGCCATGCCTGTTTTGGCTTCCGCAGGATATGGGGTCATGTAAACATTGCCGTGGTAACCCAATCCACCGTGGGAGGAGCTGATAAGGGAATTAAGGGGGAATGAGCTGTCTAATCCATTTAATTTGACTCTCTCTGCCGCTCTTTCTCTCATTTTCTCACTCTTGTGCTCTCTCTTTTATGAGTTTCCTGTTATCGCTTTCTTTCTGTTTCTTATATTCTCTCTCTCCCTCCCTCCCTCTCTCTCTCCCTCTCTCTTATAATCTAGCCCTATTTGACCTTATTACAAGGGATGGAAAACCTAACCTGAACACCATATGAAAAGGATGAATTTTGAAGTAACAAAAACACAATAGCAAAGGCAGCAACACAGGGCAAATCCTACTGATTGTCAATTAGCAGCATGTGTCAGCATTTAATGAAAGAGGTGCAACAATCACCACTTTTAAAGCAACATGAGGCATCAGGGTTTCAGATGCCAGCATTCACCGGGATAAAATCTGAAAAACATGACAATTATGTAAAAACATGGGAAAACAATCAGCAAATGGGGAACAGCGCTGAAGCTCTCAGACAGGGACAAATGCACACTTTAAGCTTGTGCCGGTCACTTTTTGCAGTGGATTTTTATGCAAATTTTAAACTCAAACAGCTCAAACACGTCCCACCTGAGATTCAGTACTTCGTCCTAGTCGCTCCCAGCAGATCTCAGTGCAGTGAGGAAGTAGGATCATGCGGGCTACGGCCAAAGCTAAGCTAAATTCCTGCAGGCAGGCTAGGTGGAGTTTTTCAGGAGAGCAGAAGTGAGCGTGCACTGCGGTGGTGTACGTGTGTGTGTGTGTGTGTGTGTGTGTGTGCACAAGAGGTGATTGAGCTGAGATTGCGATGCTTCCTTGGGGCAACTGGCTGATTTTCCCGGCTCAAACTCCGCCAGCTCATTCCTGTCTTCATTCAATCACAACATGTCACACTTGCCTTTAGATAATCACTTGTAAGCTGTCAAATGTAAAAGTATTTTCTCTCTGTACTGTCATGCAGCTGTCGCTTCAGCACTGTGGGCGTCTCGTGACCCACCTCCGCCCCTTCCCCACTGCATCTGTGGATGCCTGGCGCCTCTCCAATCAAACCCTCTGATTAGAAGTTTCCTGCAAAAGAAGACATATCAACAGCGAGTTCTCCGTTCGTCATCACCACCAGCAGTGTCTCGGCTCCAGTGGGAAGCTCCTTCATACGTGGAAGCACTGAGCTCATGGGATCGCCTCCTACGACAATCTACTTCCTGCCAGGGTCTAGGCACCAAACACTATTCCCTCGTGTTCACAATAAATTGAATCTACTTCAAAGTCCTAAGTCTGTTTCATTCCTCTTGTAAGTCTCTGCTGATTGATACTGTAGATGCTAACCCCCGCAAAACTACAACAGAATCGCCACAGAACGGAAGACACTTTCACTGCCAACGCTGGACACTTTTCCAACTTGCAAAGCTGCAAGCCTTCGTAATAGCTCCGGGTTTGATTCCCCACAAAATCACCCCAGAGCACAACATCGTTTGGCAGCTGACTTGGATTCATGTCGGACTTTCTACAAACAAGTGAATGCAGCGTAATAGTAATTACGGCTAAAAGCTGAAGATCATTTAATGGCATAAATCCCCAACTGGAATCATCACGCAAAACCTAGCCAACTGATACTTGGGCCTGTCCTACAAATTTCAGCCAAATGCATTTGTGACATTTTGAGGTGTCCAGACAGTTGAGTACATCTGCAGATGAGAGGATTTTGGGACTTGGTTGTGATTTAGATGTATTTTTACATGTTTCCATTATTTTGTCTACTCCCTGTATGTAGTTTATTCAAATGCAAGTGCGCCAATGATACACAAAGCATATTTTGAGGCCACGGATTTCTAATTTGTGGCCACAAGATATGACTATTTATGTCTTGTGGCCACAGATATAACTAGTTAATTAACTCGTTCCCACGTTTTAGTTAATTGGTGGCCACAAGGTAAGTGTGCGGTAGTCTTCCTCTCTCCCAGGAGCAGACTGCGACGGCAACAGCTTCTCCTCACTGCACCTCCCGGGCTCCGTAAAGAGCAATCCAAAGAGGAGAGAGAGAGAGTGAGAATAAGAAAGACAGAACAGTGTCAGAGGTTAATTGCACAAACACACAGGCAGCCAGAGGACCAGCTGGACTGAAAGTTATAGACAAGACTTGCATGTTCATGCACGCACGCACACACACACACACACACACACACACACACACACACACATTTATTCACGTGGGATGGAGGTGAAAAATGTACCGTCTAGATGAAACATTTCACTGACTTCAGCAATCTTCCCCAAGCCTGTGGCATGCATACGTAGCACACAAACAAATACACACACACACACACACACACCACCTCAAATGCTTTGCGGAGTGTTTCATCCCCTGTGTGTTAACCCCTGCTCTTTTTCTATTGTTTTCGTAATCTCTTTTTCTTTACCCGTCTCCCCCCTGTCTGCTGCTTTATCCATTATGAGCCTCAGTAACAGGAATTGGGTTTCAGGATTGATTAGCTCTTTCACAATGGATTCCCTTAGCTTGCCCTCTCTCTCTCTCTCTCTCTCTCTCTCTCTCTCTCTCTCTCTCTCTCTCTCTCCCTCTCTCTCTCTATCTCTCTCTCTCTCTCAGTGCAGTGCTTCCTGCCACAGTTTGACACTGACGTCCCTGTAACCTGTAAGTGGACCCAGTTACACGGAGACACCACAGGGACATATCGAGAGAGAGCGGTGTTGTAGCCTAAAGCGGAAATGTTCACTTCTTGGTGAGGGCTCCAACTTTTTGCTAGATCGGTCATTTTTTCATTTTTACTGGTTTTCTTTTTGATGAATTCTTGTTTGTTTATCTCTATGTTTGTCTTTTAACAAACATACATGTCTTTTACGGTTGAGCAAATTCAGTTTTGGAGTATCTAGGTCAAAGGTCAAGGTCAACCAAGGTCAATATTCACATTTTGGGGGGCATACTGGTAGCTTATTGGATAAGAGCGTGTACTACACACTCTTATCCAATAAGTGTGTACTGATCACAGTGTCCTGGGTTCAAATCCGACCTCAGGCCCTTTGCTACAGGTCGTCCCCTCTCTCTCTCCCCTGCCTCTCCTGTCTCTCTCTCTACTGTGACTCTCAAATAAGCAGAAATGCCAAAAAATGATATTACACACACACACACACACACACACACACACACACACACACTATGTGTGTTAGGTTGATGTAGGGGGTTGTGCAGCATGGCAGAGGTTGCTCTTGTTATAAACTGGCATTAGTACAAGTTGTATTCAGAATGTAAGTGCAAACTGACCCCTCCCCCAAAACAACAACAACAAACAAATAAACAAACAAACTTAAACAAAAACAAGTTAAAAAAACAAGTACAGCATATCAACACTGCGGGTGTGGATTGTCACGGACTGAGGCTTTAACAAAAAGGCATTTTACAGTAGAGTTGTTAATATAACAACATCATAGTGTATTATTTCATCCTGTAATCTGCTGTCTAAGTGTAGACTATAGGTCATAGGTTAAGTTTAATAAGAAAACAGAGATAAATCACTAAAACGTCTACGGTTAAACAGTTTTGGGTTTCATTATTACTGTCTCTGAAAAAAAGAAGCAGGATTGTACTGCAGAAAAAAAATAGTTTCAACACACACACTCAGCGTTTGTCTCTTGCTGTATCTCATCCAGTACCTTCTGTTTCTAAGTTAGCTTAATGAATCAGGTTATGGAAACTAATCAAAGAGAATTTTGAGGCCTGAGGAAAATAAATAAATAAATGAATACATTTATAAATTTAATTCCATATTTGATAAGATTCATTTCAAAGTGGGGAACCATCAGTGCTTTCGAGGCTTCTAAAATGTTTCAAGGAGGATAAAATTTAGACAAACGTGCAGATACACCTTTGGATACTGGGGGTGTTGGTCTTGAAATGAGGCGTGGTCAGGCACATTATTCACGTCAATGGTGCAGTTTTCACGGTTATTTTAAGGGCACAACAAATGAGGTGGACAGTAGTAAGGAGGACAGGAAATCATCACTGTCAAAAGCCTTGGCTTTGGATATGTAACTGGTGAGCTAAAATGCTAACACTGAGGCAAAGTAGCTGCAAAACATTAGTGTGTATCTGTTAACTGGGGCTGCTGACATCTTTCTAAAGCTTGTATTATAAATTATGTGAGGTCATGGGAATCACACGAGTTTCTGGAAGATCCAAAGTGCCTGGAATTGCCCCTCTTTTGTATAAACACCAAGTGTCTCTGCATCTTGACTTAATCCATTCAATGTGTTCTTATCTCTGTGGCCTCCCATGTTTTTGAAGTCAGGAAAAAAATAGAAAAATCTCTATTGTGCACAAGCCTTTATGTGAGTAACAGTTGAAATACTTCTGTAGAGCTAGTGGTTGTATTTTAGAACTCTGATATCATTTTTCCTACCTTTCATCCATTTTTTTTTTATTATTATTTATTTAGTTTTCTTAAAAGCAGCACCACTGTTGTGTTTTGATGATTTGAAATTGGGTAGAGTGAAACAGTCCCTCTGCCAGAAAATAGTCCCTGTTGCACTGTAAAATGTGGGTAAGTTGTAGTGGGCAACCATTCAAAATCATTGGTATGTTGCTTTGAATATGAGTCAAGTAAAAGCGAAAACATTTTTAATACTGAATATTTATTCACAAAACTTAGGTGAAATTATCAGAGAAATGTACACTGGCTATGTTCCTCCCTTTTCAGAAGCCATCACACATCAGGCAGGGTTATACAGTATGTGCCTTGCAGCCGTGAGCACTTTGAGGTTTTATTAACAAGTGGATTGATTAGAAACCAGCGGCAACCTGCCCCGATCCATCTATCATACCACGAGAGAGGGATAGAGACACAGAGAGGGGAAGGGGTACTAATGAGTGACAGAGCAAGGGAGTACTACCAGCTCCGGCCGACTCCATCACTCATCATCAACACAGTTAATGAGGAGGGGAGAGAGAGAGAGAGGAAGAGACGGGTTTGGGGGTGGACAAATGGAGAAGGTTAGAACTACCTGCACTGCCATGCTCCATCGATCATAACTACGTGATACTGGTCATTAGAGAGGGGGAGACACACAGAAAGGCACTGAGAGAAGTGAGAGAAGAAGAGCAGCAGAGGTATGTTAATAAGAGGGCATCAGCTAATTAGGTGACAGTCATCACCCCTCCTCTTTTCCAATTAGTGCGATGACACAGCAGTTTTTCCAGCAGCAGATAAATTTCCAGGAATACTTGGCTTTTATGGTCTTGGTTTCAAATGGACGGTGGCTCAAGATAACAATGTTCGTCATAATACTTTGCAAATAAATGTACAGGGTGTCCACAAAGTCTCTACAATTTAAAAAATCTATTACAAAAGCAATTGATGTGATATGTTAATCAGATTTGTTCTATGTACTCAGTGGTTATCAAAGTTTTTAATCACATTGGACGACAAAAGATCACTGATGCCATTGCCACCTTTGATTAGGCTCTGCTACAGCGAACATGGCAAGAAATCGAGTACCGTCTTGATGTGCTTCGTGCAACTAATGGTGCCCATATAGAGGTGTATTAAATGAGGCAAAAAAAAAAAAAAACCCTTCAATATCTACTCCTCATTTTGTAATAATTTCCACAGATTTGTCTATTCATTTGCTTTTGTAATAAATTTGTTAAATTGTAAAGAGCCTTTATAGACACCCTGTATTTTAATTAAAAAGTTATTTAGTAAATCATTGTGAAGTAAACAGAGTAGCCACAGTACGAGACTCTATCAGCACCAGCTACTCTGAATATTTGATTATATACATCAATACACACAAGAAATTTAAGCATTCCAAATTATAATGAGGGATCTATAAATCTCAAAAGCCTAGGTGACATGTATTGCTACAGGCATGCTGATTTCCTTTGCATCTGGCCCCTTGAAGTCCCAGGTCGATGCAAATAGGCTAGTATATCAAGCTCTTAGACAGATCCTCAGATGGATGTCAATGTCTTGCAGCACAAGGGCGCAGCTACATCACTATAAAACTGTTTGCACGCTGGACTCGGGTAATTTGCTGGGGTTCCATTTGACCTCACATCTCTTCAGCCTGACCATGCAATCATTGAGGAAATTGCTGATTTTAAGCGAGGATCCACTGAATATTGACACACCGCTGGGCCTGTCATTTCCTCATGCATTCGTGTCATTAGGAATAATCATGACATATAGAGGACAGTGATGATGATAATATTTAGCAAAAGCCTATGAATGCCATAAGTAAAGGGCATCATGATGGAAGCGGTTGATGGTTTCACACCCCTGCTTGGAGGGGCAATGGAAAGATATTAGCGACAAGAAGATTTGCGTCAGACAGTATCAAATAAAGCAACACAATGTGTTTTTCAGTTGTATGTATTAATGAGATCAGCCTCTGGTTTCTGACCCTGTGCCAAGCCGGCTTATGGAAACTGCTTATTTGTTCAGGAAAGTGGTTACTTCAGAGTAATTGCCCTGTTGTAGCAATTCTAACCCTGCATACCTCTATGCAACAACCCAGAAATAATGTACTGCAACTGTATATTATTCCTCCTCTGAACAAATTGGGTCCTTTTCCTTTTTCTGATTGGCTGAGACACATTCACATCTGTAGTAAAGTATAGCCCACAGAGACCATATGTCCCAGGCCGTGAATAAATGTTTTTTTATCATTGGGTCTATATCAGAATGATGATCAGCTTCAGAGTGATACCCAGCATAACTCTCATCACTTTCACCACGTCGTCGTTTTCTTCGAAGGGCAGCCTGGACACATCAGGGTCAACTTTATCTCCATCAAAATTTTTACCCTTGATCGCCTCCTCAATAGTGGCAAATCTTGATTCTTAAGGATACCAATTTCCAGGTCTAAACTCTCTCTTATATCTCTTGTGGCTCGTTCCATTTTGGTCATAATTTGTTCATGTGAGTGAAAAGCTTGTGGATCCAGCAACAGAGACTGTCAACGTTGTTGAGGTGTTTCTTTAAGTCCGTTTGCAGAGTATCCATTGTCCCTAGCAGTATTCATAGCTCAGACACCACACTGCATTCCATGTCTTTGTCTTTTTTACTACCCTGACGAGTATCAATACTCAACACTTTATAGGATAGAACTCACAAAGTTTAAATACCCCATGAAATGGACTCTTACTTGATTTAATGTATTTCTGGTTGAAACAGGATGTTTTGGTGGGACATAGTGCAGGGAAGGATCAGTCACAAGTGAGAACCAACAGGATCTCAGTTTGGGAGAGAAACACAATTTTATTTGAAAGGATAGGTGGATGAGAGAAGATGTTTACAGATTTGTGAAGGTTTTATTTGTTGAAATTTAAATTTGCACCGACTAGTGCAGGATCATACTCTGTTTTACAGGAAGTAGAAGTCATTTATGGGGACTTATGGGGACATTGATATTTGAAGAGATACCCAGATAGCAAAAGTTGTTAAATCAACATTGATTTATGGTCAAAAATGTTGATTTTTGGTTGACTTTGGTTAGGGTTAAAGATCAATGGTGGATCAACCACTGAAAAGATGAAAGGTTGAAAAGATATTGTTGAATAAACATTGTATGATGGTTGAATTTAATGACTGAATGGCCCTTAATGGCGGGCTGGCTCTGGGTGATATGGAAGGCTCTGGGTGAGGCGTGACTCAGGAGGTAGAGCGGTCGTTTGGTAACCAGAGGGTTCCTGGTTCGCTCTCTGGCTCCTCCAGAGCGTGTCGAAGTGTCCTTGAGTAAGATACTGAACCCCTCACTGCTCCTGAGGGATAGCTAGGCACCTTGCATGGTAGCATCTGCAATCAGTGTGTGAATGAATGGGTGAATGTGAGGCAAACACTGTAAAGCGCTTTGAGTGGTCACTAGACTAGAAAAGCGCAATGGAAATGCAGTCTGTTCACCATTTAGATAGATAGATATACTTTATTGATCCCAACCAGGGGAATTCTGGTGTTCCAGCAGCAACAGTAGAAACATATAATAAAGTTAAATAAAGCAGAATAAAGGCTAAATATTTACAATAAAGACTATAAAGACTAATTTACGTTTTGATCAGCCAAAATGTACATGTAAATTACCTATCAGATGATGATTGAATCCATATTGATTCAGTAACATTGTTTCAATGTATAATCAACTAAAATTTTAATGCAGATTCCCATTTAGATGATGGTTGAAGCAACACTGATTCAGTGTCAGTTGTGGTTGAAAGCATTGATTCAACGTAAAACCTAGGGGACACTTTCTGAATAATTTCAATGTCGGGTTTCAACATTTATTAAATATTTCTGCCTGACCACATTTCAACATTGTTTCAATCACATTTTGCTATCTGGGTAGTTTCCAAATGGTTGTGGATTATTTAATTTCAAAGTTTCTCCACACAGAGAACTTACTTAAGGTGATTCAGAAACCAAGGGTAGAAGTGTTAATAATGAAGGATTTTGTTGTAAATTTTGAACGTCTTGGTGCCTTAAAAGGTGGACTGTGCGGAACCATCTCATGTTGGCCTGGAGACTATAGGCAAATGGCAGTGACCGGTCTCGAGTGTCAGTGAGAATGGGCCGCAGACACACGTATCCAGAACTAGAAGCCTCTGTGCCAACTGGAGCAAATCCTACTGAAACTGTTCCACCATCACTGACAATCAGTGTTCAAAGTAATGTCATTAACTACCTCAGTCAGTGTTGCTTAGTAGCCACTTTGTTTCATGTATGTTCAAGAACTGCCCTTCTTGGTATGGTGAATACACTATATGAATTGTAAATATAATACCATATTTATTGAACATTGGTTGTTTTTTTTTTGTGTTTTTTTTTTTATTAGAATGACATTTCAATGCTGTTTTCTAAAAGCAATAAGCCACTTGAGCCTGTGCCTAACAACACCCGTTAGCTGTTTTCAAATCACTGTAGAGAAAGACCTTTCATGGCTTATTGTTTAAATATCAAAAATATTATCCTAGTGGTTGTGTTCTTACAGGGTGGAAAATAAAATATAATGCATTTATTAAAAAAAAAAAAAAAACATTTTACAGAACAAACATGGCCTTTGCATCATAGAACAAGCACCAGGACACAATTCAGAGCAAAATAAGAAAAGCAACAGAAAAGATGAGTTTTACATGTAAAACCAAATCTCATTGAGTTGCATTAGGTTGTCGTTTGTAACATGATGTTGTTAGTTATGGAGCAGCAGCAGGGTGTTATAGTAGCCGCAGAGACCAAGGCTTCCATATCAACAAAGTACTCTTGACAGTCTTACTTCTGACGAGGTGCTCTGAGTTCTCCACAGAGGGGGGCAACAAAAAAGAATATCACAGAAGTATCACAGCATGCCATAATAGTCAGCGATGATTTTTTGAAATTTTTATCTGTGCTGCATCGGGTCAGACATATTGCCTGTGCTTATCTTACTTCAATTTTGTGTTAACAACAACACAGTGAGGGTTAGCCGATGAGATACTGCAATAAACAAGGTTGATACATAAAAACAAAATTACTCAGATGTATCTGGGATGAAAATGTAAGTTCCTCTTTTTTTGTTTTATTCAGATTTTAGTCATTTTTTTTTATCATTAGTCTTTGTCAAGTTTCAGTCAGTAGAAAATAATTTTTGTCACACATTTTAGTCAGTTTAGTCAAATGACAGGACAGTATGCTAAAAATACTGTTGCATTTCCTGAGCTTCCCTGGCTTGTTGTTCTGGCCAGTCCCCTTTGCTTGCATTAGTGTTTGATAATAAGTGAGCATAATAATGTAACACTATTAACTTTACACTTTTTTAAACTTTATAAGTATGTCAGCATTAAAGCTCATAAATAAACAGTACAACATGCTCTCTTCTTAACTAATGTGATCGTTAGAGCTTCAATACATTACAGGCAAGTTCACAACAAGACGAGTTGGAACTTGCAGCTACTTGCAAAAGAAAGTCAATATGTCTGATCAGCAAGCTTACAAGACCTGTCAGTTTACACACATGAGACGAGATGGCATATCGGTTAGGGTTATGTTGTGTGTGTCTGTGTGTGTGTGTGTGTGAGAGAGAGAGAGAGAGAGAGAGAGGGAGTCTGGCTTCTGTGTTTTTGCTGACAAGAGAGTAAGACAAACTTTTTCTAAACCATGTTTCATTTTCATTTCACATGTGTCGTGTTGTGTTGTGTTGTGTTGTGTTGTGTGTGTGTGTGTGCGTGTGGTTGATCGTTGATGATTGTGATTGATTGATCGTCTCCATAGCAAACATAACAAAGGCTCTCTTTACTTCCATGTTTCTGTTGGCTTTCTGCAATGTGTAGGTCCATGCTGTCTTTGTGCCTCACAGCTGTATCATCAAGAATGCTAAATGAAATATCTAATATATATCAAGATAGGGCTGCAGATTTATGTTTATTTGTGGCCTGTCCATTAGTCTACCTCTGGCATTTTCATGTCATAATATTTCGTTTGGGGTAAAAAAAAAAAAAAAAATCTTAATTTTTCTTTACAGAGCAGCTATTTTTTGTCCAAAAATCACCTGACAGAATTAACACTGGTTCCCACAGAAAAACAGCACAGAAATCAGCCATGTCACTGTACACCAATACCAACTACACTGCAATACAGATACAGATGGGGCGAGCATTAAGGCTTGATGTTGATCTTGATACTCTACTCCTCTACAGCAAAGTCCTCACACATATACAAACATGGTTTAGCGCTGAGGTCCCCTGAGCTGCTCTGTCGCCGCACCAAAATGGAGTCTGGAGTTCCCTGGAGGTCTATGTTAAACCCAATTTCACCCCCACTACAGCCACAGAGGAGCAAAATAGAAACCAAATGGCCTCGGCACACACAATCTTATGTGGCACAGAAGGGAAAATCTACCCCAAAATAGACTCCACATGTCATTTCACAATCTCTTGAGAGGTTTAATCGAATAGGTTTTGATCCCATGAGCCTGTGGTGGATTGATATTAGGCTAGTGGACCAGCAAACACATATACTGGGTATTCTACTTTGTTCTTTTGTATGTTTTGACTACATGTTCATTTTAAGCAGAGTTTTACCTTGCTCTTGTATGAGATTTTGTCCGTATTCTGACTTTGTATATTCTTCTGTGCTGCTGGCCTGCAACTCATATGTTTGTCTTGAAAGCAGCATCTGGCCGGCTCACCCTTGAGAGAAAGAGCCTCATCTCTGTCAGACTAAACAGGTCAAAAAACGATTAAATCAAATAAATGTCAAGTATGTCAGGTAAATTCTAGTTTGGGCTGGATTTTCCATTTCAGGGCCTCAGAGTTCCCTACAGCTCATCTGGAAACCCAGTTTATCACCCTTGCTGCAGTCACAGTGGCACAACTGGGTCCTCTGAGAGCCAAAATGGAGCCAACACAACATTCCTATAGAAAACAACATTCACTGGGTAAGAAGCTGCAGCTTGTATTTGTCTTGAACTCACTGTGTTTCACAGCTGAATTTCTGGTAACACTTCATGTTAGTGGGCTGTGTAGTAATTAGTAAGTAACACATCTGAAATTTCTTCGAAGGTATCTGCCAAAATGACCTCAAAACTGGCTGAAAACCAAAACGTTTCCTGTTACTGTGTCATCAGACTCATTCTAGATATATATTTCAAATCCATTAGATCATAAAAATGAAACTAGGGTTGCCACTGGTCATGGGATCTCTGCAATCTTGTGCAGCTTGAATGAAACTTCAGCTGCAAGTTGGTTTGCAAAATCAACTGGCATGTTCAGAAAGAGTTTGATGACACAGTCAAAGCAAAAGTTTCAGTTTTCAATAAATTGTGAGGTACATATCTATGTAATTTGGCGGTAATTTTAAAGAATTTTCAAATACAGTATTTGCTAATTATCACCTACTTACCATGAAATTTGCGGCCCATTAAAGATAAGTGTAAGCAGATCTCACTGCAGTACTGCGGGGCAAACAATCACTATGCTCACAACAGTCATCATGACTCTTTTTAACAGAAGAAGGCAGCCATTCACTGGACCCATATGTGTTTAGCATGGGTTCTCCATGGACATTTTAGCATTTCAAGTACACATTTTTTCAGAAAAGCAATGAAGTTGAATGACAGGTAGAAAAAGGTGATGGTCATGACGGTGCAGCAGTGGAACTAAGAAGCTGCTGATTCTGCTCAGAAACAGTTAAAAGACACAAAGTGGATTTCTGGTGTAGGTCATGAAGCTAAAGATACACTCATACAGTGGACTGAGCACAACAAATGATTTTGCTGAGAATTATTTTTCATAAATGGTTTCTCTTCACTTACTCTCTCTCACACACACACACACACACACACACACTCACACGTCCCAACCCACCCAGTCTCATTCACACCTGTCAAAGAAACGCTGACACAAACACATACATGTAGACACACACAAGCACACACACACTCTCATTCACAGCCAATAGCGCTTGTTGTCAAAGAACAAGTAGGCATGTACGTGCACATGCACAAAGACACACATGCACTCAGAGACACACACATGCTTATATTAAACTCCATGGACCATTTCACAGTATCTGGCCTTGATCGATGAGAGAGGAGTGTGTGTGAGAGAGTAAGCGAGTGTGTGTTTGTGCGCTGGAATGGTAAATATCAGAGGAAATTAGTTGTCCAGCCATGACAGGCCAGCCATCTGTCTCCCGCAGCAAAAACAGAGGGATATAAAACAAATTGAGGGACACAGGATAGATGGGGAACGAAGAGAATGGATAAAGGACGCTGAGGAAGGAAGGGAGCAAAGGATGGAATAGTGGAAATGGATGGAGAAAAGAACGGAAGACTGAGATGTCAGCGATTACAGGCACTAAGGGAAAAACGAAGGGATGTCGGGAAGAAGGAATGGACTGTAGTGAGAATATAACAAAGGAGGCTGCTGGAGGGAAGGGCAGGATAAAAGCCTCCAAAAGAGGAAGAAAGGACTAGAGCGCTGTATTGTAGTTCTCTAACATCGCTCAGTGGACTCATTTAAGGCATTAAAGGGTTGGAGACGCCAGTTTGCAAGCAGGGGGCTGTTGATCCGAATCCCTGGACTAAGTGGAAAAAAATTGGGGAAAAAAATCTTTGTGCCACCTGCAACAGATGCAGGTCATTATATCAGTGGCAACGCAGACATAAAATGAAGCAGTCTTCAATGAGCATTTAGAGCAGACAGCAGTTTTTATTCTCTTGAGTGCTGTATAGGCTTATTGTGTGTTTATTGACAGTGATGGGGTCTCTCCAGCCGAAATTTAGCCACCGTTGATGGCATGATGATTCCTGAAATTTCATCCCAACATGTGGGGTATAATGAGATCACGATCGTGCATGATGCACTGATTGCTATTTAGAGAAAATTAAAAAAAAGTTTTGGAGTGCTGAATTGAATCTTTAACTGCTGTTGGGCACACACACACACACATACACTCACATACAGGGGCGCCATATATGGGGGAAAAGTTAGGACAATTCCAAGGGCCCTTGCCTGGCAGGGGCCCCAAAAAATAGGTAAAAACTATTACAAAATTATTAAACCATCATCAAGTAAATATATATATATATATATATATATATATATATATATATATATATATATATATATATATATATATATATATGTATATATATATATATTTTTTTTTATTTTATGTATTTTTTTTTTTCATGGGGCCCAAATTTCCTGGCAGCGCCCCTGCTCACATACACACACTAGAGGGTGTTACGGGTCTGGATTTTCACTTGTGTCTCATCCCACTCCCGCAAAAATACTCACCCAAATCCTATGATGAAAAAAAAACACAAAAACAACAACAACAACAAAAACCCTATCCTGTCCCAGTCCCACAAGAACGGCTCCCATCCCATCCTGTTCCTGTGTTGTGTTTTTTGTTTTAGGGGGGGCAGTCACCTCATTAGGCAATGCAATGGTTTTGATGTTCTTGCCATCTGTTTCTTAGTTTACTTTGTGCTCTACTGGACAGTTTTTTTTTTCCACACCATTTGACCAGTAGGCTGGCCCACAGTCTATGGCTGTCAATCCACACTCTGGTCAGATGGCTGCAACCAACAGAGCAGACAGGAGAGAAGGAAAAAAGACGACAGAATGGCTAGTATTATGTTCAACATCAAGAAAAGAGTCAGCTTAAAAACTTTGTCAGTCTGTCCACCATCCAGTAGAACCTCAGGTAATTTTCATAAAGCCACACAACAGTAATAATATTGTGTTTTGAGTTGGCATTTCCCCTTCACAGAGTTACAAAGTGCGAGGAAGCAAAATCCAACCATCCACCGTGATAAATGGAGGCAGGTTATGTTCACCCTTGGCTGGGCAAGCTAATGGAAGAACAACGTGTGTGTGTGTTTACCCACATGGGCACACACAACCTCGTGCCTCGTTGAGTGTGTTTGTGTAGTCTGTATCTCTGTGGGTTGACCATACTGCAGTATTGATTGTCGCAGTTCATTAACTGTCATAATCACAGCGAATAGACCACAGGGAACACACACACACACACACACACACACACACACACACACAAAGTCACAGGCTTACATACAGCATCCTTCTTAGACAACGCTGCTGTTTTGTACCTTGAGCATGACATGGTTTCATATTTTGCCGACATTGATCAGAGCATTAACCTGCAAGTCAGAGAGTGAGGGAATTCAATAGTTATATGGCTAATCACTTAAGAATACATTAGGCAGGTAACACCTCCCTTTTTAGATTGTTATTGGCATGTTTCTGCCAGGGAAAAACTTGGAGCTTACATTTTCAAAAAGCTCAGTTTCTTAAAGAATTAAGAAGGTAAATGACGAGGTAGATGAAACATATATAAACAGCTTTACTCATGTAACATATATCCACAAGACAGAGCTCCATGAAATGAAAGGCTCCAAAATGAGAGATCTGAGGTTTCTGAGACCAGCGACATGCAGCAAAGTGTGGATTCTGAGACTGAATAAGTCACTAAAATGGGTCATCAACTCATGTCGGCTCCAAGAGGAGAAATGTTGTATGTAGCGATAAGCCCGGGTCCCAGGGCAAGCCCAAATTTCAAATATGTGTGTCGTGAACTTTGAAAGCTTCCAAAGCGCTGCAGTGAAGAACACAGACTGTTACAGTGCATGTTTGTCTCCATCTGCTCAGTCAAAAGCTTTAACTTGAGGCTTAACACTTTGTGTGTGTGTGTGTGTGTGTGTGTGTGTGTGTGTGTGTGTGTGAATCATGCAGCTATGTCTTTGCTAAGCCGAGCTGGAGGGGCTTTTTTAAAAGTTGGTTTCTGTTTATTTTGTTGCTGATATGAACTCTCTGTTTGAAAATGTTCGTGTTGTTTATACGTTTATTTGTTGTTTGATTACATATTTGCTTGACGTGATTACATATGGACTGGTTACTACAACTGCACTGGTTACATAAACACATATTTAAATATCATAAATATTATTATTGTTTTCAGAGGAGAGTTGTAGTGTCCATGGTCTGAGTGCTATTTTAGCAAATTTGATCCATCCTGAGAAGTCTAATTTGGGGTAAAACATGATCAAATTTATTATTGAATATTGACAAATGTTGGCCTTTGGTGACTTTATTCCATAAATATCAATACAGGTAAAGGCAACCAAAATCTACTGTCAGATTTCCACACTATTTATTATTAGCTGTTTGTTTGTTGCACTAAAAGCTTGTGAGCCATTCTATGATCCAACCCTTCGAGTCCCTGTCGAGTCAGATTTCTCCCTTGGATTTTATCATTGTAACAGAGTTGGACAGGATTTCTCTAAATTCACTTAAACTGGTGACAGTAGATTTATTTTATGGAGAACTCATGGCAGGTAAGCCTCCCTTTATAAACTCCTGGCAGGGTGGTGTGCCAAAAATTATAAACAAACTCAACACATCCATTAAAAGCAATGCTGCATGGCAGAGCGACAAGTTTTTTTTTTTTTTTTTTTAAAAAGCAATGCAATACTGAACCTCAGTTATGTCATATTTTTCATTAATCACCGCATCAGGCTGGCAGAGCATCTTTTTATGTGACAAATTTGATGTATTAATGAATCACAAGTCAAGGCAGTCATGCAGCCCCGTGCCAGTATAAGAAATAATTAAGTATTTACTGGCTGGAAAAAGTGAAAATGAGGTTGTTGACCTGGACATCATGAGGAAGTTAATTTTCATTTCCCACTCCCTCCAGGCGCTGAAAAGATGCTTAGAATTCAACTTTACTGTCGTTGCACAATGCACAACGTAATTGCAATTGCGCCAACCTCAAACGGTGCATTGGTCTTTTTTTTTTTTTTTTTTTTTTAAACATTTTGCATATTTGTGCAACAGCGTGTCTTTTCCATGAATACATAATTAGAGAAGAGCCGGAGAACACAACACAACACAACACATGTGAAATGAAAATGAAACATGGTTTAGAAAAAGTTTGTCTTACTCTCTTGTCAGCAAAAACACAGAAGCCAGACTCTCTCTCTCTCTCTCTCTCTCTCTCTCTCTCTCTCTCTCTCTCTCTCACACACACACACACACACACACACACACACACACACACACACACACAGATTGCTATTCCTGTGGGAGCAGACATCAGCAGAGCACCGTCTTCCTCTTCTTCTACAATCCTGTATCTCAGCAGGTATTCCCCTCTCTCTCTTTTCACATTCTCTCCATCCTCTCTGTCTCTCTCTGTCTCTGCAGGATGCAAGGCTTCCTGACCTCCTCCTTATGGTTTCATTAAACATTGAATATGCACCACTGTCTACTCCTCAAGCATCCTAATGAACACACACACAGACACACACACAGTGGGTGTTTTGGTTTGGGTAGTGAATCTGCACAGACACACTGACTGAAACAGCCCTATGATTTCAAATGAAAACTCTCGGATAATAAATGCACCATTGTGGCTCTTCAAAGGTCAGCTAATGCTTCATCCTATTTATTTCATCTTAAAAATGTATTCATTTATTTATTTATATAGCTTTATTTTTGTTATGAAATCACATGAATGCAAGGTCAAAATCTTTTCCAGAAGCAGGGAAACCGTGCACCTTATCATGTAATATTGATTCCTTTCTTTTCTCCTTCTTCTTCTTCTTCTTCTTCTTCTTCTTGTCTTCCTTTTGTTTCCATGTTCTATGTCTTTCCATGGCAGGCATCAGCACTGAAGCATGAGTATAACTTAGCACTACAGGGAAGAGGGAAGGGCAATAGATCAGCTTGATAGGGCAACCTGATTGTGTGTGTGTGTGTGTGTGTGTGTGTGTGTGTGTGTATGTGCGTGTGTATGTGTATGTGTGTGTGCATGTATGTGTGTGAATGTATGTGCAGGAAGGGGACATGTAATTGAAATAAATGGTTGGTTTTGACAGAGAGCGACCATTGCCTTGTAGCTGTGTGTGTGTGTGTGTGTGTGTGTGTGTGTGTGTGTGTGTGTCAGTGTATGTGGGTGAATGCATTGCCTCTTCTGCCCCAGTGTGATACACTGCAGACAGTAGAGCATTAAGCATGTCCCTTTGCCCCTTAGCCAAGAATAGGATCTTTCACTACACACACACACACACACACACACACACACATGCACACACACACGCGCGCGCACACAGACCTCAGCCCCCCAGCACAGTCATCAGTCATGTGCTCGGTGATCAGAGATCTTTATGAAGACAGATAGCAGTGGATTTACTGTCTTTAAAGCCCAGCCTTCATTTTTCCTCTTGCTTTGGTGCGAGCACAACACGTTTTAAATATTTACACCGATGCAAAGTTTTCCGTGAAGAGCAGCGTTTTAGTCATTTCAGCAGCTGTAGCCATGACCGGCGCTTCCCCTGAACATCTGCTCAGTGAGGCCATCTAATAAAACAGGCACTTGGTGGACATAAGGCCTCCTGCTTTGCTTTTATTACTGAAACTGGGTTTAATGAAACGTTTCAGCAGCGTTAGTCCAAAACTCTAAATGCACAATTTGGAAATAATAATAATAATAAAAAAAATCATTACCAGATGTCTGTCATTCTGAATCCGTTTGGAATAGAGTATCTGAGTTGTAGCTATCAAGCGATGGGAAGTCAAAAAAAACCCAATAATAATGGAGGAAAGTAGTTGAAAAAAGGAATGGTATAAAGCTAACCATGCAGCGTCAAAGAGACAGTAAAAAGTTAGTTTTGCCTTTTTTCTTTTGTCCTGGTTTTATGGACACCAGTTAAAATATCATACTACATATTCAGAGGCCAGTCAAGGTGCACCACTATCTAATTCATTCTCTTGAAATATCATATAATCTATGTATCATAACCTGCATTTTTCAAAGTCAGGGTCACAACTAGATTTCTTTTTCAATTAAAAAGCTGTGCTATTGTGTCATCAAGCCCAACTGTAGTGTTATAGCCATTTTCATTCAGCATACTAAATTAAGATTTTTTTTTTTTATTTTTTATTTTTTGTAGTTTATTGGATTATGATATGCTCATTGATTTCTTGGATGATTATCACCAAAGATTTTGACTTATTGATGTGCCTAATGTTGTGTTTAATGCCATATTTGAGGTCGTGTAAGGGGGCAAAGATTATATGACGGTAGGTGCAGTTGAATAAAGGAGGACCTGATGGAAAATGGCTTGGTTAAAAACGTTATTTTGTCATCATCAGTTCATATTGTGACCAATGAAGTTTGATCATAAAGACTGATTTACAACCGGTTTTCATTCACCTCAATTCAATTGAATTCAGTTCAGTTCAATTCAATTCAATTCAATGGCTTTATCGGCATGTACGTTACAAGAACAATTTTCTTTTACAATTTCAGTCACCTTTTGTTGCTGTAAATAGGTGAAGTGTGAGAAGTGTGTGTAAATCAAGTCAGGCCTCTATGTTTCTCTCTGCTATGGAATGAACTGAGGTTTACACATGTAGCATTTCTTTCTTTTTCAATTAAAAAGCTGTTCTATGCAAAACTACGGGATGAAGTGAGGAACTTATAGACTCAACTGACAAAAAAGCGTGGAATGAGCATAAAATCCAATCCGTGTGGACTCAACCATCAAATACATGATTATTCCATGTTTTTTCTCAGTTGGATCTAAACATTCTTCAGTTCAATCGCCCGCGGTCAATTTTGCCCAGAAACCAAGGAAATGTGAACCTTCCTCACCCATGGTTGAAATGCACTGGCTGAAGTGTGTAGCGAACAAAATGCCAAGTGCTCATTCTGATCGTTGGTATAACTAACACAGCCACAGTAAAATTCAACAGCTAGTTACAATATGTAAATCAGACAGACAGCGCCAGTAGGAGAGGACCCACACAACAGTAACAATATGTTATTTGGATCATTTTCATTTCAAGAATTCTAAATTGTTAATGTATTTATGTTAATGCAGATGACAAAAGCCTATGCAACTTGATAACCCCTACTGGGAAAAGAAAGATTGCACTGGGAGCTCTGGTCATTTAGATTTCGTTAACACTGAATGTACTGCCGGTGTGTTGCTGGATAAAAGCCACAGGCCTGCAGCATCTGCAGCGAAAATTTGAAGTAGAATATAACCAAATATAATGAATGTAGGTAAGTGTTAAGTTAGGTTGTGATAGTTTGTTGGTTTCCCCTGACAGGAAAAAAAAAACACAATCATTTCCATAAAGTGACTGACTGATTTATTAGTGTGGAGATTTGTATGCAGTATGTTCAATTTGATTTTGAATATTTTTTTATTGCTATTACTGGGGGTAGAAAACATCATGAAGCTGTGAGAAATTGAAGTAGTCTCTATGCATAGAGAGAGGCCTCTGATTGTTTTCCAAAAGTGTCTCATCCCCTTCAGCCACGAGTCCTCTCCTCTTTCCTTGTCATTTTTTTCTTTTGTAATCCCTTTGTCTTCCTGATTCTCATCTCTTCCCATCAATTCTTTGTCCTCAGCCAAATAATCTGGGCATTTCTTCCTCTATTCCTACCTTTCACCTCCTAATAATCCCACATTCTGCCCCTTTTTCCTTCCCCTTTCCCCAACTTCTTGCTCCTCAGCTCTCTCTTCTCCTCTTCATCACCTCCTTGAGATTTTGTAGATTCTCCCTATTTTCCCAAATTAGAATGATCTTCTTTTCTCGGGAATGAAGTCCACAAAATTAAAACAGCTACCACTCCCTGCCATTTGGGGCCGCCAGCATGTGTGATATTAAATAGCTCTTATCCCCCACACATCATCTCTTCTTGTGCTGTTTCCACTTTTAAAAATGGACACTAAACACCTCATTTTGCTTTTTCCACATCCACAAGTATCCTGATAATCTAATTTTGACAAGTGTGTTACTGTAGAGCTGCCTGCTGCCAGGTTGACTGGAATAATTTGCATTTACACGCTCACTGTATGCTGATATGAATAACTGTGTTAACACTTTGTAGTTAATGAGGACAAATGTACCTCTGACCACCAGCTGGTTTGAGTGATTGGATCTTCAGCGCATCTTAGATGTATTTATACATGGATTCAAAGTGTTCAGGTGTTGATGACAATCTGATCACCCGGGGTGCAGTTGTAAAGGGAGCCTATCATCACTGCACACATCACTTTCTCCTCTTTGCTGCTGTTACACCCTCCCATACACACACATACACATACACCACACACAACCTTTTTTATTTTACCGTGTAGCAAACATTACCTACTGCTATCAATGAATAATGATTAAAAACTGCTTTAAATGATAAATTCTGAAAGGCTCTGACCTCTGCAGCACATTTAATGTACAGTATACAGTACAGTAAAGGTCAGTCACTGTTGTCTCCAACTGTTTTTATATGCATTTTTCTGTATCAAATGAAAAATGCTTGACGGAAATGGCAAATATTGGATAAAATCCAATAAATGCCACTAAAAGTTTATAAGGTCACTTGAAGCGGATCAGTGATTTTTTTGATAAAAAAAAGAAGGGCAATAATATGTGATTGACACACATGTCCTGGATAAAAACAAGACATATGCATATAAGATTTAATCACGAGTGCTGCTGTATGACCTCAGAGCTCAGAGCTGCTGTCATGGTGGGTGGAGATGGAGGGATGAAAGCCAGCTCAGTATGTATATTGAGTGTGCTGCATCTTCATATTTACACAGTGTTAACACACACTATATATGCAAACTTGGTTAGAATGAGTGTGTAGTGTTCTTTTGAGTATTTTAGGTCCCCTAAAGCCATTATTAAAAAAAAAAAAAAAATAAAAATAAAAAACTCTGCTCATCAATTACATATTATTATCAGTTATCATATTTCCTTTATCAGTTTTTTCCCTGAAAAAACATCCCTTGCACAGATGCATGCATATGCAAATAAACTCCGCCCACCTGCCATCTGCTCACACGCTGGTTTGTAACCAGAACTCTGTTCAAGAATCAGGAAGTCCTGTCCAGTTGTGAATATTGTGCCATAGTTGATAATCTTTTTTTTTTCTTTTTTTTTTTAGCAAACCTCTTAGTTACACTAATATTGGTCATGTGAAACAGCCATCTGTAGTTGGTTTATGCTGATTTTTTGAAAATAAAACACTTGTGTGGGTCAGCTCTGTGTTCACAGAATGCAGTTGCATGTTGTGTCAATAGTGGAAATTGTGCTGTATTTCATAATCTAAACGCAGCCACTTTGAATTGGTCTTAATGTTTGTTTGTTTTTTTTATTATTATTATTACAAAACAAAACCAGCAGTCCAGTACCAGCAGAACCTAGATTATTCACTAAGTCTTGAGAGTTTTCTTTGTTTGTTTTGGAACCAAAAGCCAAACCATGAAATTTCCCTTAGGCCGTAAGAGGAATTGTGGAACCCCTCAGTTGAGCTGAGAGGAAATCATGAGATATCACCAAAACTGGAGTTTCAATTAATTATCAGCATGTCGGTCTCTTGACCTTTTTCAAATCAATTCATAAGACTGTGGCTGCCTGGCATCACAAATGGCTTCAGACAGAGTTGAGCACAGGTGGGAATCCTTGCAGTAATTAGGGATAAGACTCCACCTCATCTCCTTTTTGGATGTCAAACAGTTCATAATGTAATATCACATCCTTCCCACAAAACAGCACCAGTCAAAATCCCTCAACAGTGAATCTAAATGAAGAGCAAAGTCCTACCTATATCCACACAGAGAAATATACATCAAAATGTTGTTTTGTAAGAAAATCACTGACAAAGGAACATTATACTTGAGAAATAAGCTGAAAGTAACCTTTTCACCCCTGATCCTAGGGTTACAAGTGTGATAGTAAATGGCGTTGGATCCCCATCCTTTTTAACTGATCAGTGACCTTACTGTTCATCATTTCTAGCAGGTGACCTTTAACAGAATTGCAGACTGATGGTTAAAGTGGCACTACTGCAGCTCCTTTTTTTGTCTTCATCTTTGATGCTAAATGATCACAGACCTTTTTCACAGCAGCCATTTTGACAGGAAATAGCAGGGTAAACACACGTGTTACTGATGACATTAATTAAGGTTGGAGGCTGGTTGATTTAACACATTACATTCGAAATAGGGAAACATTACATGTCGGCAAAACAGAAACAAATGCCAATGTAAAGTCAATTAGGATCCTTAGTTGTGTCGGAAACACAAATTAACTTAAATTTAAAGTGTGAAAAAATCCACTTTAGGAGGTACATGCATCAATCAACGTCAGTCGACCCAAGTTCGTCCACTTCAAGACGAGACCAGTGTTTGTTTCTTGTTGACGTTAGCTTACTAATGTTAGCTGCTGACATCAATCGTGATCTTTCCAAGTAGTTTTGGTGTCCAAACCTAACCTAACTCAAGTACAAATGTATACATTGCATACATTAGCTTGACGTTTCGGAGCATCTGAATGCTTTGGCTTTGGTGGTGGCATGTACTTTTAACCTGTGGTGGTGTCAGGTCATTTTTCCTAATTGACTTTGCATTGGCATTGATTCTGTGGTATCTGGACATACTATTAGCCCATTTTGTGCCACCACCATGAAATGCATTGTCCAGGAAGTCGTGGTCATTTTGCATATTTCTGTGAGATTAGGTTGTAAGGTTTGGTTTCATTTAAGTGGAGCAGAGTCTTTCCAGTGAACCAGAATACACACTAGCAGAACCCTGGCTCTGTTAGACCTAAATGAAATAAATGTTATTAGTAAAGCCTGTGTTTACTATGCTTTTTCATGTCAAAATGGCTGCTGTGAAAAGGTCTATTGCTGTGGTGTTTCTGCTATGGACTTCTCAGAGATCACCCATCAATCGAGCAGTGTGGGCGGTAGTGTGACGTCTTCCCTTGAGTTTTTCTCTTGGTGAAGTTTGAGTTTCTTTTGTCTGTTCAGCCACGGTGGCTTTCACTAAGCACCGAGTTCTTCTATTTATTCCCAACAAAGAGCAAACTGACAAGTGTTTAGAAAAGCAAATGAAAAAGCTTTTTTTTCAGCAGGATACAGGTTGAATCACCACTGTGTTTCATCAAATCTGTGACAGATTGTAACGAAGCGGACATTTATTTCTGTGAAAATGTTGTGGATCATTACTTTACCTCATAGATCAGAAGAAACCAGAGGTAATCAGTTGTATTTGGATAAATCTGTGTTGGGGTAATGCAGCCTTACTGCCTGGAAGGTAATCTGAGTTAGCAGCATGGTTAATTTATAAAGTGCTATTAGAATGATAAGCCCGCTCTCTGGGACTAAATAATTAACCACAATTTGTGCCAGCAAAAGCTGTGTGTGTGTGTGTGTGTGTGTGTGTGTGTGTGTGTGTTTGTGTGTGTGTGTGTGTGTGTGAAAGAGTCTGTGGTTGTGTGTGTGTGTGCGTGTGTGTGTTCATTCCAGCACATACACATACACAATTTTTTCAATCTTGGTCCAATACACACACATACATAGAAAGTTCTAGTACATACACACACACAAACTGTATACATGTTCATGTCTAAAATTACTCCATCTCTCTGTTTCTCTCTCTCTCTCTCTCTCTCTCTCTCTCTCTCTCTCACACACACACACACACATACACACTTACACTGTATCTTTTCTCCATGCCCCTGTGCTTCACACACTCACACACAAATGACGGTCTCCATAGTGTGTGTGTGTGTGTGTGTGTGTGTGTGTGTGTGCGCAACTGAGTGCTTTGGAAGTTCATTTTTCATCACACAGCACAGCAGTGGGCATAACACCAAGCCTTCCAACACACTCACATCTCATCAAAATGCTCACAGTCTCGCCATTGACAATACAAGCGTTGCGGCGTTAACAGCGCTGCCATCATCTGACAGCTGGTGCTGCTATGAATCTCTGCTCACTGCTGGGCTGGAGATTTCACACAAATTCTTCCACTACATTCCCCCAAATGTAGTGGAAGCATTCAAAAGCGAACTCTGCAAATCCATTCAGAGACAAAGTTTGGAGCGTGCAGGAGAGTCTCCGCTGATGGAACAGGGAAGATCATGTTTCATCCATCCTGACCTTTTTTTTTTTTCTTAAATCTGTTCTTATTTTCAACCATAAAATAAGAAACATTTGTTACATAACACTTGGTATACATGTAGCATGATCTCTATTAACATTTTGCACTGAAAAGTAGGATGCCTTTCACAACCTGGGTGGTGACATCACCTGCCACCAAAGACCAGGCACCCTTGATTTCACTATTAGAGGTCAGGCTTCACAGAGATTTGTGTTGGGGGTTTAATTATTGTTTCAGGCCTGATACACAGGGTTGCTGCCCATATACGTTCACCAAATGATAAACTGGCCATCTTCTCTTTTCACTAATGTAGCCTGTGAGGCACCTTACATTGAAACATCCTTTGTCTGCCCATAGAGAGGAGTGGTGGACTCTGTAAGGGACAGCAGTCCAATCATCATCCAGATCTCGCCCTACTGGAGATTCTGTGACCAAACTGAGCACAGAGTCAGTCCAGCATGGGACTCAGATCAGATCAGAAAGTTCATTGTACAAACTGGTACTGACGCCGTTATCACATGGGTCAAGTGTTTGTGGACATAATTATGGACTTGAAGGTGTCTAAAAAAGTCAGTTCTTAGGGTTTCAGGGCCAAAAATGACTCTAGTTGGTGATCATCATATGACAATCAACCACCATTGCCAAAAATCTGTCAAAAATCCTTATTTTATGAGTTTATTCATTTTTTTTGTTTGTGTTTTTTTCCACCTAAAAAGCCCTAATGTTAATGTAACTTACATCTGTTTGGTGCCACTATTAATTTCTGTCATAGATTTAAGTCAGCCCATCACAGATGTACTATGAAGATAAAATGGTGAATAAACTGAGTTTAAGTCAGTTGCTGCTGCATCCCCTTCCTCACACTAAATGTAGTAGTACCAGATAAAAAGGCAATCCAGCTCTGCTTTCTCCATGACATTAAAGTCTATGATTGTTCCGGCTCCCTGTGTTTATTTCTTAGCCGGAAATTGATCCATGGGCTCCGACTCGTTCAACATGCAGCTGCGAGGGGTTTTAACTTTACCCAAGCAAACACGGTCACATCACCCTGTTTTTGGCTTAGAGACTCATGCATGTTTGTTAAGTAAATATCTGAAGTTTCTCAGATATTTAGCTGGAGTTTGGGTTGGAGGCCTGGAAGCAAGGCTGTAGATTTGTACTGCTTCGGTCAACCTCAGCGGTGAAAGGAGATCCTAGCCCAGAGGGACCATCTCATAAGTTAAGAAGAATAATCAATAATTTTGTTAGTAGTAATGCGTCAGAAGCAGTATTTGCACTGTTGCTGTGTACAGATGTGGGTGTGGAGAGATAGTGTAATTGATATGCATGACCAGAAACATCCCACTGATCCTTTTAATTAATTTATAATTCATAAAACACAGCCTCATGTGCACTAGGGACTTGCAAGATTTTCTTTTTTCTTTTTTTGTACTAGTCAACAAATCATTTGCAGGGGCTCTAATGTTTATCCTTTTAATATGTTGATTAAAAAGATTGTACATGTTGTAGAAACACTGGAGATGAATGTCCATTCCCATTATGTAAAACAGTTACTTCGTTTGCATCTAGACCTTTAAAGCCAATCAGCAGCTGTTGTGCTGTGTTTGGTCAAGAGTCTCAGCTTTGGGGAGCTTTCGGTGTATTTTTGAAATACATTTCTCAGAGATGTCCACAGCAGCTATTACAGCAACTTACTGATACATTCAGCACAAATCCATACCTCTGAATACACAACGCTGCTCAGCAGGCAGAAGTTTTTTGTTGCTGAGGAGTGGTACATGTTGAGGCTGATGTACATCCACTGGTGGAGCAGAGGCAATATGCAAGAGGACCGGGGTCACTGTGTTCATCTCATCTGTTTTAACATAGTACTTCCAGTTTAGTCTACTTGGCACGATAAGCACAGTGTCTAGCAGAGGATAGTTTAATAAACTACCAGTGCCAATAGATAAGCTTGCAGACTAAGGCTGATGAATGATTGTAATGCAGTCCACAATTTTTGCAGATTTGCAGTGTGTTAGTGTGTGATATTACCACCGTGCCAAGTGCAACACTTGCAGTGTAAGTGGTGACTAGATAACATATTGATAAATAAAACCACTTCATAGTCATATCTTTTTGTTTGGTTTATTGTTCTGTATGTTTCTGCCTAGAGGGATAATAAAATGAAATGTTGAGCTCCACATGTGTGCCTCAGTGGGCAATTTATTACAGTTAGTCTCTGGTCATGATTTTCTTGTGTGAAAATGAGTATTGTATTATACAAGAGTATGGTATGTATAATAAATGTGCATTATCCAATACATTAATGTGCTGCTGAGAAATAATGAGGAGTGTTAATGAAACCTGCAAGGCCTAAGTTGATGCATTATTATATACTGTAAAATATTGGCTTAGATGGGTTCCTCTTGTTGTGGAGGCGCTGTTGCTCCATGTAAGCAGAATCGAGACGTGTGCCTTTAGGGAGGGGTTATTCTGCTTGGTTGGCCATATTTTCACTGACAGAGTTAATTAACCATCTGAAACCCAATGCGCCCAGAAATGGCTTGTTTGTTTGACATGTTACATTTAAAGCAAGCGGAAAAAAAATCTGCCAGTGGGCTGAGATAATTCCATTTGTTTCTAATGCTTATCAACTTGTTTCCAGAATTTTCTTGACTCGTGCAAGTTTCATTTTCTTGATCCAAGTGGGCTGCTTTACTCTGCCTTGTTTCAACACATTTATACTTCTCAGGGAAGAAAAAAATCAAATGGAAGAAAGCGTTACCGCTCCATCGTCACATCGCTATGCTGTTGCAAGTGTTGGCTTTACTCTTCTCAGTGTGCTGATGGTGTGTGAGGAAACTAAAGTGAACAATTCATCACAGAATCAGAGTAACACAAATTTTTTTGTTGTAATATTTTGTCGAAGGAATGAGTCTAGTCAGTTGTTTGAGTTGCTTGCAGGATGCTTGAGTAGGACCGTGCACACTGTTTGCAGCAGCACAAAGGTATTATGGATTAAGTGTGATTCTGATTTAATAAGATTTAATAAGCTTGGGTACCACAAATCCCACTGTCACTCTGCTGTACGTGAAGGGGAATAGTGGCTTTGACAATAATAAAACATGTGCAGTCTCTGGTACGTTCTCTTGTTATAGTCTGGATGGCGAGTCGCTGCTTTTCAAGAGCGCCACCAAGGGGTTTCACTGGTTGACTAGATCACTTACAAGTGCAATTCCTCATGGGCATACGCATCAAATAGTGGGCTTGCACGCACATGCTTATGCAAACAAACTCATACAGACATGTAGACAAACACACTGTAAGCAGCACACTGAACTTCCCTTGAACCAGGGGGAGCGGGAAATACATCAAAGTAGTAAATCTTCTGTAAAAGATGAGTATTTAACTGATTAAAGCTTCAGCGACAATAAAAGGGTTTACCCTGAGGATAGCTGAATAATGAGGCACATTTTTCTTCCAGTGCTCGGTGCCTCTTGTTTGGATGGTTATGCAAAGTACCAGCTCTGCAATATCAGCTAGCTAATCGCTGTCAGTCTCACCGGTTTCCCCTCACGATGACATGCCGCTGAAAAATGAGGGAGGGGAAGCAGCAGGGTGTTGACTGACAGATTCAGTTCTCGCTCTCCTCTTCGTCCCCATCTTCCACACTCGCAATCCAACCTCCTCTGGTCCTCGATTTCCATCTTCCTCAGCCTCCGTTCCTCCTCTCCATCTCCCCTTTCCCCTTCAGTTCTCGTCGTCCCCACTTCCACGTGTCTCTCCCTCTTCAACTCAGCTCACTGATCTGTCCATCTTTTCCTTTCATCACTGTCAGAGTGTGGCACGGTGTTGTCAGCGGCTCCAATCGCATGTGCACACTGATGCAAATGTTGGCCAAGCTGACATGATTCCATTTTGTGGATAATTCAAGGAGAAAGGACACAAATCGGACGCAGCAACACGAGGGAAGTGAGTTCTGTGCGTGTAAACAAGGCAATTCCTGATGCATTCAGTCCATTAGAGGCCTCTATCAGTCTGGATCGGCCCCCAAACCCCCACCCTGTCTTCTTTCTCCCATCTTTTCTCTCAGTCTAGCAAAGACACGGCAAGTAACAGGGACAGAAAAAGTTTATGTTTGCTTATCATTGCCTCCTAATAGAGAATTTGAATAAAGTCATAAATCTATGCCTGCAGGCAGAGTACAAGTTTATTAAGACAGCGAGCGCATGCATACTGTATGTGCATTAATGTCTGTGCTTAAGGCTGTGTGTGTGTGTGTGTGTGTGTGTGTCAGGTTGCATAAAGTGTCTACATCTATTTATGTCTATATATCTGTCTCTACATTTGCATGCCTGGGTGCAGTACCTGTGCGTGTGTGTGTGTGTGTGTGGGTGTGGGTGGGTGTGTGCATTAATGCGGGCTAACACTACAGATAGTAAATATTAAGTTGATCATAAATCAAAACCAACATGGTTGCAAATTCCCCAAGCAGAACAGAAGAGAATAGAGCCCAGCCAGGGCCAGTGGGAGAGAATAATAACTCTATAAAGTTGCATATAAATATAAATCAATCAGACTATTTAGCATTTTGCTGATTCATTCCTCTGGCTGCCTAAAAAAACAGCACAGGAAACAAATCAGCTACTATTGCACTGAAACAAACACATTCAGAAATGGTTTACAGTTTTCTTCTGTTCAGCCCTGATATCTGATTTTTCATTGAACAGGTAAAAAAAGGTGAGCATATTGTACAACTGGTACATTTGTGCATAAGAGATAGGTGTGCACATGATATGAACTACAAATATATCCAGCTTTACATCTAACAGAGAGCTGTAATTCTTATTTTTATAGCGTAAGAAAAAGAAGAAATGTATTTCACTTGATGAGAGCAGTCTAACCAGCTGTGCACCGTGCTGCAGATGCTACTGTACATACTGTAGAAAACACTGACACATTTCAGCCTAATGGATGTGAATGTGTGTATCCTCGGTGTGTTTCAGTCACACAGCTCTTTCTCTCTCTCTTTCTCCCTCTTTCCATTCTTCTTCTGTGCCACTTGATCTCTTCCTAATGACATCATCAATAAATGCTGGGCGACACTGATGCAACGCTTAAGGAGACAGATGTGTATACTGTGTGTGTTGACTATTTGTGTGTATATGTTTGTTTAATCTGAACATTCCAACGCAGAGATAAACCCTTTGACTCTCTAGTTCATTACAATGACAAATGGCGGTGTGTATCAAGAGGCTGCATATCGTGTGTGCGTGAATTTAAAGGGACTGTGTGTACATTCTGCCTCAACAGTGACCTCTACTAGTCAGCAAGGTGATAAACAAATTAAAAACATGCCAGCTGTGTAAAACTGTTCCAAGTTATATTTTAGGAGGTATGCTTTTTTGTATAAGCAATGCAGAAACATATTAAACACATCTATATGCATAACCATTTGACATAAATAGCAGGAAAATACAGGGGTTTCTAATGACATTAGTTAAGTTTCAGTTGCATTCAGCTGCAAGGCTGAGTTTTCACATTCAAATGCACAATTTTTAATTTGTTTCATGGCCAGTTTCACAGGTAGTGGCCACGCATCACAGCATGGAAACTAGGCTTTTTAGCTTTCTGTTAGCCGGTTCACTGGTTAACAAATTGCTGCATAATTCACAGTGGATGGTGAGTGCTAGTCAACTCACTTGACTTGCCTGTTGAGATAAATAGATTAATATTACCATGTGTATTCATATTTAACACTCACTAAAATGCCTCCACTCATTCTGCCTGTTTTCTTTCCCTCTGTTTAACAAATTAAGACCAATTAACCAACTAAAATATAGTTCTCCTTCACACTGAAAGTGAAAATTAAATTGTTATGATTCCTGTGGGGAAATAGGGTGTGGGAAAAAAAATAATTTGTAAATAAATCCTAAATCATCTCTATGTTATGATATAAATAATTTAAAAAAAAAAAGGAAAAAAAAATCTACACAAGCAACCAAGTGAACAATAAATAAATAAGAATTGGGTAATAATAAATAATAATTTCAGGCTTGCAAATGGGTTTTCATTACTGAGCAGACCATTAAACCTTGTCTGACTTTTGTTAGGAGCCGTTTTGTACTGCAACACAGTTTCACAGTGCCGTGTGTGCTTTGTGCTGATGGGTGTTGCATTTGTAATCGAGAGTATTTTGACCTTTTACAGAGGACTGGGTTAAATAAGTCTTGAGATTGTGCATCATGCTACCACTTCTATCAGTCAATCAATCAGTCAGTCATTGAATCAGTCAGTGTTAGAAATGAACACCGACGGAGGAATGGATAGAAAGTCATGGTTAGAGGTTTGAACCTTTAGCTTTGCTGTTTGTTCTCACTGTCACACACACTGAGAAACACAATAAACCATTTAAATAATAATAATAATAATAATAATAATAACAACAACAACAACAAATACAGAAATAAATAACTTTGTGTTTGTCTGATGCAGTGATTTGGGCTTGGGTTGAGCTTGGACAGATCTTTGAGGGCATTTGTTCGGGTCCGGCCTGAAATTTTGGGCCCGATCCAAACTTTAGGTTTTTGGGCTCTTAACTTAAGCCTCTGAAAAAATTCTTTCATAACACACTTTCAAAAATCACTGAGGAATGAGTTCACTCCCTGACAGAAGTATTAGTGAACAACAGGCAGGTAAAGACATTTATGTCACACACACACACCCTCACAGACATGCAGACGGGAAAGCAGAATTTGGCCTTGACTGACTGGGACTGTTTGGTTCTCAGGCTGGAGGAGGTTTGTTGGCTGCTGACTGGTTTGTTTTCAGATATATGAGAGAGATCAGTGCCAGCAGAGATTTTTTTTTCATTCATACATTCATTCTTACATAACAATGAATTTGGCTGATAATTGAGACTGAATGTGAAGAGTATTGAACTGGGTTAGAAGTTCAGTTTGACGAGGCTGGATTCAATTTCAGTTCATTTTTTTTTAAATTCATTCATTCAACAGATCAACAGTCATTATAATCATGACAAACTGAAATGTATGAAACTGAGGTAATCTGCCAGCAGTGATGTCAAAGCAGCCCAGGTCCTGCACAGTTAAATATCCTCGTTCAGCTCCTTTTTGACGTTCTTCTTGTTCCTTCTGAAGATCTGGAGGCTGAAGTGCACTTTCCATCCTTTGCACCTCTGAAACAGAAAGAGAAGAATTCATTTAATAAGAAACTCCGCTGCACTTTGTTTTTACTGACCAGAAAAATAATTACAGTAGAAATAAATTTGGTGCATTTGGTGCCTTGTTGGCTGCAGCGTGGTCTTCAGCCTGGCAGTTTGGCTCTGGGCTCTCAGCTGCTATCCTCAGCTGCTCAGCCTCTGTCCTGCAGGAAGCTGCTCCGAGGCTTTGGGAGGACAGAGTGGTGATCTCCTTTGCCGCAGACTCTACGTTCTGACAGAGAGAGCTGATCTCTGCTTCCTTCTCTGCCAGTCGGACAGTGCAGGTTTCTCCTGCCTCCTTCTCTGTCCTGCAGCTTCTCTCTCTCTTCCCTCCAGGACTCTCGTTCTTCTGACATCTGAGCCTCCAGCTGCAGCCTCAGACGCTTGGTGGATTCAGAGAGGCAGTTGAGGACTTTGTTGTTGTCCTGGCTGTTCTGCATCGCCCGGTCCTCTGCCTGCCTCAGTGTCTTCTGAAACTCCTCCTGCTGAGAGACAGGACGAGTCCTCCTTGTCCTGCAGTGCCTCTTTAGCTCAAAGTCTCTCCTCCTCGATGCTCTGGTGAAGCAGGTTGATCTCAGTGGTCTTCTCACTGAAGATGGTGGTTCTTCAGTCCACCACCTTCTTCATCTTCTCCTCCAGATCTTTCTGCTCTCTCCTTCATCTCTCCTCATCCTCTCTGGAGGTCTTTTGTCTCCTTTCCATCTCTCTCAGGTTTTTGCGGAGGACCTGCAGCTTTTTGTCTTTTTCTTTGAGCTGTGAGGACCACCACAGCACCACAACACATTTTGTTGTGACAGCTCTGTGAAAGCTTTACTTTGCCCGTTTGATTCTGTTCCAAATGACTTACTCATTCACTCATTCAATATTCACTGTATTTTGTTTGTCATGGAGTTAAATATGTGGGCAACAACAGAACAAAGTTGCAGACACATGAAAAATCAGTGTTTCCAAAAATGTGATGGTTATTTGTGTCCCACATTCAGACTTGCCCAGCATCTCATAAATAAACATGTTGCTCAGCATATTGTGATATTTTGATCTCTATAATTATTGATCTATAGTTGGATTACTAATAATGACTTTATTTAATCCCTTTCTTAAAAATGTTATAAAGTGCTTATACATAGATATACAAACACAAATTAATTCCAGCAAAGTCAGTTTTTCCTGTTCTGACTCATTACAGCTGGCTGCTTCCAACCACAGGGTAGCTCAATATTAAAGTCATTCTTAAATTAAGAGAAAAAGCAGTTCACACCAAACTTTAAATTCCTATAAGCCTTTGGTGCAAATTACTTTAAAATATTCCCTTAGGGAAGGATTTGTACATTTCTTTACATTTTTACTTGATTTCCAAATTGAGGTTAGCCTTCCTGTTAAGTTAGCTGGCTCCTTAGCTAAACATCTAGGCTAAAATGTGATAGAGCTGTCTATAAAAGCACTTGAAGTGAACATATGTTTGTTTTTGGTAACTGGTAAAAGTGTACAACTTGAAGACGGTGTGTTCCCACACTGCAGCAGGATGCAGGCTTACAGCTCAGACTGTGGGAGCCCCTCTGACCTCTGAACACTGGAAAGGGGCTGTGGCTGAAACTTAACACCTGTACAGGTGGAGTGGATGGAAGTTTTAACAACTAAGGGTACTTTAGGTTAGTTAAATACAGTGAGACAGTGCAGATTACAGCATAGATTACATTAAAATGCTACCAAGATATTAGCGTAACTTGTTGACCCTTTCCATGAATGTACAGCAAACAGTATTTGGTGGCAGCCCTGGCCTGCTGTCACAGCCTCACTTTGGGAAAGCTGGCCCTATAACACTTTGACTGGGAAATTACAAATTAGAGCACTGCATCTCTGTTTTTCCACTGGTATTTTTTTCTCTCCACTGCGAGGACACTTCATGGTGTTTTTTCACTTGGGAGGGCATCTCAGAGGGCACCTTCTGAGTTTTGTTCATCAGAAAGACACCTGGGGAACCTCACCTTTATCACATTGTCAGGGCTCCTGTCCTGCAGCAGCACATCACATTTTCTCCTCTGGAGGCTCATCCATTAAGAAACTTCCACATTCTCACACATGTAGGAACAGCCTTTACAGCACGGCATCACCGCCAGTCTGCCAGTGGATAAATGAATAATAGCAGGGCGAAATGGTAACAAAGAAAGAATCATGTACTTCCTTTAGTGACAGCATGTAATTTTATTAAGCAGCAGAAATTATAGTTGAGGCAAAAAGAGGCATTTTTTTAGTCAAAATATTCATTACAGACACGAACACTACATTTCTAATAGACTACGAGTGTGATATAAATGTAGAGAATAGGAGAGCGAGACAGACAATGAAAATGTGAGGATGAAAGAGAGTAAGAGGGAATCTAAGACGAATGTAGCATGGGAGTTACTTGTAAGCTGGAATGGCTTAATGAGTAGGCCTATGTTTGTGTATGTGTGTGTGTGTGTGTGCGTCAAACACTGGCTGCTGGTGCATTATTGATTGGCTCTAGTTAGTAAAGGAGATTGAGAGTGACAAGTACAATGACGGAACTGGAGGAAGACACGTAAACACGCCATAGTCTCACAATATACATGCGCAGTATTTTATTAGCATGTATGCTTGCGTGTGCAGTCGGTGCTTAAGTTAGACTGCGCATTTAATGGCGTGCATATTTCAGATGACTATACGTCTCCTCGTGTCAGGTCTGAAATCTCTCCCTGACATCCACCCACACTGTGGCCTTGAACATCACGTTGCATCTACCTCTGCTCTCCCTGCTTCTCTGTGTCTGCCCCTGTAGTATTGTGTGCTATTGTGTGATCTGTGTACCTTAATGTGCAAGCACACTCAAACTCACGAGTTCACACACACACACAAACACACACACACACATATACACATAAACACAGTGAGTACACAAAGGCATGCTCTAAGTGATGTATCAGTGATGACAAAATGCTTTCCGGAAGCTTCTCAAATGTCCCTTCCTGTCACTGGAACATTGTGTAGTGTAGCAGAACGTCTTGGTGCGTGTGTGTGTGTGTGTGTGTGTGTGTGTGTAAGTTTGAGAGCATGAACGTCTGATAGCAAATTGGCATGCATATTTTACCTACAAGTGCTTGAGTTCGTGCATATACGCGACATGCAACTGCTAATGGCTTGCACCAGCACAGAGGTGGTGTCAAATTAGAATAACCGTTTTACGGCTGTTTTTGCACATTCGTGCCTGCGATCTTCTCTCTTCCTGGTTTTCCAAACAAGATGAGATGTGACAAACTGCACAGTTACACTTGCCTAGCTGTTTTTTTTTTTTTTTTTTTTGCCAGAACGGAAATGTTAAATGTTTTCTGTTGCAAGTACAGACAGTGTGCCATGCTGCGCAGGAAACAGCCACAAAGAGAGAGTGTTTCTCAGCCTTAAAGCGACACATCTCCTTGCATTCTGCTTTCATTGTACTTTTTTCCCCCCGTTTTGCAGCATATTTTTGTAGCATTCTGCCTACAACTCTCGCTGCCCCCCCTGCAGTGGCTTCTCAATCTCTGCTTTTCCATCTGGGTATGTGTTAGAAGTTGAAATTTCAGACTCCCAGATGGGAAAGAAAAGTTTGTGAATGGTATGTCAGATCTGATCACAGTGAGAGCCAATTCCTGAGAGGATGTGGATGCTGAAATCTTATATTTACAAAGAGAAATCTTGCTTGAACTGTAATATTGTCAAAACAGAAAATCCAGTTTAGGGCCTGAATTTGAGAATGAGGATTAAAGCATGTAAGTTGGGTCTCCAGATCCCACTGGTGCTAGTTTGAACAAGTGATTTTTTTCAGTTAAGTCTAATTTAGCACAAAGCTACAGACCAGATTCTATTGCCAGAGCTTTCTGAAGCCCTGTCATGTGAGACAGGCTGAACAGAAACCTGCAGGCGAGCTAAATAGAGGATAGACCATTTTGGATCAACCAGTTAACAGAGTAATTGCTGAATTTGTGAGGACCCTGAAGAGTTTTTCAACAGCACAAAATCCAAAGATATTGACCTTTTATGTGTCACACCATCACCAACTTCCAATGACTCCATCAAAACACAGGGTTTCACAACTTTGGGAGTTTTTGACTGAGCACCTAAACAGAGGGAGGTTATAGCCGGTGAAATGAGTGGTTAGCAACTCTGTTTTTGTCAAAGCTTTCACCGTGACATTCTCTTGTCATGTCCTCTTTAAAAAGTTTCATTAGAAACGGGGTGAAATGATGCGATGGCAGCGCTATCAAGTGGTTTTCTCTGGCAGAAATTCAAAGTGCACAGACAATTTGATGTGACAAAGGACAAATTGTGTGTTTTTTATTGTGCGTGTGTGTGTACCTGTGTATTGCTCAGTGCCTCAAGTGGCTCACAGTGGTTATGAAACCTGGTTGATCAATGATAGTAATGGAGGCTAGTTTTTAAGAGACATGTAATGCGGGACCATAACAAAAGAGATGCACTGCTTTGGAGTTTCACTTTAACTCCATGTGTTTCAACAGAATGATACATCTACATCGCTCTGTCAGTGCCGGGGGAACAGAGAGATTTAACTGCATTGTTTTGTTGCAGGGATAAAAAAAGACTGATGTTGGGCAAGTTACTTTCAATAATTACATTTATTATTACATATTACTACTTTCATTTGAAAGTAATGTTACTTCACAATACAGTCTGTGTAGAGTAATGCATTAATGATTACTCTACTTTTGTGGTACCAACATAACAGCAGAAGTACAACTAAGCATTATAAAACGGAGGAGCATAATGTTGTTTCATGGCGCGTAATCAAGGCACAGAAGCTCAAAGTTACTGCAGTTTATTACAAATCCACTGGTGGGCGATATTGTACAACTTAGACCTGGAACAGAAAGCGAAATCCCGTCTTTTCTTTGTGTTTGGCTTTTCAAGTGTGCCATTCAGACACTAGAATTCTTTGCAGCGCAATACAGTCGGGATACTCCACTGAGAGTTCAGATTTTAAAATTAAATGACTCTTTCACCACAAATCCAAGGGTCTCCTCTTTTCATGACTTTTCCTAAAGAATTGGGATCTAAATGCCAGCACTTTCACAGTTCTAACTTTGTAGAGCCAAGGGAAGGGAACTGGGATTGGCCATCGTCTGGCCCAAATCAGCAACAACAAGCTTCTCAGCTATCTGACAGTTACTAAGCCAATCGGCATGCTGCCTGCAAGGCACCAGAATGAAGCTGCGGCTCAGCTGCTGAATAACCACCAGCTATGCTTCGAGCTGATTTCATGAATGTTCCCGTTGTGATCTTTGGTGCTGATGAGCATCATCATGTGCTGCTCCTGTACCCTGTAAAACTAGGAGCCTGAGAGCCACAGCTATTCTGTGTTACCGTCACAGGACAGCACAAGGGTCCCATGAAGGATCATGCAGCAGGAAGCATTAAACATCTCTTGACATCATCCAGCTGGGACAGTGACATTCCTAAGCCTTTCACAAGAGGGTAATAGTTAATCTGAAAGGCTGCTCTGGTGTCTTGGAAGCTACTATAAATTTTTTATTTAACAGTGTAATTTATGCGATAGTATGTTTGCATTGTGTGTTTTCCTACGGCTAATTGCATGTGTGTGTAATTCCCACTTGGTGATTCCGTCTGTAGCTCGGGAGCTACGGATGGCGCTGTGTGTTTGTGTGTGATTGAATTAGAGGTCCAAATGGATTATTAAACTCAAACCCTGATTAATTACCTGTCTCAATTAACATGGATCCTCATTAGTGTGATTAGTGCACGTGTGCGCGCCTGTGTCTTCACCTCGTGACTCCCTCCGGTATGAGTCAGCTAGGTGCAGCCCTTCATCCATCATCTCGCTCTCTCTCTCTCTGCCTCTCTTGCTCTCTCTCTTTCTCTTTCTCTTTTCACTTGGTCTCTACTCCTCACTCTTTAGCTGTTTCAACCAAACACTCTCCCCCTCTCTCTCTCTCTCTCTCTCTCTTCTCAACACCCTCTCCAACTGTCTCTCTACCATTTCTATCTCTATTTTCTGCTACAACGGAGTTTCAGACCAATCAACCGTGTGTGATTGTGTGTCTGCACTGTGCACCTCAGTGTGTGTGTTTGTCAGACAATGTGTGTGTGGTAAAGACAGCGACAGTGTAAGGGTTTCACTGTGACTTCTTGATAAATCTTCAAAAGTCATCAAATCTCTCCAAATCCAAAAGTCAAACACATCTACAAAAGTTCTGGCAGTTGGAACTAATTTGAGCCTACAGTGATTCTCTTTTTTTTTTAACTAAAATAAAAACCCCAGCAATCTACATTTGCATTCCTAGTCAAGCAGCCAGACATAAAGTATAATTACCACTAATAGTGGCACTAGAGGCTGAAGCCCTCTGCCCAAAGCACATCTGAAAATGCCAGTCAGTTTGCATTCCATTGTTATTCAGAGGCACGGCGATGGCTGCAGGTATTCAGCTTGTTACCTTTAGTCAAATGTCTGTAAAACTAATTTGGCAGCCTCTAGATAAATCACTAATCCGACAGCTGCTAAATGGGGTGTTGGCTCCTGGCCTGTTTCCATGTTTAAAGTGAAAATGTGGAACTTGCTAATAACAGCATTGCACCCAGGCAAACGCTGATACGATTTTGGTCAGAATCAATCATGACTTTTTTATTTATTTAATTTATTGATGTTAAATGGGGGGAAATGCTGGACTTATGCTATAAAGGGATGATGAGTTCAAATGTGTAGTTTTCATTCATCAAATTGTTTTTACTGGCGAGTAAAAGTCACTTTCACGCGTAAAAGTGGAGTGATCCAATCAGAGCACAACCTCAGTTGCCCCCATTTGATTGACTCTTCAGCTGTACCAATTATTCCATCGGTTGTTCCAACAGAGAAAACAAGAGCGAGCGAATCAGCACGTCCTACTAATCATTTAAAAAGTTGCAAGTGCCCATTAATGTAACAGTTATTACAATGCTAGAAATGTATTAGGTTAACTGGATTATTATGTTATACAGTGAAAATTGTTGCTATATTAAAGATGTATTGTGTTGGTGGGAAGTTGTTACTTTGACAGTTGAACCAGAGCACCGCTGCATGATGACACGGTGGCAGTGCTACGGAGGAAAATACGTCCAATTTTCCACAGTGAATTTGCACTAGGCTTATACAACAAACTGATTACAGTACAGCAATCAGACTAATAATACAAAATAAGAAAATCCCCATTTATAACTGAGTTTACCATCCCTTGAAAGCTGCCCTCGGCTGCTTCAGAATCATGTGGGGGGTGCAAAAGCAACAGCAGTGCTTAAAACAACAACACAGTTGTTTATTTGTTCTTGCCCAGAGAGAGCGGCGAGCAGGATGACTCCGCCTGGCTGAGCAAACTCATAAAATTGATTCCGATCAGGTTGGTACACCAATAAAATGTACCCAGTCATGCAGTAGTAAACCCTTAGCAACACAGCAAACATGAACGCTATAGCCTCCCTTTTCAAGAACTAGCAAACAACCCGCTTCTTTTCCTGCCACCTGGCAACTGAACAGATGCCAGAAAGGTAGTGATGTCAATATTCACTCCCACATCAGTGTGCATGACGCCGTGCAACCTAACATTCAGGTTCATACAGTCAAATCGATAGCATCCACATCACAGTTATCGAGATAATCCTGGTAATCCTACATGCATGTATGCATGTCGCAGACATTATGTTCCATCTTACAAACGTCTTGTGTGTCTGCAGCAGTGATAAGGAATTATCCGCTTGCACAGACAGTACGTGTGTGTGTGTGAATGTGTGTGTGAATCTACTCCTGTTTCCTTGGGCCCAGCATAATGAGTCCCAGTTCACAGCAGCTCCCTGCTCCCTTATCGAGCCTCATAACGCTATTGAGCATGGATCAATGTGTGTGTGTGTGTGTGTGTGTGTGTGTAACATTTAGAATGATTTATATCCCACACTGCTTTGCCTCCATGTGTGTGTGCACGTTGGTTTCTTCATCAGTATGTAGGGTATGGAATCTGTGTGTATGTATATTTGTAACCTTCCAGTGTGAAAGTATCCGTGTATGCGTGTGTTTCACTGTAGGGCGCCAATTTATCATTAAACAGAGCAGACTGCGAGGCTATATATAGACTGGTTAAAAGAGAGAGAGAAGGAAGGAGAGAGATTCACAAGGAAAGGCGCTTATAGAAAAGCAACTGAAAACCCGCAGAGAGGGGCTAATAAGGAAAGAGGAGCAATGAAAGCTTTATAAAGACTAATTTTCAGTAGTAACACGTTGTGATCAGGGTGTTTACCACAGGCCAGATGGCAATGGTCTGCACCTGCAAAAAGGGATGTATAATGAGCATATTATTCGCTTTTTGAGTAATGAGTCTATTTTAATGATCTAAGCACACGGCCTGAAGAGCATCATGTATGTGAATTTAAGGCGTGTCCAAGTCCATTGATGCTATTTTTAGGGGTGGAAAACAGGGTTGCCAGGCGCGGGGTTCAAAAGGGTTGTTCTTGCTCTCTTAATTAATCATGGGTGTGTTTTGGGTGTAACATGCAGCACACCAATCAGAGTGCCAACGCCTATTCCCTTTAAAAGCCAGGTGCACTTGGGGGATTGCGATTATAATAGCGGATTTTCCAGGTAAGAAGGAAGGCTTCTCTGCAGAGGAAACGGATCTGCTCGTGGCTGCACAGGTGAAGTAGGCGTACAAGCATCTATGACCTGACCACCTATGATCATAGAAATGCACAGGTGAACAGTGAGCACAGGTAGGCATACATCATACAATGAAGCTCCACACTCCGCACTCTCTCGATATATGAGAGAGAGAAGGAAGGAGAGAGATTCGCAAGGAAAGGCGCTTATAGAAGGCAACTTAATGGAAAAATCACTGTGATTTCACATATTTAGTGTAATATCTACAAAATTTATGTACGTCACATTTCTGTTAATCTTTTCCCAAAGAAAGCAGTTGTATTTTAGAAGTCCAATATAATTTTTCCTCCCTTTTTTTCCCAGCTACTGGTTTCCCTTCATCCCACTATGATATGAAAATGAGCTTTCAGAGACTTCAAGCTTTCTTCACATCAGTATTCCATCACCGTAATAAAGTCGTCCACATTAGTTTTCCTAAAAGCAGCAGCACTGCTGGGTTTTGAGGACTTGAAATTGGGTGGAATGAAGTGGTCCCTCTGGCGGAAAATAGTCCCTGGAGAAACATTTGCTTTGCACCGCCAGTTATCAGTTCTGTGAGTTATGAGTGGTGACGACTTTGTTAGCTACAAAAGCAGAACATTATAAGGAGTGTGTTTCAACCAAAAATGTTACGGGGATTTTGATTATATGATGTGAAATCTATAGTACCGCTGCATGATTTGCAAAATGGTTTGTTGCAATGAAAGATGTGGAGAAATTACAGTAAAACAGGCCAAACATTAAGAATCACTGGTAGGGTCCTTTAAATGGAGCTGAATCTTAATTAATACCATCAGTAACATCTATATTTACTCTGCTTTTTCATGTCAGAATAGCTGCCTTGAAGAGGGTCTATTGTTGATATGACTCCCGTGGTGTATTTCAGCAACAAACGTTGACCTTTCCCAACCTATTTACCACATTTTTTTGGGCCATGTGTGCACACTCAGCTCAGAATTATCATATTCCCACAGCACTTGAAGACAATATTAATCCTAACAGGTTTGCATCCAAAATTACAGTGTACGTTGAGAAGACCCGCAAACTTGAAACAAGCAATGGGTGCATATCCCACTGGTCTCTTTTTTTTCCCTTTGTCTCCCTGCTGCTGTGGGTGTCTATCTATACAATCACCTGACAACCATTAGCCAGCCGCTTTTACTGTATGTGATGCCCCCCCTTCCAATCTGCTTGACATTAGCCCAGTTGGTTTCTAGGGACAACCAGCCTGTCAGTCTGTATCTAGGGCAGCCTGTTATCAGGGCACCAGAGACAGAAACAGCTCTTCAAGCTTATTTGTCTTTCTTTTTATCTCTAAAAGATTACTATCTGGGCAGACTTTAGGGAGGGCAACATAGAAGGAGATTAGAACTGAATTTAAGCAGGGAAAACACACACCCAGCGACTGCATATTTTTCCCCCCTATTATCAATAGACCAAAACTAAACATCTATCTTACATATTCAAGATTTCATCCATATCGTGGTTTGCATAGTTGCCTGTCTGTGTTGTCGGGTTGCAAGAAATAATAACTTCACAATCGGATACTGCCGACGTCTCTAACTGTTCCTCGTTGGATCGGGCACTTGCAGTTTAACAAAATGTGAAATCAGAAGGAAAAAACATTTAATTGTGTATAAAACTGTTTGTAGAGGTGCGAGTGAAACACACGCCCTCATTTGGAGTGGAGACCATTTTGCTACCCTTAGTGTGTGTGTGTGTGTGTGTGTGTGTGTGTGTGTGGAAAACAAGCGCCACATGAAAACTATATATGGTGCTATTAATCCCTGTGTCAGACTTTTTTTTTGGTCAGAATCCCAATATAAAAAGCTGCACTGTAACTGCAAGGCCAAATTAGCCACCAGAGAGACTGCAAACATGAAAGAGGGAGGCTAACAACATGCTTTACTAGGGGCTCCTCCTTATCTTTATGACACAGTGTCCAGAAACAAAGCAGACAATACTTAGACCTTGCTATAATGATGCAAATAAAGCAACATGTTGCATAAATCCTCGTCCCAGTTGCCCGAGGAGAATAGGAGCGAGCCAACATGCACAGATGTACAAATAAAATACCTGACAGACTCTTCATACATATTTAAGATATCGTTACAGGTCCCTGCTCCCAACGGGCCTTGGTTGAACACAATAAACAATACAGTTGCAAACATTTACAATGATCAAGATGCATTTACGATGCTAATGTGGCTGCCAGACACTGATATACTACACGTAACGTGAGAGCAAGCTGCCGTGCCGTATAGATCCCAGACGTAAAGTAATAGCTCATTGTCCACGACATTGGCAGGTCAAGGGCACTGTAACTGGAGCCTGATGTGACGGGGCAGGCCGTTCAAGGGCTTTTTCAGCCCGGGACCAAAAAAAGAAATGTGGGCTATCTTGTTGCCTGGAGATGCAGGCCCATTATAACATAATCATACTCTTGTCATGTCAGGGGGGAAGTCAGTCTCCAGCCCAGTTTGGATCCAATCTCATACAAGCAGTCATTTTTCACTGCTTATACCATTACCGCTCTGCGTCACGTTGCACATAATAACCAGCGGTTTCATTTTGTTCAGGTTTTCTCCACAGCGGCTTCCGAAAAGTTAGCAAATACCAAGCCTGCAAACTTTTGGAAACTAGAACGTCTCTATTCCTGATCGCCTCTTTTCAAGATTCTCCATCTGTTTGCTTCTTCTTTCCCTGTTGGATTGTCTGTTTGTCACTCAGTCAGTTCTTTTTCTATTTTCATGACAGCGGACACAGCTTCCTGCAGGTACAAACTATCATTTGACACGCTGGAGCTGTTCCACATTTATTTTTGTTTTTCCGAAAGCGAACAATATACTCGACATCATTTAGCACAATTATTCTGAAATACTAAAGAGAATGTTCTCCTTCATATTTATCAGCATATATCACAAACTAGCGCACTCCGTTTAGTTCACTTATATCTTTCACGTTCTCTGGCAACTATGCAGCGTATCAAAGCTACTGCAAAGCAATCACTCCAAAACATTTCACACAAGGATGTGCACCAGTACCAGTGACACAAGAGCTTTCATGTTTACAAAGCATCTTTTTTTTTTTTCTTCAATTATGCAATCTCCAGCAAGACTGTCTCAAAAAGGGAAGATGTTTGCACTGTCTGTGTACTTTCTCAATTTTGAAGGAAATCATTTTATGGTGTTGTTTACATGCATGAGAGAAAGAAGAAGAAAATCCGCACACTGGATTCGAGCTCCCAATAGTCTTTATTGACGACGTTTCGACCAAACGGTCTTCCTCAGGCAACTATACAGGAGTGACATGGCAAATGGCAGGTGTATATATAGGCCGAAAACCTGGTGACATCACAGCTCTGGCAATTATCAATCAAGCCAGGCGGCCTCAAGTGAGCCATATATGGGCATATATGGGCTAATATTCCCACCATACAATACAAAGCAATATACACAATAAATACAAAAAATACAATGTGCACAATGTACAGATATTTGGTGTGTCTTTTCTCCGAACAGAGTGGATTAGTTATAAAAAAAATGTTGCAGACTGTGATCTCATGCCTTTGTTGTGTCTTTGTATAATAATAATCTGTACATTGTGCACATTGTATTTTTTGTATTTATTGTGTATATTGCTTTGTATTGTATGGTGGGAATATTAGCCCATATATGCCCATATATGGCTCACTTGAGGCCGCCTGGCTTGATTGATAATTGCCAGAGCTGTGATGTCACCAGGTTTTCGGCCTATATATACACCTGCCATTTGCCATGTCACTCCTGTATAGTTGCCTGAGGAAGACCGTTTGGTCGAAACGTCGTCAATAAAGACTATTGGGAGCTCGAATCCAGTGTGCGGATTTTCTTCTTCTTTCTCGTTGTGACCCTGTGATCATCCGGCACCTGGCCTAAAACAGGATTGGAAGTGCGCGCAACCACTCTGTCTATGTGATATATATTATTATTATTTTTGTGCGGCACTCCGTTTGCTGACTCCCTCAGTGACTAATTGTGGCAACAATGGCAGACGAACACGGCCCCACTCCAAGTCAAAGTGGGACCTTTGAATACAGCGAGGCCGAGCGCGCCCGCATTATACTGAAGGATTCTCTGTTTGATGAAGTGGAGACCCCGGACTCCAGAGACATTGATGGGATCACAGATCAGCTTTACAAACTGCATGAATGCAAGACTAAACTGTATCTCCACGCGGTAACGCTGAGCGACTATCTGAGGAAGAAAATTATCCCGCGAGGTCTCAGGCTACAAAAAGCACCTGCATTAGGTCTGGACAACCCTGAGTTTTGCCAGCGTTGGACTGAAATCTTAAACAAATGCAGTTTTGACTTAATGGCTTTAGCCATAAATGAACTGAATGAACGAGTGGAGAAGTCAAGCGCAGAGGTGAAACGACTAGATGCGCAACTCACCAAAGAGCTGTCAGACAAAAAGAAATTAACTGAGCTCAAGAAAGACATTGAACAATATGCGGCCAAGTGCTCCAATGAGATCCGCACTCGTAAGAAAGCCAAGTTCGCACGGGACATGGATGACTACAAACAGAACAAGGTCTACTTTTGGAAAGATGGCAAGCCGGAACAACAGCGGGACAACGCCAGACACCGATCCAGAGGACGCCGTCAGCCCGACCGGCATTACAGAGGCTGGCCCTCCTCATCCTCTTTTGAATCTGGATCTGACACGAGCAGCCAATCAGGACGCGCAGCGCCTTTTTTAGGCCCTGCCCACAACAGGCGTCCGCCCCGGTGGAGACGAGCCCTCCCAGACATAAGCGATGCAGGAGAGGGCAGCGGAAGAAGGCGAAGGTCCCCGAGGTTTGCCGAGAACAAGACACGGTAATAAATCTGTCTGATAAAGCACTATCTGAACACTGCACTTCAGCGCTAAGTAAAGGGCTGAATTTTGCGCCTACTGCACAGACTAATGACTTTGAAACTTTCATTGACTTTCAAAAGTTCTTTCGCAACTTGAGACTTAGAGAGTTTTTTCACAATAACACGAGGGACTGCACCTCAAGCACCGACAGCTCTACCCCCCCTTCCACATCCACCCCCACCCCCACCATCACTGCTGTTGACGCACCCATCCCTGTTAACACTTGTACGGGCACTGCTCGCCTTCCCTTCAAGAGAAGATCCACCTTTATTCCTCCTAAACACCGAAATGCATCACTTGATACATATTGTCGGTTGGTGGAAGATAATGTGAAAGGTTTATTAAAAAAGAAAAAAGAGTATAAAGTGTTTAATAATTTGTCCAAAGCAGAAAGGGATGCACTAACAAATTTGAGCAAGGACAATATGGTTGTGGTACGACCTGCGGATAAGGGGGGAGCCATAGTCCTACAGAATGTATCTGATTATGTAAGTGAAATTAAAAGACAACTCAGTGATACCACTTTTTATGAGAAGTTGTCCTCTGACCCCACCAGTAGGCTAAAAGCTGTTGTGCAGTCCAGACTTACAGCTCATTTAAACAACTCTGAGTTTGATAAGAATGTCTTGGATTTTTTGTCAGTGGCACATCCAGTCATCCCAGTGATTTACACACTCCCCAAGATACACAAGGGTTTAGACATTCCCCTAAAAGGCAGACCCATTGTAAGTGGCATAGGCAGCCTCACTGAAAACATTTCAGCCTATGTGGACCATTTTATTAAGCCTGAGGTCATCACTCTGCCTTCCTATATAAGGGACTCAAGTGACTTTATTAATTCACTTAAATCCTTTGAAAATGTCACTGACTCTTTGCTTATGGCTACCTTTGATGTCCAATCACTGTACACGTGCATTCCAGAAAGGGGTGGCATAGAGGCGCTAGAATATTTTCTGAGTCAACGCCCAGCCACATCCAAACCTAGCACTGCATGTATTTTGGATTTAGCTCACATAGTGCTCAGCAACAATTACTTCAAGTTTGAGAACGACTTTTACTTACAGTGTAAGGGTACTGCTATGGGCACCAAGATGGCACCAAACTATGCTTGCCTATATATGGGTCATTTTGAAAACAAATATGTTTTAAATACAGCAAACCCATTTTGGTCCAAGATTTTATTATATCGGAGGTTTATTGATGACATCTTTATTATTGCTGATTGTACTGTGGAAGAACTGAACCTGTTTCACCAATATCTGAATTCATGTAATGATCATCTGCGTTTCACACTTGAGTTTGACCGGGAAAGCATCAGTTTTTTAGATGTTTTGGTACGGAAAAGTGGGGACCGTTTACACACAGATCTTTTTCGCAAACCTACAGATCGAAACACCATGTTAAGAGGAGACAGCTTTCACCCTCAACCACTTATCAAAAGCCTGCCTATTAGCCAATTCCATAGGATTCGCAGGGTATGCAGTGATGACAGCACACATGCAGCACAGGCTTCAGACCTTTCCAACAGGTTCCTTAATAGGGGTTACAAACAGGAGTGGGTTGCTGCAGCCAGAGGGCGCTATGACAAGATGACGCAAGAGGAGTGCCTCCAGCCCAGGAATAAGGCACCCACTCACAACTCCAATATGTGCTGTGTCAGATATTCCCCCCTTGGTGCCAAATTCAGAGAGACAATTCAAAAGCACTGGTATATTGTAAATTCAGACCCCAAACTAAAAAATATATTCACTGAACCACCTAAACTTGTGTTTAAACGTCCCAACAACATCAGGGACAGCTTGGTGAGATCTGACATCAACCCCCGAATCACACCAAAACCTATCAGCCTACCAGATGGTAACTACAAGTGTGGGGGCTGCTCCCAATGCGTCTACACGCAGAGATGCAAGTCCTTCACCCATCCACACACAGGTCGCAACATCTCCATCCGGGGGGCCATTACATGCAGTACTACGCATGTAATTTACATGATCCGTTGCCCATGCGGCCTTGCCTATATTGGGAAAACATCCAGGGAGTTACGCACCAGGATTAGCGAACACAGGAGTAAGATCAGATCAGGTGACGAGCGCAGTCCTGTTGCAGCCCATTTTAAAAAGGCGGGCCACAGTGTTAGTGCGCTGCGCTATCTAGGAGTGGAGAGGATAGAGAAACAGCGCAGAGGTGGGGACATGGAAAGAAAACTCCTCCAAAGGGAGACCTACTGGATTTATTTCCTCAATACCATGTCACCTAAGGGCCTTAATGAGGAATTTGACATTAGGCCCTTTTTGTGAAATGATATTTGGTGTGTCTTTTCTCCGAACAGAGTGGATTAGTTATAAAAAAAATGTTGCAGACTGTGATCTCATGCCTTTGTTGTGTCTTTGTATAATAATAATCTGTACATTGTGCACATTGTATTTTTTGTATTTATTGTGTATATTGCTTTGTATTGTATGGTGGGAATATTAGCCCATATATGCCCATATATGGCTCACTTGAGGCCGCCTGGCTTGATTGATAATTGCCAGAGCTGTGATGTCACCAGGTTTTCGGCCTATATATACACCTGCCATTTGCCATGTCACTCCTGTATAGTTGCCTGAGGAAGACCGTTTGGTCGAAACGTCGTCAATAAAGACTATTGGGAGCTCGAATCCAGTGTGCGGATTTTCTTCTTCTTTCTCGTTGTGACCCTGTGATCATCCGGCACCTGGCCTAAAACAGGATTGGAAGTGCGCGCAACCACTCTGTCTATGTTGTTTACATGCATGCCATGAGATTGCCACATTAATGCACCTGATTTCATGCCGTCTTCCTGCAATTATTTGCTGAATGCATCACATGCTTTCACCTCAGTGTCACACATTAAAAAGAAAAAAAAAAAGAAAAAAAAAAACTAGGGGTGAGTTTTTTTGTCTGCATTTTATCCACAGCACAGATTCAAAGCACAAAGGCTGAATGAAAAAAGATATGAGTTGTAAAAATGCTCAAAAGAATAATAAAAAAAAACATCCAAATTGTATTGCCAAAGTGTTAGAAGGTGTATTTGTTTACATGACTAAAATCCCTCCTGTTGCTGTGACAGTTTATCTGACTCAGGTTTTAACCGCCTCACCACATTAATATCAGCTTAGTGGGAGGCATGACAACATAGAGCACGCACAGTTACACTGCATCAGCTTTTGCTAATCAAATTATTAATCCATTTACCGGGCAATAATGAAAATTTTTGTTGTCCCATAGTGCAAAATGACAATGGCTTTAACGAGGCTGTTGAGCGATACCCATGACCAATATGTGACCAAATGTTTAGACATCTGGCTGCTTGTTTTCTTGCCTTGTGGTGCCCAATAATGCGGCGCCCCCAGAAGATCACAGAAAGATTTATTTTAGCGTTACCTCGCAATCACTTTTGCATTCCCTGGCAATATTTTGTGTTCTGTCCCGATATGTCACGTGCTCTCTCGCAATAAATTTCGCGCTCTCTCGCAATTCTTTTGTGTTACCTCGCACTACTTTTCTACTTCTGTTCCCTCCGCTCTGAGCTGTATGTCTATTTCCCCTCCGCTGCTCCCAGCACATAGGTCACTTGATCTGAGGGTTTAAATTTAGTTTCACCCGTCACATAACTGTGCCTGTGAGCAGTCGTACTCTATCAGCAGAATTAATGCTCAGTTCATGTAAAATTCAATGAGCTGATCCATACTAGGACGCTGCACTGTTGAACTGGGAGCAGCTGAGCGGAAATACATATATGGCTCAGGAGGAACAGAAGTAGAAAATTGTGAGAGAACGCAGAACATATTGTGAAGTAACGCAAACTATCAAAAGTTATTGTGACGGAATGCTAAAAAAACAAAACAAAACAAAAAAAACTCACTAAACTCACCAATATTGTAATGGCATTTTTATCAAAAACTATTACAGTTTCTAAGTGGATAATTTTTTCCCCCTCATAACTAATATGGTCATATTTTTTCTTCATTTTAAAATCTGATTTGAAATTTTTTTAATGCAGAATTTTCACTGAATCAGGTGAGGCAAAGGAGACACTTCATTCAATATGAATTATTGGTCATTCAGATGAAAAACAACATTTCATGGAGAATGAATGGACTGTTTGCACTCATCGCTCACTTGTGTAACGTTACGACTGGTATCTAATCTCAGGTCGCTCTGGTCTAATGGACAATAGGGATTTTAATTTAATGCATATTGGCCTGATGACAATATACCACTATACCATCTGTTGTAAATTTCAAATTCTGCATAAAGCGTAGAATTCAGTGTCACATGTTCGTGTTTTCAGTAGCTTAACTTCATGCTAAAAACGTCATGCTTATTGGAATTTCAGATACAAACTATGAGTGAAATGTCTGTGAGAACATGGAGGCAGCAAGGAGCATTGCCTTCAGGCTGAGGGAACAACGGTGGCTGCATCTATTTCTTTAGACATATCAGTGCTCCAGGGAGACTCACATCCCATTCAGATCACTGAAAGCATTCAAAAAAGACTCAAGTGTGGAGAATGACGTTCAGGGGAATAAGGGCATGGGTTCGTTGCCACGCAGTCGGCAGGAAACAGCTGCTCGTCCTATTTCGCCTTGTGTGTAAAATAAGCGAGTTGCTTATGTTTGGGCAATAGATATGCAGAGTCTTTTCAATGGAGAAGGAAATAGGAAAATGGAAAACAATCAATGTGGGTAACAGCAGGCTCTGTGGAGAGGGGAAAAGTCATGAAAAATATTTTGCTCAGCTTATTGTCTTGAAATGTTGACTATTTGTTTTCAGGTTTAGGGGTAATTGTTTGACTCTTATCCATCTCTGGAGATAAACCTCTCTCTCTCTCTCTCTCTCTCTCTCTCTCTCTCTCTCTCACACACACACACACACACACACACACACACACACACACACAGATACTTAATCTTTCCACTCTGTCACATTGTGGCTCATAGTTTATCTTTCTGAGACAGCGCTGTATGCACACAGTGTGGAGGCATGCACCCAAACCTGTGGACTAAAAATCACATTCGCTGTCACCACACACTCAAAAACATGCTCTCACACACAAACAGATCGAGACAGATAGGGAGGTATGGCGCAAATGAGGAATGTTAGACAGTTCATCTCAAAGCATCCAGTCAAAACATAATTCCCACATTTTCAGCAGCACCTGAAGGCAGCATTGGAGACAACAACAGAGATAAGAAAGAGAAAGGGATGAGGGAGTGGGTGGATTGGAGACAGAGAGAATGGTGGAGCAAATAGGAGCGAGAGAACAGCAAAGAAATAGCCTGTTTGACTTACATCCTAAGTGATTTATCCTTAATGCAGGAGAGACAGACAGTGTGTGTGTGTGTGTGTGTGTGTGTGTACGAGAGGAGGTGGGAGTCAGGGTGTAGAACAGAATAGATTTCAAAGAAAGAGTTGTGGATAAAAGCCTGACATGAGGTAGGATTGTTGAAGCGTCATGTTATCTGCCAGGCACTTAGCTTGTGGCAAACCACTGGCTGTCTGTCTGAAAGACTGACTGCGTGCACCGTGTCTTTGATGCTTTGAATTACACTGGGGACACAGTACACAACCAAACAGACTGGGAGAAAGATTGGACATCACAGGCTTACTGACTGGCTCCCACCATTTTTTCCCCCCTCTTCTTTATCTTGTACGGTAAAGGAACACACACCTGAAGACCAGCAGCGGATAAATAAAGAGACAGGACATATAACACAACAGTGATTCAAAAGCTTTTACACTCGCTGTTCTAAACACTTGGGGGTGGTTTCCCACACAGGGATTAAGCCCAGCCATAGACTAAAATACCTTTTTCCACTGCAATAACTCTAATTTAGTTCCTGGATTTAAGGATTGAGATAGAGAGTCTTAGATTTATGTTATTTTAGATTTAAATGATCTGATTTCCAAGTGAAACATTAGTGTTAATGTTAATTTAATGGAAGCTTAAATTAAACATCCAAGGAAGCCGGTCTAAGTTAGACATCCATCCGCTGTTTCATCTCCAGTTCCACATAATTATGCTTTTCTAGATTCAGTCCAGGTTCTATGACCATCATCACATTTTGAAATTAATTATTCAAGACTCCTTTATATAAATAAATATCCATTTTGATACTCTCTGTTGCCAACTGATACTGTATAACAGTGATTGAACCTACAGCCAGTTCATGTAAGCTTTAACCTTTGAGTATAGGGGAACTTTTTCACACATGTAAAGTGTTTATATCTAGTTTGCGAGCACCTAAACTGTGTGCAAAACACCAAAGCCACAACCACTTTTCACCTCCACACTCCAGAAGTCCAGAAGTAACTAATCTGAAGTTTAATTGTGTTTTGGAAAGTCACATTTTAAGCCGTAATTAACTATTCCGAAGACCCTCTTCATGATCAGCAATAATGACGGGAGCGAAAGCCCATTAGTCTGACAGCCCATTATCCCCAAAACAAAAGCCCACAGGCAGGTTTTTTTTTCTTCTTTTCTTTTTTTCTTAGGATGGTGATGGATTTTTTTTTTTTTTTTTTTTTTTTTTTTTTTTTTTTTACATTTTGGGTAGTCATTTTGGCTCATTTGTCAGAGGGTTAGGTTAAGTTTAGGGTTATGATTGGGGTTAGGGTAAGGTTGATTATGACTAACAGGGACACGCTGAGGGGAAGGAATATAAGTCAATTAAACATTGTATCGCCATCCTAGGAAATCAAAGGGCAAAACCCTCACTGGAAATTCAGCACCATGGACAGGGTCAGCAGTCACTGAGCTCCAATGTGTATTTTCAGAGCAATAGACCGAAGGAGCAGTGGGTATTTGTTGTCAGGATAATGGGCCATTGGACCAAAGGGCTTTCAGTCCAATGGGACATTTCTCAGACTACTGGGGTTTTAGACCACTGTGCTGCTGGACCAATGGCATGGCACGGTCGAGGAGTTCTTCCCCTCTGTGTCAGCCATTGTCTTTTGATAGTCATGCATTATCCACTCACACCGTATCCATACTCACACTCGCACAAATTTCTTGTGCATTATGGTGCGAATAGTGATCAAAAACTACCTTGGATGCCTTTAAAGTGCCTTTAAAGTGACTTCCCCCTACTTTAACGTCCTGGACAACAGCTGAACTGACTTTACATGCTGCACCAGTAAGCTTAAAGAAAAATTTTCAACTTTCCTTCCACTTATTTAGTTCCACTCCAGTCATGGAGACTTGAATCATGTAAAAACACACTGACATGGGGGCCATTTGCACCTGAGTGCCATGTAGAAGGATACACAGAATCAGTACTTGCCTCAGATTTTTTTTTTTTTTTTCATAATGCCAGTACAGCCCATTGAATTGACATCAAATGAGAGAAACTAGGACAGGTATAAAGAGAGAGATGCAGTGATAAATGTCCGTCATGTATTTTACTGCTGCTGCTGCCATTATTATCACTTCTGCTGACAAACACACATTCAGTACACACACACACACACACACACACACACACACACACAGTTCGGGTAATAGCCGTGGTTTGTAGTAGTGTGACAAAGGGTGTTCTCTCGAGGGAACCATATTGTCACCAGACGTTTTAACCCACACACACAGACTCATTGATTATAATGGTAATATGGGCAGGTTTTGTGTCTCTGAGGAACCATACACTTGCCAGCCTATTAGTCACACTTGGAGGCTTGATTATAGCCTTCAAATTAAACCGGATGGATGGGAACACATCCCTCCTCAATGCTCTTTTGGGCATTTGTTCCTGTTTCCATCAAAACCCCCTTTCCCTCCCTAATCCTTCCTCCCCTCCCTCCCTTTCCTTCTTTTCCTTTCCTTTCCTTTCCTTTCCTCTCCTTTCCTTTTGCCTCCCTTTCCCTTTAGGGCTTTATACCCACAACAAGCTATTAATCTTCTAATTGAGGCTGATTGAGAGGAGGGGAAATAGATAGATTGGTTTTTAAATAGCCCACTGTTTAAATATCACCTCCTTCCATCCTCCATCTCTATTTCGCTCTGTCCCTCCCTCCCTCCTTCTTTCCTTCCTCCAGGGAGCTGCTCAAGCTACTGGAGGAGAGGAAGGAAGCAGGTGGAGTAAAAGACAGATGAGAGTGTGAGGGAGGATGTTTGCATTTACCTAATGGGGCTTTGTATCCCTGTGCTTCAGCCTGGCTGGAAGTTTAGCTGTCTAGCCTATAGGGTCAGACTGATATATGAGGCTGGTATTGGTCTTTGATTAAAAATCAGATATGGGCCTGTCAGTGCCATCCATAACAGAGGCTCCTAGCTTGCCCACATAAATCTACAACCAAGTAATCAACACCACATTCGGTTGTCAGTGGGAAGCTCTTAACTCAAATGGATTCAAATACAGCATTTTTTCTTGTAAAAAAAAAATGCCTGTCCAATTGATTTAAAAATCATTTAATCACCTTGAATTCTGATTTCCCCTCAAATTTACTTTTAAAGAGCTTCAAAGAAAGAAAAAAACTGTTCTCATTGTATGACAATGTCATATACATATTTTGCATCTGCTGGCTGAAGCACCTCATTGAGGCCACATCACTCTTAAATTGAGTGAAATATGTAATATGTCAGTACGTGATGCCATTGTTTTAGGGCTGCAGCATTACATCAGATAGAAAATGTCTACATGTCTTGTGCACCTTTTTGTACACATTTCCCTGGAATGCAGCAGGACATATTCAATACCTTTTGAAACACTGGCATCTCCACTAAAACTTAAAATACATTTCTGTTAGTTTGAACAAAGCTTGGCATCAGCAGGCTTGAAGAAGTTAAATCATTCCTGATCTTGCCTGGGCCCTCCTGGAGCCCACCTGCAGATCTTTGGCGATGCCCAGATCCCTGCTTTGACAGCCACTCCAGTGCACCACTATGCCGCCAGTGTTGGACACTCAACAAGATGAAAAGCACAGAGAAGTGAACTTGTTGGCCAGCTACTATCCTCTGATGAAAGTTCCCAATGAGGTTTGCCTTTGTGTTTGCCTTTGTCTGCTCGCGAACGGCTGTGTCTGCACACACTGCACCAACATGATCTCACTAATGAGTTCCCCTGGTTGAACAGGTAGGAGCTAATTTGTGAAGTTGAGAGTTGTACTCAAGAGTTTGGCACACCTGGAATGATTGGAAGTAAGAAGAAAACGCATTTGATTTCTTTTGTATGCTTTTTCTACACATTTATTTTGTTTCTAAAAGAGAAACTAGCATGAAGGAGGGGAGGAATGTAGGGACTAAACAGTAGGAGTATGAGTTTATATATTTTGTGTAATATTTGACACTAAATTAAGGTTGTTCTGTAATGTTATAATGCAATCCAGAGCAGACTATCTTATTATTCCAGCTCCAATCCACAAAAATCCAGACATTATTTTATCAAGACATTGAAGCAGTATTCTGTGTTGTTGTTTTTAGGGACCTTAAAGGCTGATAAACCAGTTCAGATAAACTGTGCAGTGACTACAACATCTCAACATGAGAAGAACAGAGAATAGAACCCATAGACAGAAGGGAGACATACGTTGGGATTACTATTTTTAGAGGAAAACCTGATCGTAAAGTAAAATCAATTAGTGCACATGTGAAATCCATCACCTGTAATAAGATACTGGAGAAAATCATGTACTTATAATCCTATGCAATGCTCCTTCTGTCACCAAAGGAGAACATTTTTCATTTAAAAAAAAGGGGCTGATATTTTTGGAATGAAGCTGTGGATATGATACTTTGTGCCAATAATCAGTATTTTTGTATACAATACATGACAATTATTAGGTAGAATTTTGTAAAAGCCTCTGTAAAAGCCAATTTCACCACAACTATTGAACCCCAGGATGCCAGTAATAGTACTTTTGTGGAACGTGATCAAAATATTGTACACAAATCAGTTGTCAGATCAGTAATCAGAGTGCTCATTGCAGAATAAGAACTAATGTATACTGATCAGTTCTTCTATACCTATGCTGCATCATGTCCTTATCAGCATCAGATATGAACAGTGCCAATTAGACTAGTTCTGATTTTTTTTAAAAAAGCCAACATCGGAACTGTATGGCTCAAAAGTAGTTTGAACCAAAACTTTTGTGTGAGTTCAGCTTTTTGCAATGCGAGACACAAAACGGAGACAAAGTAAAAGAGCCGGAGATAGAGGGAGAGAAAGTGAAAGCGACAGCGAGACAGAAGGGGAGGCGACGCAGGGATATCTTTAGCATGGACAGGCCGCGCTCAAGTCTCCTCTGCACTGAATCTGTTTCCCTCTGCTTCTCTGCCGGCAGATGACGACTGGAAACAAAGCAGAGACAGAGGCTGACAGCAACACAGCGGGACGCCCGATGTGGAACCACACAGTAGCTACATGGAGGCCTTTTACTGGCTAAGCCCTTTAAGCCACGCATGCAAACTTTTTCAAACCAAACTGAGAAAATGTAACCTGTCATCCTGAAACCTGCACTCGCTGAAAGTAGTTCTGTTTGTCTATGGAAGATTAAATGTAGTGACTATCAAACACATGAAAGCTGCTCACTGCTTTCTATATAAAACCAGGAACTGTTTTTCAGTTGTACCATCAGCATGTTGGCCAGTCAGCGATCCACAATAGGGAATCATGTAACATTTTGCATTATTTAGGTGTGAATAGTACCTGGTTGTACGAAGGTGCAGTGATGTAAAGTGAGATAATATAAATGCAGCCACACTCTGTGAAAAAAGTTGAGATGGGTGGTTGGTAGGTCAAACACACACTCTTTCCCTGAGTTGAAATGTGAGTCCAAGCGAGGCTGGCGTTTATTTGCTGATGTTAGTTTGCGAGCCAAGGCTTCCAAGCTAATGTTTCCTAACCTTAACGTCTCCTAACCTTAACCCTAACCCTTAACCTTAACCTTAACCCTAAGTGTTGGCCAACGATCTCACTTAGCTGAATACAACAAAGCCCATTGATGAGAGTACTCAGTTACAGACCCATATACCACAACACTGATACCATCATTCAAAATCTATACATAAATACATAAACATACATTATCTAGATTTTCACAATTTCATGCTGCAACATGGGGTCCTTGCAATTCAATCCCCATTTTTCCATAAGAAAGAAGATGAAGTTCCATTAAAAATCCAACTGACCCAAATTTAAAAGTACATGATTAAAATGTTGCTATTCCAACGCATCTTCAAAGCAATATTTTTCAGAAAAAAAAAAAAAAACATGACTCCATAGTTGTTGATGTCAGTATTTGTGAACCATTGAGCATTTTAAAGTTTCTATTTTTTAAATTGCATGCATTTTGTCCTTTAGCAGAATGTGTAAAATTCACCCTGAGGAGAGATAGAGTACCACCTTTTCAATTCTCTGATTAGCCTGTGAGCCTCTGGCAGTGGCTGGTCTTTATTGATTGGTTAGTATCTCCACGACATGCATTCAAATGGAGCAAAGCTGACACTTGGGCAACTTAAACTGCCATATTATGCGATGGGAGAGCGATTCAATAAAAATATCTCATTGCATTTCCATGTGGCAACTCAAAAGTAGCAGGGCTGCGACCTTTTACAGCAAGAAACACACTTCTTAACAGGAGTCTAAAGCCCCTCAGCTGCTCCAACATGAGAGAGATTGATTGAGAGGGAAAAAAGACAAAGAGAGACAGTTTGAAATGGACCCACTTACAGTTGGTGAATTGATGGATTGAGTCTAGCTCAGTGGGACCAATAGGACGGCAGCAGCAGAGGCCTGTCTTGTAATGCAGTCAGACCAAAGCAGACACTGACACTAATTGGGTAAGGTGGGTGGGCTGGGGAACAAAAGTGGAGCTTGTCTGTGTGTGTGTGTGTGTGTGTGTGTGTGTGTGTGTGTGTGTGTGTGTCAGATGGGTTCATGTTGGGGCAGCATTTTGGAGCCCTTTTTGTTTTTTATTGATTTGGAAATAAAAAACACAATTGATTCCATGCTCTGGTCTGTGTGTGAGAAAGCAAGAGACTCATTAATTGTGTGCATGAAATAAAGTGGTCAGGTCTTACAGACAAGATGAGTAATTTTGAGCACCTGAGTCCCTTCTGTGTGATTGATGCTTGCCATCAGCCTTTTGGCTGTTCACGTTCAGACTTTTTACTTTCCAAAAATGATGTCCATGGCATTTCAGCTTCATCAGAGGATTACAAAACGGATGTGACAGGAAAAGTGGGAGAGGGAAAAGCAATGATATGTAACAAACACGTGGGGAAAATGGCAGTTATCAATCTCTTGTACCAGAAAATATTGTTCACCTCAGCTTTCAGATTGTGAACACTTACAAACCTGCAGTTTGATGATTTATTAGACTTCCCACATTCCTGCCTGATTCATGACACCAACAAAGAAATACCTGCAGTCCAGTGTAGGTGATGACATTTTGATTTCCAATTAGCACTGATGAAACCCCCGTATTTTCTCAGACTTGCATTTTTATTGGATAGAAAGAATGTTTGGGTTTGTTTTCGCTGACCTCTGTCCTGCAGAGTAATTTCCCCAAGGAAAGAGTGAAGGCAAAAAACGAGTGGTTGGTGAATACGGGGCTCTCACAGGCAGATTCAATCATGGTATTAAAGAGACTTAAACAAATCATTAGGACAATTAACGAGTTGTGCCTCCCTGATGAAAATGAGATGGTCAATTAAAAGAGACCAATGAGAGGACGGTGGGCGGGTCTTAGTTGCCAGGTGGGTTGGGTTACTTTGGGTGGCGTGGGTTCCTGAAGCAAACATTTTCCAACATTTGGATGGACATGGAATTCTGTTGGTTGAATCATCAACAGAAAAAATAACAACTGTATTGACCTAAGTACACAAAACTATGAATCTCACAGTGCATTGCCTCAAGAAACAGCCAATCAGAGCTTCAAATTCTGTTGGCCCCTTAAAGTTGAGCTAAGCAGCTTTGAGTGGACTTTTATTTATTCTTGGATCATTTCAAAAATTGTGGTGTAGAGTTTTGTTCCTGATTATAACCACTGATTTGAAATGCAAAATTATAAAAGACTGAATATTTAAAGAGAGTTTGCGGCTTTCACTGGCACCTTCATCACAGTAATTGATGATGATGCTCATGGGTACTATTTGGTGCCAATTAGTTTGCCGAACCAACAGAAAAATGTGACCTCTCAGAAATGAAGGTGAAACATTTTGAAACATTACACATTGTAGTATTGTTTATTTATCCAAGACACTCCTGTGAATCAGTGTTGAGTAATATTGTGGTTCTGGTAAAAAGTAAAAAGTAATGTCTGGTAAGTCCTCCTGATTGTGCCATCCACCACACCTACCTCCTAATGCAATATTTTTCTCTTTTTTCCCCACTCGCTTTATACATCACAAAACCTGAAAAAATGACATTTCAGTGTATCTATAAATTGCAGAAATGTAAAATGCCAACATTTTTTCTTGGTGACTGGGCTGAAACACGATCTCAAAAGTATCACTGAGTAAATGGATTTCAAGAGTCAAAACACCAATCAGGAGCAGCCAAAGTTCAAGGGAACTTCAGCTTCTTCATGGTTTCAGATGAACTGGAAAACATTAATACTTGAAAATCACTGTTTTGAGTCTTTAAATCCTTTTTCTTAATTTTACAGTTTGACACAGATGCATCATTATGCATCAACACAAAAGCCTTCACTGGGGTGAGTAGAGCATTTGACTTTAGTTTTCTCTTATGTTTTTCTCTATGTCTACTCCTCATTAGGTTTGGGGGCATATCCACTGTCTGCAGCGAATGCACCATTAATTGACAAAGCAAGCAGTATCCCTCCTTAGTTTATGTCGATTTCAAACTGATCAGGTAGTACAACATAGTTTCTAAATGTCCAAAAGGAAGAGGAGATGAGAGCCCCACTGGGATATGCAGGAAATTAAATATTTAAGTAGTGATTCTGAGTGTTTTGGTAATGGACTCCCAGTGGAATCCAAAAAAACATGGGATTTTTCACTGTTCTCTTCCAGAGTAATTAAGACATTTTACTCATGTGAAATGTGCCTCAAACCTCATTTTCTGCATTCCACATTTTTTCATTGGTTGAGAAAGCCAATACTACTGTTTGGTTTCGGTACGGCTGTAATATTTGGCCTCAGGCTTATAGACAGAGAGCCAAGACACAAAATCACATTGCAAATACTTTCAAGCAGTTGTGTCTCGTATTCTCTGCTTTATTTCAGGCCAAAAGGAGGCGAAGCAGCGGAATCATTTTCATCCCGTGGCCTCATTCTATTTTTTTGTTAAATGCCTCTATATTGAAAAGTCTCGAAGAGCCGTTGGTGGGAGAACATGCAGAAAACACACAGACAGCCCCGAAAAAAACACAACTCCGACTCGTCTCCACCGATGCAGAATGTAACGGCAAACACATGACAAAAAAGAGAGAGTGAAAACGGAGATGCAAAGTTTCTGCAGGGCAACGATGGTATTTTTTAAACTGCTCTCGGCCTTCATGGTACTTCAACGGAGGAAAACAGATCAAGGAAAGTTGAGAGGGGGAAGGAGGCTGGAGAGGCAGGGGAAGGCAGAGTGGAAAGTTAGTGATGTTTGCCTTTAGGCTGCAGTGAAGAGAAGATAGATACTGACACCATGAATCACACAGAGGGGGGAGATGGGGAGGGAGGTCGCAGGAGGACACATGGATGGATGGATGGATGGATGGATTGGATCGAGGGAGAGAGGCAGGGAGGGAGAGTAAGGACTCGCTCCAGATCAGAGCATCAGCTAAATTCCACAAAATGTAAATGGACGTCAGACATCGAGGTAACAACAGGTGTGATAATGGCAGTAGATGGTAGTAAAGTATCATAAAGAGGCGTGATCCAAGCCGTTATGGGAATGAAATGGCTGATAGGCAGAGGGAAAGAGGTGGAAAAACGGGTTGAAGAAGAACGGCTGGAGGACAGGTCAAGTATCGCGGGGGTGGAAGGAGGGAGAGAGGAGGTAGTATGAGGGGAAGACATACATTTACCTCGATGTAATAAGATTCTTGGCAGGCAGTGTGGGATATGATCGGCTCTCTGTTACAGTCTGGTTGGTGACTCATTCTAGCAGAGAGAGAGAGAGAGAGAGAGAGAGAGAGAGAGAGAGAGAGAGAGAGAGAGAGAGAGAGATGGAGACAGAGAAAGAGAATATATCTTCAACTTTCTTCCACTATTCTCTTTCTGGCACACACCTAAAAAATGACTAAGCTTATGAAACAGGGGGAAACTAGGTGCTCAGCTTCCAGCGTTCAATACTGTGCAAATCCTAAAACGGAGGAGAAGACATTAAAGGAGAATCCATTCACAGGTGCTATTATCAATCTGTGATGTTCAGTGTGCCCCTGCAGTTATGATATGATGAGGTGTGAACTACTTTGACTACTTTTCCCTAAACTAGTGATTTCCCACATTTCCCAGAATGCCTTTCGACAACCCCCGTAGAACTCACCTGGAGCTGATGCATCCAGGAGGCTCCTTGTTTTTCTTCTAACAAGGTGGGATGAGATAATCCCACTCAAGTGGGATTATCTCAGATTTCAGCCTGAGACCTTCACCCCAACTCATTCATTGATCCAAGGGTGCTAGTAGTGCCAGAAGTTACTTTAACACTTATACTTGTTCTGAAACAAGTTCAATTGCATTGGCAGTTTTTTTTGTCTTGTTTTATGAAAAATAAGATTTTAGTACATGATCCTTTATAATCCTGATCTGGAAATGACTAATATCCTAGACCATATTGCTTAATATAATATCATCAAAAGGTTAAGAGCCACTAAATGGCAAAACACTTAAACTATGACTACACACTCTTGGTTGATTCTCTGATACAAAAAATAAATATGGATAAAAATAATATGGATATTATAGATGCAAGCACACTATATCCAAATGATAGTAACTGTGCAGTAGTGTGTTCTTCTCATGTAGCCCTTAGTGCACATCTCTTTCCCTCTTCTTTTTGTTAAAGGATCATGTTGGTGATTTTGAATGTTTAGTCTAAAATCTACTAAATGTCTGAACTTCAAGTTTCTGCTAATCTTTTCCCCAAAGCAAGCAGTCATATTTTAGAACTCCAATATTATTTTTCCTCCCTTTTATCCAGCCATCGGTTTTGATTCATTCCACTATGATATGAAAATAAACTTTCAGAGACTTCAAACTTTCTTCACACCAATATTCCATCACTGTAATAAAGTCATCCACATTACTTTTCCTAAAAGCAGCAGCACTGTTGGGTTTTGATGACTTGAAATTGGGTGGAGTGAAATGGTGCCTCCACCAGAAAATAGTCCCTGGGCAAACATTTACTTTACACAGCCAACAATTCTGTTCTGTGGTTTACGAATATTGACAACTTTGTTAGCCACCGAAGCAGAACATTATAAAGGCGGCTTTTTTTAACCAAAAATTCCAATTTGGAAATCAAGGGATTATGTGGGAGTGAGAGGGATTATAAATGTGCTCTTTAGTACCCTGCATCTTTGAAAAATGGTTTGTTGCAATTTTGCTTAAGTGTATGTGTATATAAGTGTGTTTGGTGTGTTCATAGAGCATATGTACTGTACAAAAACATGGCTGATGTATTATTTTTGTCAATAAACTGCATGTCAGCTTTACCAAAACACTCACTCATTCAAAAAAAGAAGTGACATCAGCACTGTTCGCAACGTCAGAAAAGAGTCTTTCCAGTTAAAGTAGAAACTAAATCTCATCCTGCACTGCAAACATGCCGACTGGCTGCATTGTATCCTGGTCTATTCAGGCTGCTGTTGGTGCAGACATTGCTATTTCCTCCTCCATGATGGATTTCCTCCCGTGCGATTGTAAAATGTAGGAGTGACTACATTTGGATGCAGACTCCTTGAGAAAAATCATACAAAAGAGAAAACACATCAAAGGGTTTCCTACCAGAAGGTGCATAATGTAAAATCATTCATAGTTGAGAAGCTAAATATGAAATTTCATGCCTGAGTGTGGCTCCAGATTGGGCCACTGCTATATTACCTTGTGACTAAAGTGAATAAACAGTGGACACTTAAGTATAAAAATTAATCAAACGCATCACTTATTTCTAACAGAAAGTGAAAGGATTGGGCTCTATTCACTTTAATTCAAGTCTATTCAGAGTGGATTTTTTTGAGTGAAGGCTCCATCATTATTGTCTAAATTGTAGTTTCTGTTGGCATTTCGATTTGAGCGAAATGAAGGTCAGTTTAGTCCAAGGCTGGTTAAGTGAGAGCAGCTAGAAGTTGGACTTTGTGATTTAACAGCCTTTGTTCTCCAGTTTCTCCTCTTCTGCCCAGCGGTCCGCAGAGAAATTGGATGGTATGAAGGGAAGGAGGAAAGAAGAGACAAGAACCAGGCCTCCCAGCGAGAACAAATTCTGTGTCAGCAATCTGTCTCTCTCTCTCCAATTATCAGCCTGTGATACCACGAGGGAAAACAAGGTCTCACACACATACACGCGGCCTAAACAGACACAGATCCCTGCTTTGTCTACTGTTTTTAGGTAAGTCGGCATGCGAGGAGATCAGTGCAGTGCAAATACCAAACTTTACTGTGTGCACTCCTGCCGCTCTGCGCCTGTGTTTTCACCAAGGCTTAAAGCAATATTTCACTTTGCTCGAACATTTTCACTTTTTAGAATGCCTCGCTCTCCCAGTTGGACGACAGAAGCCTCCCCCGAGAAGTGTGGGAGGAAATCACTTGCAACACTGCCATCTTGCAACATTGGAATTTAATAACTGACATTTCAGCGGAGCCAAAAAAGAGACGCGGAATACACACAAAGATGACAAACAAAGAGGAGCAGGTAGGACTTTAGTACAGAGGCAGAGCGATAATCCAAAAGAAAGAGGCTTCCTTCTCTCTACTGCCAGTTCTCATTAAACCTCAGCAAATTCCCCTGATTTCTTTCAAAAACATGAGTAAAAAGGTGATGAGCAAATAAGCAAAAACTTTCTGGAACATTAGTAGGAAAAACTTTTTTTTTTTTAATTACAAAATTTCAAATATAAGAAAAACATTTTTAATAGTTATTAAAGTGATATGTCTAAATGTCAGATAAGTGATTACTGTCAGATTTCTTGTGTTCAGATGATGAGTAAAGGCAAAAAAAACAACTGTCTCACCATTTTCCCAAAATGTTTGTTCATAAAATGAAATCAAATATATTTTGTTCAGTGAATTTTCATTTTTGTTTTTCTCAGTAATATTACTTCTCTCTTCCCAGTAACTAGCAGTGTAACAAATTACAATTTCAAAGCTATGACAGAGGGTTGCTAACAAACAGCAGGCAGCTTATGCAACTGTATAGAATCTAACAATAAATAAAATTCACTCTTGCATAGGCCATTAAGTGTGATGAAATTCTTTAATAGGATTCCCCAGTGTGATTAATGTAACATGACAACACAATATCATATCAGGTACAAAGTATGATCTGTGTGCCTTAATGAAGGCAGCGATAAGCCTACAGGATTTATTTCCACATTTACCCGATCTGCAGCCCTCCTCCTGCCTTGACAGCAGCGTGACTTTGTCCTTTCATGTTGCTCATGTTTATTCCCACAACAGCTTCTTCTGGAGAGAACACAGTCGTTAGTAATCCATTTCTCTGCCAGACCAACTTTTCCAGTTGACTTGCAGAAACTGTTGGCAACAAAGTTCTTGTATTGTTTCCTTTCTATTATTTTCATCACTTCTTTTTAACATTGCTTGTGTGTTTTCGGTTCCCCCGCTGAATGAAATTACTTTTGCCATCTGTCCGTTTTGGATGTGACTGGTTACATTTAATGATACTGGAATACATTCAGTGATACAGAAAAATGCATTTGTTACAAAAGAGGTGTATTTTTTAAAAAAAAAATACTGTTTTTTTTGTTTTGTTTTTTTGCCTTGTTTTCAGAGTCTGGACTGCTTTATTCTGACAGCTATGAAAAAAAAGTTTAAAACTCATTTCCAATGTGATTCTTAATGTGAAGAGACTAATCATTTTCAGCATCTCTGGAACTAAACAATAATAATTCATGCAGATTCAGCAAATGCACATTATCACTATTTTCAGTCTAGCAGAAATTACTATATTAAAAAAGAATTTTGATTATACAACAATTCTTGGGCATCATCTTGGACAGCAATGACCATTAAGGTTTTTTTGTTCCAACCCTCAAACCCTAACCCAAAGGATCTGAGGGAACTAGCCAAAAAAACAGGTTAAGGTTAGGAAAAGATACTATTAAGGTTGGAGAAAGGTTTGCTGTGATGGTTAAGGTTAGGAACAGGTCAGGGCTAAGGTTACAAAACATGAGCTAATGTTCACCAATATTAGTTGTTTTTTGCTGTTTTTTGGCGGAGAATAATCACTGCAGGAATATAGTTAGGGCTAAAGCCACATAAAATAAAAATAATAGGTATCAAAGTTTGAAGTTGTCCTAGGATAAGGTTTTTGAAAAGCATTTATTTTATTTTTATTTTATTTATTTATTTTGAACATGTTGTATAAAGGACAACAGACAATGCAACGACAGGGCAACAAAAGAAAAGTACAAAAATAAATAAATAAATAAATTCAATGCTATTTCCTACATGGCCAGCACATGTTCAAAAGGAAGTAGGAAGAAGTTAAAAACTTATAGGATCCTACCCCTTGAGTTCCTACATATTACATATATATTGTATTATACTTAAGTAATTATCATCCATATTAAATTATTAATCTATGAAAATATAGGAAATATAGAATCTGTGTAATTAACATCAATATTGTATTATTTTAGCATTATTTTATGCTATTGATATTTGGAGGCATTCACCAAACTGAGGAAAAACCACACTGAAATACTTTAAACTGCTCTTACTGTAATCAAGATATTTACTGAAAAAAAATAAAATAAAAATAAATAAATAATAGTTCCATTTCTACATTTTGCCTCTGCAGTCATATTTTCTTGCCAGTTTTGGGCCAGCAGAGGAGCAGTGCCACTGGCTGGTAGAACTGATGTGAAGGTCTGGGTACCAGTGTAGCTGGATAGAGGTGTCCTGGTTACATTTTAACATCATGGCTGAGTGGTAAATGATGAAAATCGCTCCGCGCTATATGTGGATTCCTGGGTAAAGAAATGTCACAACCAGAGTTTGAGTTCAAATATTTAATGCCGGGACTTTTATATATGAAAAGCCCACACAAGCAAAGTTTCTCATCTCTTAATACTCGGAGTACAAACCGTACTGACGCCCACAGTCTTTTGACCTTTTCACGTTGTTCATACTTGTGAATAACAGATATCAAGACCTGTGGATTGTAAGGTAGCACTACATCTGGGTCAAATCTTCTCGGAGTCTGAGGTCTAGTCGGCGCGGAAGCAGCGGAAATGTCAAGCACGGGGGAAGCAAACTTCTCGTAAATAAGTTGTATCGTCTACTCAAATGTCATCCATGCCACTGATACAATTCAAATTACTTCTGCACTCTTGTTACCTTTGAAAAACACGGTTTTCCTGAGCCTTGAATTTCTCATTTTTCGAGACAGCTTGTTTTCATACAGCTCGTTTTCAAGATCATTTAAAGGCCATAATTGTTTGTCAGTCACGATGTCAAGGATCTAAGTGGTGACGGCAGTTTTGGTGATACTGCCGATGACTTGTCTCATCCTGTTTGTGTGACTGTCTGCACTGACACCTCGCATTTACCTCTCTTGACTGTTCTGCCTGTGGGTTTCATACAAGTATTAAACATTACACTACAATATAAAACATAAGAGCCCACTGGGACAAATAAAGTTGAAATTGAACTTAAACAAGAACTTGAAAACCCATTTATCTGAGCCGCTGATTACATGCTATTTTTTAGGAAAACTACAAAACACAGTTCTCCTTGGCCATCAGTGTAGAATAATGATCAAACAAACAATAAATCATTCTTGAAATAAAATGACACTGAACTGAGCTCCTCAGTTTCTTTCTTTCTCTTTCTGTCTTTGTTCTAAGGGTTGTTTTTACTTGGCAAAAACAGCAGCTGGCTGGAAAAGCATACAGCTGTATCAAATGTTGATACATATTTAAATAAAAACTCTTCATGCTTCATGCAGTCGGAACATCCATCAATTCCTTCCAACAGGCTGTACTTGTCAGCTTAAAGTTACTGGAACACATTTGTTTTCGAGGACTGCTGCTGATGCTGACACACAATTTTGGATTAGGGGACTTCGGTTTGGTTGTCCCACTTTTTTTTTTTTTTTTTTTGGCTTTGATGTGGGTTCGAATCACTGTACCTCCTAAAATCGATTTTAACATCAGCAGAAAGCTTGGTGTTGAGGTGTTGGGGTGGGATGGATCTCTTTTCTAAAACCTGTTGGACAATTTTAAGAATAATTAGCCAACTTGTACAAGACTGCTATGTCGGATTCAGCAAACACCCTTAACTTCAAGAAACTTAGATGATCCTCTTCATTTTGATGAGTTGTAAATGAGTTATTGAGACTTGTGGATTTGTGCTGGTGGGAGCTCAAAAATGTCACAAAAAGGCAGACAAGCCAGAAGTTTCATTCACAAAAATGACATTCAAGAGAAACTCAACTGTGAGTATCTATGGAGTCATTTCTCAATTTAAGGCATTAATATATTGTTGTAATTGAAATAAGTTAAGATGAGATAAAGTAGGGTATGCTTTATTAGGGTATGCATTTTCTTTCGACTCAACATCATGGACAGATACCAGCAGGTAACTGTATCAATAGGATACAGTTACCTGCATGTGTCTGCATACATACAAACCCATGTATGCCTCAACCCTGTCTCCTAAAAATTTCACTGTCATACAACTAAACCGCAAAGTCAATTACATTTCGATGGGAATGTATTTTGTTGTGGATTACTTTGGTTTGTAACGTAACAGTTTGAGACTACTAAATGCACCATCTGAACTCCTCCAGGCTTAATAATTCTATTTTCTACACAATCAATCAATTAATCAATCAAGAGGGAACCACACTTTAATTTCATTATTCAACCTGTTGTATAATGACAAATAAACTTCCTTGTATCCTTGTATCCTTGTATCCTTGTAACACAAGAACATTTGTAATCCCTTAGTCTGACGTTTTTCAGTTGTAACAATATCTAGTGACTTATGGTGCAACTGAAGCTCTTTGGCTGAGGACCCTGTAGCAACAACTCAAGGACCCCTGGAAGCCCCTGGACCCCACTTTGACAACCACTGCATTAGTCATCAAATGCCACTCAAACTATAACTCATACAAAATACAGTTATAGAGACTATTATGTTGTAAATGAACTGCACGCAGCTAATAGCTGTTTCTTTCAGAGTGGGTGTTTTTTCCTTAATTGATGAGAATTTACAGCTCAGAATCGTCCTCATCACCAGCGGCTGTTTCATACGAACGTGTTAACAAAGAGTATGTTCATGATAGTCGGCTAAATGCTAACACTCTGAGTAGTAAGTGATTAGCATGATCTCAAAAGTGAGAAAATGAGAACCATTTAGCTAAAGCCAATTTGCTGAGCAGTGACCGCTTAGCCGCTTAGCTCCTCCTAGTGTGCAGCTTTCCCTTTGCTGCAGAGGCGAATTTAGTCCTGAACGAGCCAGTCTAGCCTGGATTTATGCAACACGCCGGTGATGGGTTAGAGCAAAATCTAGCGGCTCATGTAAAAGTAATATTTTACACAGTGGCTAATGAGATCTTATTTGCATGATTTTCTCTCTCCCCCTCAGTCACTCCATGGGAGGAAAGAGGGGAAGAGGGAGTGTGAAGAGAGAAGAAAGAGGCGAGCAGGCAGTGTGAAGGGCGCCACTGGGACGGCCCAAGTAAATCTGAATATTCATGGAGGGGATAACTAGTGTACTTTGCGTTTACTTTTTCTCTCTCTTCCATTGACTCTCCCATCCTCTGCCTTTATAACTGAAATTATCATGACGCTACGACGGACAACCCCCTCCACCCCCCAATCCGTCATAAATTATTCATTAGAGTCTTGTTTTGGAACGCTGGTTATTGTCCTTAGAGGTACAATTACAATAAATCACAAATCCATTTTCCCCTATCAATTCTCTCCCGTCTTCATTTTTGTACTATATAGCTAAAATTAGAGTGACTCACAATGAAACCCAAAACGATTTTCTACTATCAATTATTCAGATGTGACCAAGCCCTCGCAATGGATTGCAATGTTCAAAACCCACTGGATTGAGCTGAAGCACTCGTGCACACATCGAATCTTCAGTGTGTGTTCCAGATAGATGGTTAGATAGACAGATAGAATACTTTATTTATCCCCAGAGGGAAAATCTGGTGTTGCAGCAGCAATTCACAGAAATGGCATTAAAAGGCACACATAACTTACAAAACACACACAGTGAGGTGTGTGTGTGTTCATCACAAAATGTACACATATACCCAAAACTACTATACTAAATCAAATAAGTAGAATAAAAACAACCAGGGGTTAAATTGGGATTTGTAAGTAGAAGCCTCAGTACAGGAGGTTGGAGCTTACATGGCACACACACACAGGGAGGACTGAATTATGCCAATATGATCAGTAAGCCTAACATTTTATTCTTTTATGTCTTGGGATGATTTTTGAAGGATTTAGAAGTAGAAGTCTCCGTTTGCCCTCATCCTGGAGCACAGTGTGTTTACAGAGCGACCGTGCTGCTCTGTAGGTGAGTGCTGGTTGGTTACTCTCCCCCCTCTGCCTCTTCTTGATGTGTAATGGCGGTTGGCAAGCCATGAAATGGTTATGGGCACCAACTGGTACGGGTTTATCACCCACAGGGCCTCCCTCACAGGGTTATTATGGTTAACTAAAACTAAAAACTAGATTTGAAAAAAGAAAAAAGAATAGTTAACAGAAATCAAAATAAATACTAGACTAAACTACACAAAAGCTGAATCCATATTGTGTAGTTACAAAAGTAATTAAAATTGAATAAAAATATACTGAAAATGTCTCTAGTCTTTGTCAGTTTGGGCTTAATCTATCAACACAACCAGCCTGAGGAGCCGTTGGTGCGGATGTGTGAGACTGGCACGTCGACATGACTGGGAGTCATCTGCCCTCACAAAGTATTGTGTTGAATATGGATTGGAATATCAATTCTGAACTTCTTTAATCTTGCAACTGAGAACTGCCCCCTTTTATGAAAAATTAATAAACTAAAGCTAATACTGAAACTAATAACAAACTAAACTAAAACAAAACATAAAAAAAAAAAAAAAAAAAAAAAAAAAACTAAGCTGAAACAAGCAAATCCACCCTGGAAACTAACTGAAACTGAAAAAAAAACTTGTGAAAAATACAGAACTATACTAACTCTGCTTCCTCCGGCCCCACACCCTCTCCCACTCCCCAAGATGATCCCTGGGTGGGCGGCCATTGGGGGTATCTTTTCCAAATTCCAATTTGGGGCTTTAAATTGTTGCTTTTATTCAAACAAGGTAAAAACACCTGCTAGGTGGGATGAGATAATCCCAGCTGTTTCCAATCAACTTGTTTACAGAATTTTCTTGAATCAGTAGACTTTTTTTATCCTAGTGGCTGCCTTATTAAAACTAAAAATAATACTATACAACTTGTCAAGAGGGAATGTTGCAGTGTTACTATTTAATTTCTTAACCCACCGTCTCTCCACTTCCACTTTAGAAGGAATAACCTGACTATCTGCGAGACTGATCAAATCATCTGGTCAACTCAGGCAACCAACATTAAGCTAGTCTGCTTGCATCGTCTGGGCCGAAGAGAACAAATCAATTTCCTGAGCCACATCAGAAAAACACATCCACAAGAGAGATAGAGAGTGTCTTTCAAGAATTGATTAGTGTTGGGCAAGTTTGTGCTTTTGTGTCAGATAATGGCGGCGGCATTTTGTGCTGTCTGCAGACAAAAAAAAAAACAACAAACAGCACAGAGGAATGCACTTGGCGGTGCCTCTCATGGAAAAAAGCGCCATCTGATCTGCAACGCTCTACCTCCCATCACCTTGGGAATATTGGCACCCTGGAGCGCTGCCATGACAACCAGACTAATCAGACCTCCATCTGATTATCATGGGAGAAATAATTAAAGCACTGAGAGACAAGAAGAGACTGCACAAACACACACACACACACACACACACACACAATGCAATGAGACATGTGTAGCAAGTACGTGGCACACAGACAAATGCAGATGACAAGCAAATTCACACACAGACAGACCCAGTGGCACACACTAAATGAGATATGCAGATGCACCCACATATAGACACTCAAATATGCACGCACACACACACAAACACACACACACACACACACACACACAGTCTCGGTGAGGTAGCAGGTCTGTTTGTGTCTGGGTCATTGCATAGATTACAGTGTAACCCCAGCAACAGTTTAAAGGTATGCAGACGTGGTTAGTGCGACTTCTGAGCAATGCTTCAGAAACTCAGGAAGTTGGCTGATGTGGTAAAACTGTTGAAATGACACGGTTCAGACACACAGTCATTGCTTAGAGAGGACTTAGCTCTGGTTAGCTGGAAGTTTGACAATTTATAGTGTGACATCTAATGCAATGAAGAACACGGTTCAACATGAAAGAAGATCTACATCAGTCTTTTTCTGTCTGATATCAGTATAGAAGCAGCAACACAACAACATCAAACCCAATCAATGCACTTTAAGTCTTATCTGTATATTATACTCGCAAAGTACAGAGTGAAAATGAACAATCATTTTGAAATGCTGAAACAAAACCAGAACTAGTCCTCCACAATTAAAAATTATTCTAAAAGTGCAGAGTATGTTAAATAAAAACAGTAATAGTAATAGTGAATAATAGTGTCCTGCGTATACATTTATAGTTTCCCTGCCTTCAGCCCAGTACATGCTGGGATAGGCTCCACGCGTCTTGTGACCCTGATTAGGAATGAGCAAGTATAGAACATGGATGGATATGTTTACATAAATGCTTAACAAAAAGTGGGAAGTTGAATGCACAATCAATAACCAGGGGGATGCTCAAGATGACTTATAACATTCAATCCAACACCTCAAATCTTCAGGAGCATCTTCCAGCTTTACACACCCAAAAATGAAAAGTAATTACTTTAGTGGCAATGAAATAATCAAATGGATGAAACATCGAGTGGGTTGGGAATTAAATATAAAAAGTGTCACTTATAATCAACAAAGTAATGCAGTATGTTACAAAATGGGCTTTCAGCATGCAATTCCTTCAGTGGCTTAGTTGATCGAAATGGCCCTGAGTCTGGTCTATTGAGACTGCGCCGCATCTTCTGTAATGTATTTCTAACTGTCCTCTGCAAAGAAGCGGAGGACTGGGGGATTAACACCAGACATGTGATGTTTGTTGTAAATATTTCAGATAGATAAAAAGTGTTTTGTTGTTCAACTCCACTGTAGCTAAACAATAAAATGCACCCTGGTACATCACCATTGATTGTTTTCTACATTGATGTAATGTCTTCAGGTGAATTTTGCCTTTATATATGATCAATATGATCTTGAAACTCTGGTTATACTTACAAAGGAGGTTTGAGCATATCGTTCCAGCATTAACTGCGTCAACTCTGTGCCCATGGGTGCTTTTTTTTATTCTTTCTGTGGCTGAGCTTTGTTCAAAGCCACATAACTTCATTTAAAATTCTAGTGCAGATCCCAGGGTTTCCAAAGGGAAGGTTTCCAAAGGGAAGACAGGGAAATTGGTATAAAGTGATGCACAAGACATGTAGATATTTTCTCTTTTATGTAAAGCTTCAGCCATAAAACAATGGCATATTGGGTTTGAATATTTGATAAATATGGGTGTGTTGTAATGAAATGTTGCAGCCAGTAGATACAGAATATCGATGTGACATGGTTGTACAATATCATTAAATGTTTTTTTTTTCCCCCTAACTTTGAGGCTACTCATGGGGAATTTTTCAGAGTTGAAGGTCTTAATAATGTAAAAGAAAGGCAAAAATTATAAAGTGTCTTTGTCTACTACCTTTAACACTCCCGTCTGTGTGACTTATCTTGGGTGGGGTGGTGTTATCCTCCCTCTTCCTCCCCTCCCCTATTCACGTTTCACAAATGCATTTACAATTAGCGTGATATGCATGAATGTGCCGACCCACAGAGAATAACCTTTGGCAATTCAAAACTAAGTAATGGTGATGAAGCAGCAGCTTGAGGCTCATTCCACAGAGGATGACTCTTGATTCAAACCACAAGAAGTGTAACATGGCATGTATAATTACATGCAAAATGCATAATATTAAGTTTACTGGAATGTAAAATAAGCTATTTGGAATGACTGAGTGCTGAACGAGGACCACATGGTGAGACCTAAAGATGACCAGCTGAGTTTTTGGCAGCCAGTCACACTGGTGAGCAAAGTGGCTCTGCATACAACTATTATCACTGTGGTACATCCAGGTTGTTTTTCCCCTCTGCTCAGCCAGAAGAACGAGACACAGCTGAGAGTGAGAGCTACGAAACAGAAACCTGATCGCAATGTTGAGTGGAGAACACTCACAGATTAAAGGAGAAACCACAGAGAGAACATGCCACACAGATGCAGCGATCGCATTTCTTTTCCTTTTAGTGGTAACTGGCCAGCTTATCTTGCTGTGCTACTTCTGCTGATAGGTGAAGTCACTCCTGAAATGACCATTATTTAGGTTGTCAAACAAGTGAATGGGCAGAGCTTCCTTTTGAAGCCAAATGAAGATTTGTGAACACTAGGACCTCCTGAACGGCCATGACAGTTATAAAGTTATGCAACATTGTCATTGCGGTCAAATAGCATAATCTATGTCTGCATGGGTGAAATTATCACTGTAAACAAAGCCAAGCAGACTTGCATTGCTCATCTTTAATGTTAGTAGCTAATTAAAATTATATTGCATAGTGAGTGGTTTTGACAAACCACACTGAAAGTTTGTAAAAACATAATTGATGTTTGATGATGATGAAAAAAAACATGACATGAGAAGCGACACCAAGAAAACTGAAAAGGCTGATGGAAACATCACTTTCAACAAGAAAAAAAACAACCTTGAAGAAAAAGACACATCCTCTTAATGACAGTGAGCACTGGGATTTATGGAAAATGTGGTCTTAATCATGAAAAACCTCTGCATTAATAACACCGGTAGTCTGAGACAGATGCTACTAATCATCTTGACAGTGTTATTGTTCTTCCACGGTAATTATACGGAGATATCACAAAATATATGACAAAGATATATTGATGTTTTAAAAATGCTACATGTAGTACCTTTAAATGCTTTGTAATTCAGAAGATAATATAGCAGCTGTATCAACATCTCTTCATTATTTTCCCACAACAATGAATCAGTTTCCAGCTGGCATCATTTATGTTATATATTATGATGTGGGGTTAATAATACACTGGTGACACTAATTATTACTTGTCTTCCACTATATGTCAGGCTTGTTTCTCTTCTTTAGCACTGTGGGTAATCAGATGTGTCATGGTATTGGACAGAAAACACAACATCTGTTGGCTATGCCTGTGATCTGCGGGCTCCTCTGCTTCTCTTGGAAGTTTACTCCCTGAAAGGAAATTTGAGGAATTGTTTTATTTTAGTTTTGCTTAATGTTGTGAGGAAAGAAGTCTTTGCTCTGTGTGTTATCTCGTTATAAGTTTCGCTGGATGACAGTATCTGCTAAACACATAGAGTATATAGTAGAATAATGTGCTCAGCAGTGTTGTAATATTGGTACATCACAATGGAAACATTCACTGTTTCTAGCAGCGACACATAAAGTGAAGTAGCCAATATAATGAGTGCCGGTGTGCATGACAGTGTTCTCATGTCACTTAGTGGAGATGAGAACTGTGTCGGTGTGTGTGTGTGTGTGTGTGTGTGTGTGTGTGTGTGTGTGTGTGTGTGCAGGCAAAACCCTATCCATTTTCTAATATCTCCTCTGTGCCAGTTGTTTCAGTGGAAAAGTGTGATAAAACACTCAGTCCCTCTCTCTGCTCTCTCCTTCGAGCTCGGTTTTTATTTGATAGTCCCCTCTCTCTCTCTCTTTTTTACCTTCAGGCTGAGTGTTTACTCTTCCCAATAAATGAGGGTTTAAATCCAGGGCAAAAACATTTTCAGCTATGTACTTAAGTTTGAGCAGTCTACTTGATGCTACGACGAGGACAGCTTTGTTTATCTTATCTTACAAAGGAATAGTGGGTTTACTAGAGACTTTTTACTCTAATAAAATAACTCAAATGTGTCGCAAGTGACTGACTTGACCTGCTGACTGATCGACTGAATGCTTGGCTGGTGGTTTAGGTGGCCACCACCCACCTGGTGTCTCATCTTGACTAAACAATCCTATTTCACCATTATTCGATGTAGCTCTTAGCTTATCTGTTTTACCTTATTAACATTTTTTTGATTTAACACAGGGATCACACAGACTCTTAAAAACTGGAGGAGAACAGGCATCATTTTTGAAACACCCTCAACCAACAGGACTAGACCAGACTCCTATCTGTGTAAATGAAAGGCTGCCGATATCTAATGTTCTGGCATGTGTTTTTTCAATCACAGTTCACTTTTAGGGATGCTGTGAAATTATATATAATATGGAGTGACAAAATTTGTTCCAGGGGGCATAAAAACAATGTTTTGCTTTCACGGAGGCTTGTATGCTGCACTATATCCCTAGTCTAAAAGAAACGTCATGTCAGAAGAAGAGTCATGTCAGGCATCTAGTCAAGTCATAGACATAGTTTTTAAAAAGCATCAAATAGTTTTTTTTTTTTTTTTTTTTCATATGAATTCCACAGCATTAAAGCAGGCCAACAGTTGTGTTTTGTGTTTTTGTCTAGGCCTGACTCCTACTTCTGCGATCTGTTGTAATATCAAAGTTTTGCAGCAATACGCAAAATCTGAAAGTATGATTGTGTTATGTTGATGTGCCATCATCTTTAGGATTTGGGGTTTTCTCATTGTAAGCTGATTGAGTATCCATTCTGCTATCTGATATTATTTCACTCCCCCTCCTAGCTGTTCTGTAGGACAGTAGTGGTAGTATCTTCCTCTCATTGTTACTGAGAGCTGGATCCTGGCTGGATGCTCCAAATGCTGTTAGCCTCCTGACATTGAGGTGGACTTCCCCCCAGCTAACATTAAAAATAATTTGGAAGAATCAAAGCTCATAAAAAGATAGGGAAACTAAAAATGCGATGATACATAGTGTTAAAGAGGTTTATGTTTTCTGTGGTGAAGCATTATTTTTTAGGACAGGCTTTTGCACACCAAGTCCGTATTTTTCACATGCGTTTTTTTCCCCAATAAAAACTGTTATGGAGAAACCTTGCACACTGAGTCTGACACGTTTTATTGGTTCCATCCAGTACCAAGGAGGCGTCAAGAGCAGCGGGGAGCTTGGCAGGCAATTCCAACTGTGCTAAGTCTATGTCACAGCATTTTGAGGCTATGACGCACAGACCAGATCCTGGTCAGCAGCTGTCCTGGGATCAGTCTGTGTATCACACTTTTCTGCAGAGCTGACAGTCTCAGTGTTTCCATGCTGTGCTGGAGATCCCAGCAGATCCAGTCATGTATAAAGGCTGAGTTGTGGTGGCCGCATTGCCCAGATTGTGCACACGTGTTTATACCTTGTTGACAGTTTATTAAATTGTTCCATCAACTTATTAAGCTTGCTGCAAAAAAACGCAGAAACTCAAACCTGTTCCGAAAACTTTGATGACAGACAAACGTGTCGGGTAGTGGGTGTGTAAACAGCTTGAGGTAATGTTTATTTTTAAATGTGCAGCAGTTTTAGACCAGAAATACAGACTTGGTGTGCAAAGGCCTTAAGAGAATATTTTTGTTTTCATTATTCTCAATGCAGAATACCTGGCACTCACAAACTATGTCTAGCTTTAATGGTTTATATTAAGTCATGTTAATAAATTAACATTAACATGACAGCAACATCAACAACATCTTGACTCTGTAGTATGTGCCATGCTGCATCATCAGTACAGATCAGTTGAGTGGAGCTTCCCACAGGAAGAATCAGGTAATGCCTGTATAATATCACCAAGCTTGTTGAGGCTCTGCTTATATTACTGGCAGCAAGGAATGCCAGAACATTATTGTTATGGATTTGCATATACTGAATTACAATATTGCACCATTGAGTTGTATTGTGAATGGCATCTGAGATGGCAGAATGCAATTATGTAATTCTAACTAAGGGGTGGAAATGGGAACAATAAATGTGGCTGTTATATAACGTAAATTAGTGGCAGTAAATATTCCGCAACTGTTTGTTATGTACTTCTCTTCGTTGTAGCAAAAACAGTTGGTGCAATGCATCTACTGCACCCATAGAAATCAGATGGAATGTGGACTACAAAGCTTTGCCCAAATATGGAAAACTGGATCAAACATATTTCCTCTCTGGGGAAAATCCACACTCTGTAATTTAGAAATTTAATTTTCTTGAGTTTACATGAAAACTTGCACATCTTTATCTGCACATTTTGCTCTTAAGTGGGACCGGATCCACTGAATTCTGTTGCCGCTTCCCAAACCAAATCATTATTTTGCTAACAAAAAATTAACCATGTGCCTCTCATTAAATATGTAGCTAGCTGTTCTGTGACTGGCTTTACCTGATGAATGTACAACTACCCTCAGCTTGCTGCTGATCTATGAAAATACAGCTGGTTATCTAGTTACCATTTCCAGTTTTGTGGTCGATCTGTTCTTTGCTCAAGGACAACAACAAAATTATGAAGGAAAAGACCACCTATATTTGATCGGGGTAATGCTAACAACAAAATGCAAAAGAAAAAAATACTTCTGAGACCTTCTGAAGTTCACTAGTGAGTCACTGTAATATTTTTGGATTAATAATAGCTGACATTTTGTGTTAATATTCAGTACCATTAAATTTGAACAAAATATTCCAAAACAATGTTTAATGAGTGTTTTCCCCAGAACTGTATTCTTGTCAGAGCCTCTGAAACAGCATGGGACACTGAAACTCTACACTGAAAGCCATGCTAATGAAACTCTTAAGTTATGGACTTTTTAGTTTTGGGGCTCTATTTAAACAATCTAAGTGAACGGTCTGAAGAGCATGACCAAGTGTGTTAAGGGGTGTCCAAGTCCACTTTTGCTATTTTGACAGTGGAAAAGGAGTAGTTCATGGTTGTGTTTTGGGTGTAACATGCAATAAAGTGGTCAGTTTCATTTTAAAAACTGGGTGTGCTTGCACTTTGGCAGATTGTTATTATTTTGGAGGATTTGCTAGGTACGACAAAACTTTTCTCTGAAGAGGAAACAGATCTGCTCATGCATGAAGTGAAAGCGCATTAGCAGATCCTCTATGGCAACAGCAGGATTCTACCAAAGCTCCGTGAGGTGAAGCAGGTGTGGCTGGAGGTAGTGCCGATCGTGTTCTCGTCTTTTGGGATTGCCAGAACCACTTCACAATCACAAAAGTGGTGCGATGACGTCAGGGAATAGGGAAAACAAAAGCTCACTGCACACAAAACAGCTACCGGAAATAGGTGGAGGGCCACCTATAACCACTGATGATCTGCCGTCAGGAGAGGACATTGCTGCCTCTGCCGTCGCTGCTGAAACCATTGAGCGATTTGCAGGGCTAGAGGTGGGCATCCAAGGTAATGCAATGATAATAATAATTAAACATGGCCTACAAACCATGCCAGTTTACTGGGAAAATTGTTTATTTCACATTACATTATTTTACTGCAACAAAGTCATACAATAAATGAACTGTAAATATCATTCAGCTCTGCTGGCTGAAGATCCTGAGGGTGGACCCAGCAGATGACAATGAGAGCGTTTTCATGCACACCATATTCCGGTATTATTCGGAATATTCACAATATTCCGGTTGGGCATGTGTCATGTAAACACACACCGAACCTGATTAATGTCATATTCCGGTTGGAGAGAATTCCGAATAAGACCCCTGGCATATGCCTGAATACTGAGGCATATAAACACCTTAGTCGGAAAATGCCCCAAACCGGAATATTCAGTCACGACTGCGCATGCTCGATTTGCAAGGAATTCTGGGGTGTCTTTGTTACTATGGTTACCTGCAAGAAGAAGACTTCTTCTTCTGCATTTCCGGCAGACCAGACACCTATACGGGTACCCCCCATGGCTGAGTGTCGCAATATGTAAGAGAATATGGTGTGCATGTAAACGTAGTCAATGGAATAGCCATCTTCAAAGAAGAATGGAGAGAGGGGCTGGCCCACATCATGACATGGGAACATCATCTGGCAGGAGGACCACCCATTCCTGGAACTCCAGCAGGCCAGGTTCAACATGCTGGAGAGGGAAAGGGCTAAAATCAGGCAGAATGTTCAGTAGATGAACTCCTTACAGTTCATGGTGCATACCCACCTGAGCCACACTGAGATGTGCCCTCTGTCTCAGTCTCATTTGCTCTACCCTGCCTTCCAAGCCTGCCATCCCCTGTTTACTCCAGTCCTGTGTTCCCTGCCCCCTCTCCAGGTGTGTCTTGTTTCCTTGCACAGAGCCCTCTCTATCTGAAAGAGGTTCTTTAGTTTGACAGGTCTCCTACCTCCGTCATTTCCTATCCCCCATGGCACACACAACTGCTGGCCAAAACAAGGACATTTTTCACCAGATTGGGTGGTTCAGAGACAGACCATGGATGAGACATATGTATCCTCAATTTCTGGATTCTCATCACCCAAACTCCAGACCAGCTCCTGTCTGGGCCAGCCACCAGTGAACCAAGCCATCCTCAAAATGGGATGGTCTGGACTATGGAGGACTTCTTGTTTGCGTTGCCAGCTGTTCATGCCCTCTCTATTATTGCTCCTGTTGCCTAGCAACCAGCTGCAGGGATAAACCATTTGATCAACCGCAGCTGGTATTCACAAGTTTCACACTACAAAATGAATGTCAAGGTGAGAGAGTTCACAAATAAAACAAGTGAAAAGAAATTGACCCAGAAGCACAGTACTTATGTTTTTCTTTTTTTTCTTTTTTTTTCTTTTTTAAAATTTTACCTCATAATTGAGGAGATGGAGATACTTCACTGCCGTCGCCAGCACGTGTTGTATCTCAGGGTGAGAGATAACAATGGCCAGGTAAATTAAGATTGGTTATGCTGTGTACTTTTAGATAACAGTAATGTTAAAATTAGTCAACATTTAGTTAATGCAGTTTATATGGCTGGTAACTTAACTTACCATATGACCATAAGTCCATATTTAAAACGGTCCTAACCTTACTTCAATATAAAAAATGGTCATCATTAGTTAGCTAAAACAGATTGACTAGAAAGAAAAGGTTAAATATCCATCTTAACTTGATATTTTTGTTTATTTTTGTTTTCCCAATCAAATAATAAAGACCCTGGGGTTTCTGTTCTGGCTGGAAAATGGGGCATCATACAGGGTGGTCACCAGAGTGTTCGGGATGCCTCCTTCCACTGTCCACCGTATCATGCGCAGAGTCACTAAGGAGGGGATGGCTGTTCGCCATCATGTCACCCACCTCCCAAAGACCCCAGAAGTCCTGGATGTGTTGTGGGTTTGCAGGGCTAGCAGGACACCAAGCCTTCAGGAGAGCTGCTGGAGCAATTGACGGCTGCCATGTCCGTATCAAGCCACCGAATAGCCCTGATGGTCAGCTGTTCCATCATCCTGCAGGCAGTTTGTGACCATCAGGGCCACTTCATCGACACCTACATGGACTAGCTTGGATCACTACATGACCACAGACATGACTACATGACTCCTGCATTTTCCAGGCACTCTACTGAAGTCAGTGAAAATTATTTTCATTAGTTAGTCATATTTCTCCACAAGAGAGAAGAGGCGGTCCATTCGCTCCCTGCTCTCCTGGGCTCTCCTCTCCTCTGCCTCTCTCTGGAGCTGCATGTCCTCCTTCAGCAGTTAGAACAGCTTCTCCTCTCTCTCTCTTGGCCTCTTTCTTCTTGGTTGACCTGCCTGGCTTAACCCAGCCTGGCTTAACCCTACCTGGCTTAGCCTTGCCTGGCTTAGCCCTGCCTGGCTTAGCCCTACCTGGCTTTCCTCCTCCACCTCCTCCTGGTTATCCAATGCGCCTTGCCCTGGTTTGCCTGTTTGGCAGTAAAGATGGGGGAGTGGTGGAACGTATCTGTCCCAACACCTCATCCATGAGGACAAACCAAGGCCAAGTTGCAGCAGTGGATTTCCCATCCACACCCTCTCCCAAGCCTGGAAACTGCAATCCAAAGGCAGTAGAAAGCAATCATGGTAGAGGAAATCAATCATGGCACACGGTGGATTCAGGTAGCTTCACTAACGCCAAATAATTTAACCTTTATTTGTATCAACATTTTGAGCGATTACGGTCCCTTGCATTTACCATTTGTATTGAAAACAATCCAGCAATGTGAATAATGATTATCACCCAGTAAACAACTTAATCCACCCCAAAACATATATTCTTCTACACACAGTTAATACGTAATAAAATGATTAAAGTCTGTGCACTAAAATACAGTTACGTGTCTGTTCCACTGCGCGCTTGCCACACAGCGGGAAAGTCAGGCCAAAAAAAGACACCGCTGCAGAGGTCAACAAAAATCCGTGGGAAGAGGCTTAATAATTCCACAGCAAGCAAATCATAATCCACAGCTGAAATTTCAAAACGGGTACCACCATTCAATTAACTCCAGGGGGAAAAAAGGAACAATCTCACACATCTCGCCAAGTATATTTGTCACCATCAGTGCCCTTAGCTAATTATATAAATATTATATAAATACATAAATATTAGAACTAACCAGAGTGTAATTTTAAAATATCTTGATGCACACAATACATTTCACACTGTAATCTCTTTATTTTTAATCTTTTGCATGTTTTGTGCTCCTGGGTGTAAGATTGGGTCTATAGTCTTAACTTTGGAGAGTGGCTGTGTAAAATCACATCTTCAACTCAATAAATCAGCTGATACCTGATATTTTCTGACTCAGTAACTCAACAATAAGGTTATCGCTTCTGCTGCCTTTCATAAGATTGAGAATTTTGTGATGAATTTGCACCCTTTCTCTGTGTCTTTGGCATGAAGCAGCATTTATATGAAACCAATTCCACTTCGATTTGACTGTGAGTGAACTGAGCCTGACCCTTGCACTGTCACTTTCTCCCAGTGGTAGCACTTTTTTTCCATCTCTCCATCTCCCAGTGTCTGTCTGTGTTTGTCTTTGTCACTCTCCCTCTCCGTCTCCCTCCCTGCCAGCTCCGCTCCTTGTTAAGATTCCTCGCAGGCGCTGGGAGGCGTCAAGAGACGAAGAGCCACTAAACGAACAGACAGATTGTTAATTTCCATCCTCTGGGCTCAGATTGGACGGGCTTGAAGTCCAATTCTGTTTGGGGACAGAGCGAACTACTGTCACTTATATTAGCCGCATCTCTCTCTCTCTCTCTCTGTCTCTTTCCGTCTGTCCTTCTATCTCTTTGCTTCTGTCACATTTTTGTCTCTGCCTGCAGAAGAGAACATAAAAATAAATTTAAAAAAAATCCTCGTAATACATATTGATGTCTGCCTTCTCTTTCCCCTCTTTCTGTCTCCGTTGTGCTTTCTGTTGATCTCTCTCTTCCTCTGCCAAACCGCTAACTAACCGCTCTCTCTCTCTTTCCAACTCCTCTCTTATGTCCTCTTTTTTTGTGCGGGGTAAACTTTGTAGACACTTAAGCAAATGGAACTTATTTCAGGTGTTACCAATAAGAACCAAGGATATATAATTTTAGATCAGTGTACCTCAGAAATAATGCTGCCGGGAAATATTCACAGCAACATCCAGCTTCTGCCCTAAGAGACACAACTTTACAATGGAATTTTTCAGGCGTTATCTCTGAAAACCTAACTTTTAAAAACCGTTTTGAAAGAGCACTCATGAATCCCAATTTGATTTTTTGGGGGGCAATTCTGTGTGCTCATCTAATACCACGTAGCGTTCTCCAACCACCACAGCACTTCATTTCAGTTTCACTTCAAACTTTTGTTGCAGGCTCTTTGGTTACAGCTTTCAAACACTTAGCGGGAACTCCGTCATAGAGTCAGCCCATATGCTCCATACCGCTAATGAAGAATGGAACAACTGCTACCTGCACTGCACTGTCAGCTGCCTACCATTAAACCTTGCCTTAACTTTGATGTGATTTGTCACAAATGACACATTTGCTCTGCCAAAAAGTTTAACTTCTTGATGTTACTCTAAGATAATGGGATCCCACAGTGAAGTCATTAGCCTGACTCCAGTTTCAGCGTGTAGTTTTTTTGAGTAATGTAGTCTTAACAGGGATTTATACACAGTATGTTTGGATTGAGAACAACAGTGTAGTTCCCACACAGTTGCATCCATCTAGTTGACTTTACTTGCTGTTGTCACTAATTTGCCGCATCTACCTGTGTGTGTGTGTGTGTTGTTTGTGATCATGCCCAGGTCTCCTCTGAATGCGCCTGTGTGGTTGTGAAGAGCAGCTGTCTAACCGTCTGATTGACTGAACCTGTGTTGTGGCTCTACTCCTGAGTCCTGAGAAAATGAAACATTTGCTCCCTGCTGGAGGTTTTTATACCTTCACTTTTGTGCACTTGAGCACCTTTTTCACTAAATAAAATCATTTGTCTCAGCATCACAACTACTTTTGAGGCCTCCTGTTTTTGCACACAGGCACCTTTATACTGAAGCGTGTCGTTTCCAGCTTATGTGGAAGCCAAATCTAAATGTAATCAGTGGGACATGTAAGATAGTTGGTGACCTACATCTAGTTATTTAGCACAATGACTAATTAATCATATGAGGGTGTGGAATGGTGCCACTCTGGTTCCTGTGTTTCAGCCTGGGCCCATTACTCTCAGAAAGGGACAAATCAGTGTGTAGGAGGAAAAATGGGTAAAAACAACCCATAGTGAAACTGGGGCACGCTGTTTTAATTCTTAATGGCTGCAAGGACTAACAATGCATGAAAAACAAGACATGATTGGCTTAAGAGGGGAGGGGGAGGAGTGTCATTAACTAGGATTTAACTTACCTCCCAGTCCATTGAAGCAGGCCTTTGACAGGGGAGGAGACTTGATGCTAAAATGCTGTTCTCTGTTGCCTCAGGTTTGAATATACACTATATTACCAAAAGTATTCGCTCACCCATTCAAATGATCAGAATCAGGTGTCCTAATCACTTGGCCTGGCCACAGGTGTATAAAATCAAGCACTCAGGCATGCAGACTGTGAAACAAGACATTTGTGAAAGAATGGGCCGCTCTCAGGAGCTCAGTGAATTCCAGCGTGGAACTGTCATAGGATGCCACCTGTGCAACAAATCCAGTTGTGAAATTTCCTCGCTCCTAAATATTCCACAGTCAACTGTCAGCTCTATTATAACAAAATGGAAGCGTTTGGGAACAACAGTAACTCAGCCACGAAGTGGTAGGCCAGCTTCATGGAATGGGTTTCCATGGCCGGGCAGCTGCAGCCAAGCCACACATCACCAAGCGCAATGCAAAGCGTCAGATGCAGCGGTGTAAAGCACGCCGCCACTGGCCTCTAGAGCAGTGGAGACGCGTTCTCTGGAGTGATGAATCACGCTTTTCCATCTGGCAATCTGATGGACGAGTCTGGGTTTGGAGGTTGCCAGGAGAACGGTACATTTCAGACTGCATTGTGCCGACTGTGAGATTTGGTGGAGGAGGAATTATGGTGTGGGGTTGTTTTTCAGGAGCTGGGCTTGGCCCCTTAGTTCCAGTGAAAGGAACTTTGAATGCTTCAGGATACCAAAACATTTTGGACAATTCCATGCTCCCAACCTTGTGGGAACAGTTTGGAGCGGGCCCCTTCCTCTTCCAACATGACTGTGCACCAGTGCACAAAGCAAGGTCCATAAAGACATGGATGACAGAGTCTGGTGTGGATGAACTTGACTGGCCTGCACAGAGTCCTGACCTGAACCCGATAGAACACCTTTGGGATGAATTAGAGCGGAGACTGAGAGCCAGGCCTTCTCGACCAACATCAGTGTGTGACCTCACCAATGCGCTTTTGGAAGAATGGTCAAAAATTCCTATAAACACTCTCCTCAACCTTGTGGACAGTCTTCCCAGAAGAGTTGAAGCTGTAATAGCTGCAAAAGGTGGACCGACATCATATTGAACTCTATGGGTTAGGAATGGGATGGCACTTCAGTTCATAGTATGAGTAAAGGCAGGTGAGCGAATACTTTTGGTAATATAGTGTAAGTCAAATGTGTTAAATTTGGATTACAAAATGATTATAGTACCATCTGAAGACTGGCTGGCTCAATTTATATTTGAGTGAGAAACTGGATACAGTGGTTGTGATTTGCTATTCTGTTTCTCAGCTGGTCAGTGAACAATGATTTAATGATGCTCGGTTTTTCAGGCTATTTACCCCATTATTGTGCAAATATGTCTGGACTCTAATAAGACAAACTACCCTGCGGTTGTTTACATCATGTAAATTAATTTATATTAACTTCATTAATATGCGGCCTAATGCATAACATCATCTGGCGATTTAGTGCAACTTTTTGTACTGCCAATAGCTGCACTCATTACATTGGAAAGCAGTGTTGGCAACAGCATGCGGGTGTGTTCATCTGTCTGTGTCTGCATCGCCATAATCGGCCTCGGCTCTATTCTCAGTTCTCTTCATCGTATCTCAAAGTGCTGATTGGTCCAAAAAGAAAATCACCACTTCAAGTTTCGCTAATTCCTTTTATTCACTTGGGAGTCACTTCAGACGGAAACATGACTGAGAGCGGGGAAACACTGCGGAGAGAGTCACTCAAAAACATCAAGCATCGAATTTATGAAGATGACAAATGGAAATGAGTGTTCCAAGTACAATAACAAGACATAAAATAAATACTTTTATAGCACTGTTGTTTTCTTACTTGGGCGGCTATGAAAGCGAACACCAATTCATTCCCATGTGTTTCAAAACACAAAACCTCTCCATCATGACCAACTGGACTCAAGTATGCATAAGTAAACACAATCATGTGCTTTGTCTGTTGTCTTTGATTACTGTGATTCTTGAAGCTGTATTTTTATAGCAAGTTATATTTCAGCAGATGATATTTCAGCGCTTTCACTTCCTGGTGCTTTCAAGTCACAGGAAGACAGTATGGAAAGAGTGTTACCAGTATGGGGGTTGGAATAAAAGCTCCTTTAACTGTAAGTGCTGTGATTATCACGGTGAGTTCTACATAAACCATGACTGCCTGAATAAATTGGTCCCTGAGTGGATGAATTACCATTTATGCTACAGAATCGGGCAGTGGACATTTCCTGTGGCTGCAGAGTATGGAGTGTATTCATACTGGACTTCACTCAGTGCAATTTGTTAGTTCAGCAAACAAACTGCTGAACCAGGGGGTTAAGAACAATCAGTAGGCTGCATTAACACCAGAAACACCGGCTTTGAGTGTCTGAGAGAAGGTCAATAAGCTTGTTGAGCTGAAGAGGGTAAATGTAATGCTGCTATTCCCATGTGTTGTCTTGAAAAGCAACATTAGTGGAACGGAGTGATCCTGGAAAGGGGAAACTGAACTACAATATGAAACTGAACCCCCAAAAAGTCTCCGGGTGCTGAGGAAGCCCATGAAAAAACAGACAAAACACAAAATAGGTGGCATCGGTGATTGATGCAACTTGGAGCAGTAAGCTTCTGGAGAAAGGACAAGGAAGGGGAAATAATTGCTTTCAAAGGAAGCGCTCAATATTTTATTGATGCGGAGTGAAACCATTGTGCATCCCTTGGCTTGATGCTGGCCTGCCAATCTCCTTCCCTCCTCTCTCCCCTTCCTGCATTGTCCTCTTGACCATGTAACGGTGCGCTCATGGAAGGTAATAGCACCTTAATGATGTAGAATCTCTGCAAACGCTGCAGAAATGGACCTCTCTTCAGAAAGTATCAATACTCCCAAATCTGAGGCTCCTTATTATTTTGACTTAAAGGTAACTACCCTAAGCAACAGAAAAATCAGCCAAAGTGTACATTAACATTAAATCCAAACACTGTATGCATGTACCATTGCATTTTATGAAATGACAATTTGCTGGAAGCGCACTGCAGGCCAGTGCTGCTTCAGTTCATTTCAATTTTACAGACCAAGCATAGTCTATAAAATTGTTTCCGTTGTGTGCGTTTCACTTTGTTTAAAATTTGATGCACTATCACAGCATCCCATGAGTCAGAGTTAGATCAATTTAAGCTACCGTGTAACCAAGTCAACAATCATTTAAGCATCTTTAGAAAGGGCAGTGGCTTCCTCAGAAATTCTTGCATGGGACCAGACGTTGGATAGTTTCCTTAGGAAGTGCATTTGGCTGATAATGTTGATGTGGCTACTATACAAACCACTATACTGTTATGTATAGCATCTAGCAGACACTGTTATCCAAAGCACCATTTTCCAGAGACTGTCTGTTCATGGGGAAAATTAAAATAGTTCCCACAATTATGCTGCAAAAATTGGCCATTGACTTATTGGAGAGTCACTCTTGAGAGTTTCACTTTTGTTGAGGACAGTCAGCTAATTTGCAATTCTACATCCGATGTTGGAATGGGTTGATAATACTTATGGTCCTACAGATTTTTAAGTGGCAATGAAGGCAATGAAGTGGCAATACCCAGTGGAGACTGGGTACGCAAGACTGAAGGACTGTGGACTCTTCCTTACATTGTTAGTAATATCTCTTACCGTACTGCCCTCTCATTCAGGCCACCTAACTGCCTGCTGCATGTGTGCAACTTGGATTTATTGTATTTTTGTTCCTTTAATTGTTATTGCATTGTTTGCCATCTCCTCACAGCCAAACAGCTAGAGCCATCATGGAAGGTCAGTGGCAAATTGGCTCTGTGCAAATAAACATCTCTCCTTGTGTATCTGGGGAAACGGTTAATAAATATGATGATACAGATTCATCAAGTGTAGAGTTTACAGATACAAGGGTATGCATTCCTAACCCAAGGACACAGCTAAGAGCACAGGCATTTGTAATTCAAGGTTATGAATTAAGAATCAGTTTGCACAAATTTGTAAACTTTGAGCACAGATTTGCATTGAGGAGTTTTCCAGCAGATGAGCCCAGGGGGTTCTGTACTTTCTCTCCGAGCCAGTCTGTGCCCCACTGAACACCAGCACATCCAGAGCTGAGCTGCTGAACAAGACGTTGCTCTATTTCAGCTCTGCAGATTAACTCAGGCCTTGACTTTCCACAAACATCCTCTCCACAAACACATCGTCTCATTCAGGGTAAAGAGAGCGGAGACAGATTGCCAGAGAGAGCGATAGCATACTGTAAGCTCCCTTTGGCCTTCCTGCTGGCTCTGTTTCAGCACTCTGCAGATTAACTGCTGCACCCTGACCTTTAAAAACATCCCTTATTGAGCTCAGCCTTGCTCACAGGGCTCTGCTTGGTTCGATAGCCCTTATTTTACCAGGAAACTGACATAGGGCAGTGAGTAAGTCAGTAAAAATCACCCCGGTTTCTATATCTAACAAATCCTGTACAACCTATGCTTGGGGGCAGAGCAAAGTGAACGAGACAAATGCTTTTACTGCCACTCATTATGACAACATATGGTATTGCTTTAACTGATCAAATCTTCCTCTACTTTGATATAAGACTCAATACGGGGAATAAGACCTTATTTTGCGCCTGGTTTGAAATTGTATCCTAGTTTAATAATTGCATTAGAATGGTTTGGGGAAAGAGAATTTTAAATTGTGAGGCCACCATGCAGTGTATCAGCTAGTTTTGGTCATAGATTAAAACTTGTATAGGCACTGCTTCCTTGAGAGGCATAATCCATCACTGCAAAAAAAAAAAAAAAAAAAAAAAAAAAAGAGGCAGAGGATGAATGTACCAAACACTGCTCAACTACACTAATATTTGCATTTCTTATGGGGGCCATTTTCCTCCATACACTGTTATTAATTTTCAGCGGCTCAGAGCAAAACCAGAAATAAAAACACCATCTGTTGATTGAAAGCCTTCGGTTGGATGTAACAAAACACAACGAAAAGTTAGTGTTTAGTTAGTGTGTATCTTTTCCATTTGAATCTCCAAAGAGCATAAAGCAGGCTCTTGTCAACAGGCTTGGACTTCCCATCATATTTCAGTTTTAATTTCTCCTCGGCTCCTATGAATTCTAAGGATCCGTGAGGGGTGTGCGTGAGTGTTTTTGCACATGCTTCACTTTTGGGGTTTTATTCCAATAAAGCACAAGGATGCAGAATAAGAGGAGACGGAGAAGTCGAGAGAGAGAGAGAAACTGAAAAATACAAACTGAACTGAGACTGTGAGAGAAGCAGAGAGAGAGAGCGAGAGAGAGAGAGAGAGAGAGAGAGAGAGAGAGAGAGAGAGGGCAGGAGCAGCAGGGCGACCAACGAGTTAAAAAGACTTGTCCTTGAATTGCACAACGTGGCTTCCAGCTCAAATGTCGGAAAGCCTCCGCCCTGCTGAAAAACAGTGATTCCCTACCAGCTTGGGGGCTGCTGTTCTGTAGCCGATGTTGACCTCTGACCTCCCTGTGGAGACGGGCAAGAGAAAAGAGAACTTCCCCGCAGTGAGCAATTAGTATCACATTATTGCTATTATTAATTTGAAAGAGAGAGGGGGATGTGGAGGAAACGCTGCTGCTTCAAATCTGAATTTAATACTCCATCCTCTCCTTTCTTATTTGCAATCCATTTTATGCACACATGGAGCTCAATTAATCTAACTTTGAGTCCACTTATAACTGTCTGGGAAAAGAGATGCAGCGACTTCATGGAAAGTTTAATTGATTTCACCCGAGCTGTTTATTTTGAAATCCATATTTAGAAGTATCATTGCCTTTGCCTCCCCGCTAATCCTCTCTAATCCTGTCCTCAGGCAAGATTTGCTGCGTAGCCACCCGTCTGTTTGTGGAGATGCTGTCGGCCTCTTGCTCGTGTCCATGTTCACTAATGTTGATGAATCAGGGCAATTTTAGAGTTATTATAATTCAAAACAACCAGATCTGTCTTTGTTCCTTTCCTCAGGCGGTATGAGTCCAACATTGTCTAAAATTGATGTTATGTCTTTTTATTTACTTTTTTGGGTGTTTCCAGTAATTTAATAATTGAATTTGCTTGGGTTTTAATTATATATATATATATATATATATATATGTATGTTTTTTTATTGTTTTTATTTTTGGTTTTTATTTTTGTTAATCAACTCATCACCTTTTCTTCCATGGTTTTGAAAGAAATTAAGTCAATTTTGCTCAAAATTCAACTTAGTTCAGTGATGTGATGGTAAATTAAAAGGACATAAAATGTATGTTTTATGAGACGTTATCTTTGCATGAATTTGATAACTATTCCTGTGATACACTGTCAATCAAAAAGATGTATGTCAACCTAAAAATGTGAGTAAACCCTATTCTGCTTGATGTTGCTCTGTTCTAATTGGTGTTTACCTTGGAATGTCTGGGTGAAATAGAACAAACTACTACTCTAGGTTGGACTGAAGCAAGAGAACCCTCTTGAACACGAACACACACACACACACACACACACACACACACACACATACACACACACACACACACACACTGTAATTTCCCTCCATGACTCCCAACACAGTCGGCAATCACATCTCGCACTGTGAGCGTTAGCGGAGATGTCCTGTAATGCTCTTTCATCCCAGCGCTCCACCGTTTTAATCCCTGGCCAAGTCAAAGCCACAGGTTCTCCAAAGGAAATGAAATCGAAGAGAGAGCCGCCCACGGGCCGTTACATCAGGGGGCGCTGATGGAATCGCAGTCAGATTCTGGCTTGGGCTCAGTTCGTCTGGCCCGTTTCGGTATCTGTGGGTTTGTGTTGCAGACTGTAGAACTAGCATGGCACAGAGAAGTGGCATCACAGAGACAGATAACTGGTTTTGTTCCAGTCCACCAGGTCCCTGCTGCAGGTCAAGTTTCCACTGAGCTTTGAAACCATAGCCAGACCAGGCAATATCATGTTCCTTGCCCAGACCCCAGTCCCGCCATGGCTCTGACTTGGAGGCAACAGAAGGCCAGATATGGCAGATTTGTAGGTCATGCATTTTTATCAGCTTCCATGATGGCAGTGGTGGAGCGCTCACAGATTTAGGAAGAAACAAACAGGAATACAAGTATCAGTATTCAACCCATGTTACAATTTGTAATATGGTGTTCAGATTACATGTATATAATAAATTTGAAGGAACACTTTTAGAACACTACAACAAAAAGAAATTCAAACCAGCTTATAAATCTCCTCCTCCATTTTCTCCTCTCCATTGCAATATTGTAAATATTTCCAAGTTCAAAGCAGACCAAAGATAGAACAAAACAGTAGAATGTGAAATGTGTCTTCTGAAGACATAAGTAAGCAAATAAAAGAAATGAAAAGAAAAGAAAATAGTTGTTGCTGACTGTTGGAAGGTATGCAAAAAGGAATGTACAGTCTAATCCTGAAAATACTAACCCTGTTCCTAATGTGACTGGGTGTTTTAAAGGAATGGTGGATAGACTCAGTGTCTGCATTATGAGGTCCACATGTACAGTCTAATACTATCCAATACAAATATTCTGACATAAAGTTTGCTCTCCTGCTGCCTCTAATGCTCAGGTTTTCTTTTTGTCACAGTAATAGAGGTGTTCATTCAATTCTATGATTGGCGTTGAGCTCATAGTTAGTGCTGCTGTTGGACTGGACTCCATTTTATTGAGAGCTGTTTCTAATATTCTGCCCCCCGTCATCTATACAAATAGGGAGGACAAAAAACTAGAAACACCTCTCAATATAATGTAGTCCAGTACAGGACCTCAGCAAACTACAACCTCAATAGTAAACTTAGAATTAAACTTATACATTCTCCATAATGTCAACACAAACTGAACATTATAAACTTTGTTAAAAGGTAGAGTTTATGGCAGAGCTGTTGCATCAAACTGCACTAGATTGTACAGGTGGACCTGACCTGGCTGCTGAGTAATAGTTATAGCACATGTAGGCTAGCAGCTCACATAGCTGAATGGAGCCTGTGAACCGTGACCAATCAGAATATATGGATTTCAGGTCAAGGGCTCAAAATGCTCACTGATGAACATTTGTTGTAATGCCTTTTGATTCACAAAGTACCAAAGTGAAGAAAACTGCTGTTATTATTCTTCCATTTGAATAATTATTAGGACAAAGTCATCCTCTTGCTTCTCTAAATTTTGGGGAACAAAAAATTGTTATGAACACGAACAAAGGAGTTTCAGAAAATGAGTGACTATTTAAAAAAATCAGCCCTGCCAGTGTCATTAATTATAGTGTAACTGAAAGAAAGGAGAAGGAGATGGAGAGAGTCAGGCAATAAAAGAGAGAGAGACAAGATCAGCCTATCAGATCAATATCTGCTTTAGCTCTCAGCTTCAAAGACCACCGAGTTAAGCTGTGCTTGAGTAGCTTAATGTGTGTGTGTGTGTGTGTGTGTCTGTGTGTGCACATGTGCGCGTATGTGTGTGAGTGTGTTTCTGTAAAGTGCTGCTGTGATTTTGTGTGTCTGTGGCCACGTGTGCACTGTGTAAGTGCACTCACACCTTTGCCTGTGTGTGTACCTGGGTGCATGTCCATGTTTGTGTGTGTGTGAGGGTGAGTGTGTGTGTGAAAGAGAGAGGGAGAGAGGGGGAAAGAGAGGTCGAGCTGGGGTTTAATGAGTGCTCAGGCCTCTGGATCAGTCTGTTTACTCCACAAAGTCTGCAACTGCCAAAAGCTTCCTTTGTGTGTGTGTGTGTGTGTGTGTGTGTGTGTGTGTGTGTTTGAAATAGTGAGGTAGTAATACTGGCTGAGCAAACTGAAAAAAACGTGCACACACACTGCAGTGCTGTCACCTTTCACAGTCAGTCATTTTGCTGAAATAAATCTGCTGTTGTACAGTTTGAAGAGATCACTTTCAACAGGCTGTTTTGTGGAGTGTGTAGCCACGGAAAGAGCTCAGCCTCTTCAGACTTAAATGGCTGTACTGCCGGCTGTATTCCTTTCCTGTAGCCGTTGCCAAGGAACTACCGATTGAAAGCCGCCGATCTTGAAAAAGGTGGGAGGAATGCTTTCAAACAGTGAAAGTTTATAAGCCTCAGCAAACTAATAATCCATGACATTTTCACCCAGATAAACGTCTGTTTTGCTATTCTCTTTGGCTGACTGATGCAATGTAATAGTGATTCAATCTGTATCCAGTCCATCAAAGCGTTCACATTTGACATCCAAAACTTTTGGTGTTGCTTAGTTCTTTCTTGGAAAGAAAATCTTCTGCTGCGTAAGAAGTGATGCTTTTGTTTATTTGGAATAAATAGAAGAACTGGCTAGTAAGCATGAGCTGTGACAGCAGTCAGAGCTGAACACACAAGAGCAGCTCACCTAAACTTCACCAACGGAAAGCAAACTCATTATTTGTTGAGAATAGGCATCCCAAAAACATAAAGCCACCATCTCAGAGGCAAAATCACAAGGAACAGTTGCCTCTCTAATATGAAAAACACTCGTTTATGCATGATTGAATGCACACAGTGTTTAAAAAATAGCAAAGCACTGTAGATTTTTAAATTAATCATGACAGAGAGGAAAGATGCAGACAGAACAGCAGTGATTAGTAGAGCTGGATGGGCAATAGAAATAAGTTATAACCAAGAAGGTAATACTGTAGCCATTAACAAGGCCAAAATAAATAAATAAATAATCACAGGCAGATTAAATGCATAAAGATATATTAATACTGCAATATTAGTACGGGGTACTAATCTACACTCAGTACCCCGTTTAGTCTGAGTTTGAGCCTGACCTGGACCCTGCTTGGAAGCACTGGTTACCATGGCAATGGCTTATCGTGAGCTTGCTTTGTAAAATGGACTTGAAGCTCAATAAGCCAGGCTGACTGATATTAAGCCTAAATTATCCAGTTAGCTTGCTTTGAAAAATACCCCCCAGGTTAAGATACTTGGGTTATTCTCATGATACAATTGTGACTGTGGCATGAAATGATGGAGGACTACCCATTGGTCTGAAAGACCATTTTTCTTGTCCAGTAGTCCAAAAAATGTCCCACTGAACCGAAAGCCCATTAGTCTGATGACCTGTTATCACAAAAACAAATGCCCATTATTCCAAAACCCCAATAGTAAGAAAACATCCACTTCATAAATTTGGTTAAAACTGAACCTGCCTAAGGTTCAGTTTAAGGTTAGGGTAAACAGGTGGATGCATTTCTCGTCAGGGATGCAAAACTCAGCATGACACCAGCAGTCACTGAACCCCAACAGTTCCAGAGTGTGTCTTTTCAGAGCAATGGGCCTTCAGTGCAGTGGGCATTTGTTTTTAGAGCAACGGGCCGTCGGACTAATGGGCTTTCGGTCCAATGGGACGTTTTTCGGACTATTGGGGTTTCAGAATAATGGGACATTGGACCAATGGCAAAACTCCGAATGATGTGACTGCTTTTATTTTTGTTTTGCCCCTTCTGCAGCATGGGTACATTTTGATATCATGAAAAAAAAAACAAGGCAGCCAGAAGAGCAGCTTAACCTGAAAGGACCTTAACTGGCATGGAGACAATAGCTGGGTTCCACTGTGCATGTAAACAGCCATTAGCAGTGACCAACTATACATCAATGTTTTCCTTCAGTCTAGCTGAGTATCTCTCCCCGTCAACCCTCGTCCCTCATATCTGCTTTGTCACTCTTCCTCCTTCCATCTTGGTGCCCTCATCCCTCACTCCCTCTTATCTATCCCCCTCTCTCTCTCTCTCTCCTTCAAGTGGCAGTCTTAAATCACCTCTCATCTCCTCCTTCTCCTTCATACTGATGTTATTTAAATGGCTGTCACTTGGCTGCCAAACAGACAGCTAATGCACCGGGTTTCCAGACGAACCAGTGTTTCCTCTCCTCTCGGGGCAGAATAATGGAACAGCATTATTCACTTCATCCCTTTGAGAGGTGCACTGTCAGGTAAGTTTTGTTTTTTGAATAGAAATTTGTCATTAAAATGTCCTCCAGAGAGGTTTTCTTTGCACATTTTTTTCGGCCTCTCATTACTAAAAGTTCAAATTTAAATTGTGTGTCTGTAAATATGGTTTATATAGCCGTTAGGGAAATTTGACTGAGCCCAGTGTTCATTTTCAGCAGCCCCTCTGCTTCCCATTCATGCAGGTGGAGATTCACAGCTGACCTGGGAGCTGCCCAGTACAACCAGTCTTCTACTGCTGGACACTGACCGGTTCCAATGGAGTACTGTGACAGTTCAAAGCACCTTGACGGTAGTAGTTGAGGGAGGGGAGAGTTTCACACATTCAGTTTCCCAGCTGGTCCAGAGATTTGAACCAATGGTAACATCTGATCTGGTCTGGTTACAAGCCTGCTTCTCTGTTGTCTATGTTATCACTGCTCTTATCCAGAGTTACTTGCAGACAGTGAATGTCAAATTGTTTCAGTTAAACAAAAAAGGATTTTTCCTGTATAGATTTAATCTGGGTTTTCATTGGTGTTTGATGAGATTGCATGGGATTATAATGTTACATAGTCACAAATCACCATTAAACACAAAGGGTATAAACCAGACTCAATGAACTAAAGATTAAAACTGAAAAAAAAAAAAAAAAAAAAAAAAAAATCAAGGAAACATCACTAGCTCAGTCCAGTCATGTCTTGTGCACAATGTGGTTGGGAGATAATTTCTATTTTCATATCGTCCAGTCATGGCTACGTGAGATTGCCGATAGGTGGTCCAATCACCAAGGGGCGGTCACAGCACACAAGTGAAATGCCAGCATTGACGACTTAGGCTTAGTGTAAAAGAAATACGTAACATGTTGTTTTGGGGAATATTATGGCTTTTACCTTGATGCCAAAGGTTAACCCAAAGATATTACATAGCCTATCTGCAAGCTGTGTAAAAGATGTCTGCCAATGACGAACATGCAGACCATCATTTGCACTTACATGGGTCCACTATTTCTTCAAGGCTGCAACACAGTCCCAAGCTACAGCAGTGCAGGTGCTACTAGACAAAACACATCTTGGTGAATCGGCACACTGTGTGACGCAGCAACAGAGGTACAAATTAATTAACACGGTAGTAATCTCAGGTGGCTGCTGTTTGAGCTGTTTTGACTTAAAGTTTCTGGCAGCAGTCCATCTCTGAAATGTTACCTACACTAGCTTTAAGTTCAAGAGTAAATGGGTCCACCTGTCTATACTAAAATTGTTGGTCACAACATAACCAAAAAGGAAACTGATTTTTTCTGTTGGTCAGTCAATCTATCTGTTATTCCCAAATCTGCAATCCAATCCAATTTAAGCCACTATGAATAAATGCAGGATGCCTCAGCTTCAAACAAACTCAGGAAGAAGAAAGGGTCTGGGTCGTCTGGATTGGATGAGACTGAGCCAGTGAAAAAACTTTAAAGGTGAATGAACATTCAATGTGATGACCTTTTGGTGTAACCAGACTGACCCTCTTCCATATATTGGGCATTTCAATGCAAAGTCTAATAACGCTCCATACGTATGTCTACTGATGATAAGTCATTCCGCTATACATCATAGCCTATGCATGCCACCTCTAGACAAAGCTTCCATAGCTGGTCACAGTTTGTAACAAATTACATGCAGGTTTCATTAGGTAACAGTTAATTGAAGTGCTTGTACAGAGCAAATTGCGCTGACTGGCACCTCAATACACCAACTAATTTAGCCATTAATGGTTAATGGTCTGGTGTGACCCTGCCTTCTCACAATCAGAATAGACAAGTTCTTAACACGCAACAAATAATACAACCTATGGAGCAGGGTTTGCAGTGTGCAGATTTACTGTTTTTTCACTATAATGGCAGAGGAATCTGCAGCCACCTCATCCACAAGCAAATAAGGAAAGTGATAAACGTCACAGCAAAGCCAGACTTGGAACTGGCAAATCACAAAGCAGCAAGGAATCAAGACCAACAAGGAAATGGTAAATTTTCTCACTGATGCTAAGTAAGATGCGTATTATGTAGGCCTTTCCTCATAATGTAATGATTCACAGGTAGGATGTGGATACATTTTTGCTGTGTTTTTGGTCTCATGGTCTAAACTCTGGCCCTGTAGAACCCCTTGAGACTGTAGCAGTGATTACGGGCTCTAAATAAATTTGAACTTGAACTTGGTCTTTTGGGAAATGTATTAGAGGCTGGCTGAAAACAACAAAGAAATACCATTAGCAGTCAAGTGTTGCTATTGCGCCAAACGAAAAAAGCATGTGTTAAAGAGAGAGTGAATCAAATGTATTTTTCAGATTACTGTTCACACATGGAACAGTAGTTGGTACTTACTAGCAGCCAAACCTTGTCGGGAGAGTGTTGAGTTGGGTAGTTCCCTGGGTGTTACATGAGTCCATGGAGTGGTGAAATGTCCACATTAGTTGCTCTGTGTCTCTTTTATCACATAAGCAAACATGAACAAAGCCGTTTATGCCAATGTGAAAAAAGTCCCACTGCCCATTTTTGTGATACCCATTTTTTCCCCATGTAATAATAATTATTTTTTGAAAGTAGGGCCTACCGTCAGGAGTTTTTCTTGGCACAAGGTTATTAGGCAGAAGTTTCCTGCAGACACTACCTGCCAGATCTAGTTCCCATTCAGATGGGAAAATAACAAAAAAAGATATGTTCAATTTCCTTAAAAAATAAATAAATAAATAAATAAATAAAATAAAAATAAAAATTAGGCTACTGAGACTGTTTTGTTTTGTGTCCAGGGAACTAGACAACCCAACACTACCAAAGTTCAATTTTGCTTTATTAATCATGCAACATTTTGCATGTGGTCAAAAAAACAAAAACAAACTCTACCTCATTATTTTTGAGACATCAGTATAATAACAAACAAGATCGCTGTCAAGGCCACAGACTCTACACTGCATGCCACTTTGTCAGACTTTGCAGGAAAGCAACTGGACGTCTTTACAGGAGGAGGGTCCACTTTTTTTTTTTCTTTCTTTCTTTTTTTTTTTTTTTTTTAGAAAGGTCTAGGGGTAAATGTATAGTAAATGAAAAACACCAGTCACACTGCTAAAACTACAGTGAGGCCATGGACAAGATGATTGCTTAAAGTATTGCTTAAAGTCAGAGCATCACAGTTGAAAATGAAAATGATATCTTGATGGAAATGTTAAATGCAGCTCTTTTCTCAGTCCAGTATATCCCTAAGAAAGTTACACACTGTTGTAAAATCAGATAAACAGCTGTTTGCTGCCAAGTGAAACCATGAACAGCTGGGTATTTTTGTGCTCAATACCTGGAATAGCAAATAAATTAATCAGCGTAAAATTAATTTGATCATTACAAGAAGAAAAACCCATATTCTCCATTTTGCATGCTTGCCACATTCCCTCCTTTGTCTTTTTGTCTGTTCTTTTATGCTCTTTTTTTCTTCCTCTGTGATGTCATTCACCTCCTTCATTTGTCTTTATCCCCTCTTTCTGTCCATCTCTACCTTTCTCTTCGAGTGTGTGGATGCATGGTCCTGTTTGCCCCTGTGTGACGCTGTAGTGAAGTCTTAAAAAGTTTAGGTGAGTGCACACACACACACACACACACACACACACACACACACACACACACACACACACACACACACACACACTGCAGGGTGCGGCACAGCAGCTGTAAGAATAAATTATGGATGTGTGTGCGCTGTGCGTCCTGTGCTTTAAGTACCGTTGTGCCTCCTGTCATCCCAAGCAGGTGAACAGAGAGAGATAGAAAGAATAAAGAAAGAGACAAATGAAGAGAGTCATTGAGACAGAAATGGAGAGTGCTACAAAGAGAAGGAGAGAGGCAGGAGGAGGGACAGAAAAACCCAGACACAGAAAGGCTGGACAGAAATCACCTACGCCAGCATCCATAGCAACATTGTCATCTATACTTTACATGAAAAACATATATATGGTTGACTGATATACAAGTTGCTACTATCAACATGGAGGAAATGTATGTAATATGAGCAAAAATGCTACTTTCTACCAGTGTATGTTCTATATGTATATGTATTTACAAACAGGATAACCTCACATGTTTACTGTATACATAGATTATATGTAGAAATACAAGCTTAACACAAGATATTTTAAAATATATAGTATTTGTTCATCCCAGGATGCAATATATATATTCATCATATTTACAATGCCTTTGTTTCCAGATGCTTGTCATTGTTGGTTTTCCACATATTTCATGTTGCACACGTTACTCTTTTTTGTTATGTAATTTTCTGCACCATTGTTCTGTCATGCTGTTAGTTTTCAACATGATAATAAAGCTATAATTTATACCTTTCCCCATATTTTTCATTCATATTTTTTTTTCAAACATGATTTAACATTGTAGTATTTGATTGTGTATGAGCACAGAACATCATTTGCGGTGTTTTTATGTTTATTCTGTATTTTATTTTGGTGAATACTATCACTACTTGCTACAACTCCAGTTTCCCACAGAGGTTGATAGTGTGGGGTAATATTCTGAGGAAAAAAAACTCAAAATTTTTGAGATTAAAAGGACTTAAAAAAAAAAAAAAAAAAAAAACTCAGATGTTCTCTGAGATTAAAGTGGTAAACTTGCAAATGTATGAGAAAACTCAAAAATTCTAAGATTCATAGATTTATGAGAATTTATGAGAAAAAAAAACTTGGAAAAGTAGTTTTTCTGCTTCTCTGTGATTTAGTAAGAAGGAAATCCTGGTGATTTGAGCCCAGAATCACAATCTTCTTATCAACCTCCAAAGTCAGGGAAGAGACTTTGCCCTGACTTGGGCCAATTCAGAAGAAAACAATATTGTGATTCTGGGCTCAAATCAGCAGGATTTCCTTGTAACTAAATCCCACTGCAAAGTAGAATTTGATGAGGTCATCGTCTGCAGAGTGAGGCTGATCAAACCTCACTAAGTCAACACATGTTCTCCCTTTATAGGTTGGAGAACAAGAAATATAAGTATATGAAAAGGTATTTTTCAGTTGTTTTCTTGTAAATTCCCCCAGCTCTATTTTTTTTTTTTACTTTCCCTACAGTGCCTTAGTATTTATTCATGTTCACACATATATATATGCTATTCTATAGTGTATATGGTTTGATAAAGTCATATTTTTTAAAAGCATAATGCTGAGTCTCTGTCTGGTGCTCTCAAAGGAAAGAAAGGCAAGAAAACAAGAGAGCTGAGTTAGAGAAGATGGAGGGAGGAGGGAAGGAGGATAGGATAGGAAAGACAGGAAGAGAATAAGAATGAGAGAGTGAGGCAGGCAGAGTGTTTGATAATGAGGCTATGAGGGATCGACAAAGACAGATAGCCAGGGCGGGACAGCGAGAGAGAAAATAAAAAAGTAATCATAAACTGACTAGACATCACCGCGCTTCTCCCATTCAAAAACACACTCTCCGGCCAAAATGAGAGTAAACTGCTCATCAGTCGCCTGCACAACAGAGCATGACACACACACACACTAAGGCTTGACCAAGTTTTTCAATTCTAAATCCTAAATCATCTCATTTTTCCACGGCTACCACTATTTTTCTCTTCCAAAAGTGAGTGCTTTGTGGTCACATAGCTGCAGCTCCTTGAAGGACTTCACCAGTCATTTTGAAGGTTTGACCCATTTACAACAATCCACATGCACTGCAGCAAACAGTTCTGCAGATCATCTAGGAGTACTAAAGTCTTCCAACAATTAATCAAAATCCCTTCATTTTCAAAACTTTTGGTTGAAACACCCACCTTATAATGTTCTGCTTCTGTGGCTAACAAAGTTGTCATCACTCATAAACCACAGAACTGATAACTGACTGTGTAAAGCAAATGTTTCCCCAGGGACTATTTTCCAGTTACACTGCATTTTCAACTCATCAAAACCCAACAGTGCTGCTGCTTTTAGGAAAACTCATGTGGATGACTTTATTATGGTGATGGAATACTAGTGTGAAGAAAGTTTGTAGTCTCTGAAAGCTCATTTTTATATCGTAGTGGAATGAATGGAAACCAATGGCTGGAAAAATGATACTGCAGTTCTAAAATATGACTTGTTGTTTTGGGAAAAGTTTACAGAAACATGATGTTTATACATTTTGTATCACTGGTGTGGTCCTTTAGAAGGCACTGGACTTGGTGCTTTAATGAGTTGAAAACAGTTGAACTTTTTCAGAAAAAGTCATCTGCTTTTTTTTTTGTTTTGTTTATAAACCAGGCTGTCACTATGAAGAATGTCAGAGGACAGCTGAACAAACAAGAATGAGAGGCAGCAGAAATGCCAGTATCGAGTCTTGTTTTGTTTGAAAGTGAATTGGCTGAGTTGTATGACCATTAAAAGATGCAAGAGCTGCTGCCATACCGACCACAAACAAGCAGTGTGATACTAGACTGGGAGAGTGTTGGAAAAAATCCAGCAAGTCCATCATAATAAAATTTTGACTAGTCTGCGGGCTAGAAAATGGTTAACGTCCCATTGTTGTGTGTGTGCGGGTGTCCAGCTTCTGTTTTGTTGCCTTAGCCTAACCTCAACCAAGGGCCTCTGTTGCCTTTGTTTTTACTTCAGCAAACAGTGTCCACCTCTAGAGCCAACACAAAACATAGCAACATCCTCATCACCATGTTTTAATAATGCTTACAAAACCATGTACTGCAGTTAACTGGTAAAATCAGCAGAACCATGGATCCAATGCGTAGGCTATTATAAGATTTCTTGAGATTTCTATGAGGACTAAGTCAGGGATTCTTGCTCTGTTTTGTCTTAAAACAGTGATTTGGGGCTCTAAATAAGCTTGAACTTAAACTATTTACGTGTGGACCCAGATGCCCGTGGTCCACTCAGAATCAAGCTGTGCTCCACTAATGAAATTGTTCAGTTCATGTTGAGGCAGGTTTCACTAAAAATATATTGACGAGCTGCGGTCACAGAGGAATGTCCATCATATCTGAAGTGAATGACACTGACTGGCTAATATCTTATTTTTAGGCCAATATCAGCCACATGTATCAGTCTACCTCAAACTCTCTCTCTTTCTTTCTCCCTATCTTTCTCTTTCTCTCTCTCTCTCTCTCTCTCGCACTCTCTCGCACTCTCTCTCTCTCTCTCGCTCTCTCTTGCACTCTCTCTCTCTCTCTCTCTCTCTCTCTCTCTCTCTCTCTCTCTCTCACACACACACACACACACACACACACACACACACACACACACACCACATTATCCTAAATACCTCCATGGTTGACTGCCAGTCTGTAACAGGCGTTCTCCACTCTCAGACACACTGCCCAGCAGCACCCTCATCATAAGGACAAGACTCACTGAGTTTTAGTGTGTGTGTGTGTGTGTGTGTGTGTGTGTGTGTGAGAGAGAGAGAGAGAGAGAGAGAGAGAGCGAGAGCAAGAAAGAAACCATAATAATGATAGGTGAGCAGGCTCTATGAGGTTAGCTGCAGGCTAGAGCTGGTGAACTTGCTTGTCACTGACCCCCCCTTCCCCAACACACACACACACACACACACACACACACACACACACAAAGGAGCACAGCACACAATTCTGAACCAAATGTGCGAACATGGCAGAGGGAAAGAGGGGAGATAAAGCAACACAAAGAGACTGGAAGAGGAGGAGGAGATAAAATAAGATGAAAGGGGAGGAGACTGAATGAGAGATGGGATGAAAGAGAGAGAGAGAGAGAGAGGCAGAGATGAGGTAAATGGGAATGAGGACAGTTATGAGACGGGATGAAAAGGGCTAGCAGAAGGAATGAGAGAAGATAAGGAGGAAAATAGAATGATGAGGGTGATTAAACAGACGTGGGGCAGAAACAGAGACACAAAGACAGGCTGATGGAACGAGGATGGGGTTGCAATATTGGTGCATGATCAAGCATAGTTACAAAATGTTTGCAGAAACTGGTGTTCCTCAAATGTGCTTATGGCCACGATGACATAATCATAATGTCAAAAAAATGTCAAAAAAACGATATAGTATTTTTTTTTCTTTGAAAATACGTTTTTAAATTTCATGAAGCTTTAGCACCATCTAGTGGTTATTGTCATCTGCATCTTTATACAGACTCGAGAGGTCAGGAATTATAAGCTAAACAGTATTACATTTATCATAGAGGCAATATTTTTGCATCACAATACAAGTTAGGCTTACACATGAGGTTAGTAATGTTCAAAGGAGGTACAAGCAGTGGCGAGGGGTGACATTTTTGTGTAGTCATGCTGTGGTCCCAATTTCATGCGAGGGCCCACGAGGGCGTGAGCTTGAAAAATTTTGGGCATTTATTTATTAATAAAAATGCATAATATGGTTTTTAACTATACTATATCAACTCGACGACTCGATTTTGATAGACACGAGTGCACATTTTGCCCCAATGTTACCAATAACAATGTGTTGCAATTTACAATGTAAATGAAAGCGGAAATTATTAGAACGGACAGATGATGCAGTAATAACCAGTTACAGAGTCAAGCAAATGACACATGAACATGCTCACAATGTTACCAACAACATGTTGGAATTTACCATGAGATCAGAACTATTGGGACGTGCCACGGGGTGATGCAAACACACAGCAATGTCACCAGCTAGCCTGCAAACACACAGCAGTGTCACCAGCTAGCCTACATGGTCAATGAAATGACACACAAACATGCCCAACTGCCCATCAGGCTACGCACCAAAGTGATAAACGTCAGAGACCACCTTTTTTTCAGAACACCTGCAATAGCCTAAATCGATGAAACATGCCAGGTTACTCAACTGAAGTTGTATTTTCCCCCATTTTGATTGGCGCGATGCAGATGAAAGAACAAACTAATGTTAACGTTCCCGTACTAGCTAGCCAGCTAACGACGTTAACGGTAGCTAGCTGTCAAATGAATGACTTGCAGTTGCCGCTGAACATTTCAAGTGAGCTGCTGCGTAGCTACTCGTGTTGCTCATGTGTCTTCTGAAAAGCTGATTCACAGACAGCTTATTTTCCATTCAAAACGCCCACGTACAGGAAACACCGGCTACAAAACTACTGTAAATACTCGGAATCACAGAGCGCATGGGCGTCAAGCTGTCAACTTTCCAGCATTTCGCTAGCAAATTGAGATAGATACGTGTATATAGGCAGCGGTTTGCAACCAAAATGATAGAAATAAGGTACATTATAAAAGGACACACTAGGAGACTAACCTTTTAAAGATTTTAATTGAAGGGCTTGGGCACGCGCTCCATTTACAGTTTATTATGACCGCTCGCCCCTGGGTACAAGTATAGTGTAGGGTCAAGCAACAGCCACAGGAAACTAGGCTAACTAACTTTTAGTTTACATACAGTATATGTTACAAGAAATTGTAAGACTTGTAGTGCTACCCCACTCAGTCAGCATCATAGCAGTCAAACTAACATTATGGGCTCTATTTTCGCAGACCAGGCGAGGCGGAGGCGCAGCGCAGCTCTGCTGCGCCAACTGGGTGTGGCCAAGTGGATTTTGCTATTTTGGCACGCCGTGTGCCTTGGCGCAACTACTGCGCCGTTCCTCCTACCGGCGCAAGGGAGGAGAGAAGGCGTGGAGTGGGTTTGACACAGCCGATTCACTTTAAACCAATCAAATGAGCCCCTGTCCTCACCTTTAAAATGCGCTGCGTGAAGGCGTAATGAACGTTCACACAATTGACATGGAGAAAGAGAGCAGCCGCGACACACACTCGGCACAATGAGGCCAGTCTTGGCTGCTGGAATGTCGCTGGAGCTACCTGCCATCCATCTGTCCATCCATCCATCCATCCATGCATCTATCCTTAAATTCATCTTCCTGAGTCCCCTGTCTTTCCATTACCTACCTGCCTCGCATCTCTCTTTTTTCCAGCTCTGTCACCGTCTGTTAAAGTTATTGATTTTTACAAGCAAATATAAATTTAACTGTGAAGCCCCCATTTTTAATGAATGTTTTTACCTCAAAGGATAATCCTCGCCATATTCATATAAATACATGTTTGTTTTGCAACTTTCGACTCCATCACTTACTGATGCAACAACACACTAGTGATTAAAACAAAATCCGGTTCATGAAAGCTTTTACATTTGCTGTTCTAAACACCCAGAGTCTGGCAAGGAACCGATGCATTTTACATTTTCGATATGTGTGGAATCAGTGTTTCCCCTAGAAAAAAAATTGGCACCGGACAACTTGACCGGCACGTTTTCAATTTACCGGACAAATGTTTGAAATTCCGGTCAAATATTATCTGAATTTATTGAGTTTAAAATTATATGCAGGCTACATAAGAATGATATCAAGGCATGTCAATTTATAGCATAATATTTTTATTGAAAAGTTGGTTATATCAAATAAAATGAGTGCCGTCAATTGACTCAAGTGCGTAACGTCTAAAATAAATAAATAAATAAAATTGCACAAGCCTGTGCTCTTTTAACATGAACATTGCATACAATTGCAAACAAATGCAACTACAATTTGCAAACAAAAAAACTGGCTCATACCATTTTAATAACGCTGCGTGCGGCCAACTTGAAATCAAATAGATGCAATAAAAACTAAATTCAGCAGCTGAATTAAAATCGAAAGTCTCAAGTGTCTCTCCGCAACTTGCAATGTGCATCAGTCTTGTGACCTTGTTCTCCCCCAGGCGACTTTGCTGCGCTGTTTTGATCCGGTTCTGCAGAAAAAAACCCTCTCTCTCCCTCTGGTACACTGGAGACAGGGATCACGCAGGCTATTTTTTAAAAATAAATAAATAAATAAATAAAATTATGTGAAAATTGACTGTTTTAATAAAATTCAAATTGTGCTTAGAGGGAAAATTTTCACCGGGCATTTAAAAATTACCGGACTTTGGCAGATTTTACCAGTCATAGTCCGGTGATTACTGGATAACGAAAACCCAGTGTGGAATATTTATATATATGGAGGAAGAACTGTGTAGTTAACACGAGCAGCGCCAGACACCATGACTGGAAAAAAGACATCACCATACTGGACACATTGTTTGACTGACAGGTGATCAGGTTGGGTTTTCATTACGTATGCCAAACGGTGCCAATCTCCTTTGATCTGACATCAGATGTGACGGGACAGTTGATATGGGGATACATTTATTTGCTGATTGAGATTATAGCATTGAATAGTGTTTTTTGTGGGTATTTATTGCATTGTTACTGTGCCTGACAATCTGTGAGGTTGTGGTGACGTGTGCGCACTGCCCGCCTGTCAGCCAAAATTCCACTGCGCCGGCCCCGCTGCGCCTTGCGCCGAAAATAGACGTGGTTTCAGGAGGCGAGCTTTTAGCGCACCTCAGCGAAGCTTTTTGGCATGAAAATGTCACTGCGCCAAGCTGAATCTGTCGACACCTCCCCCTGCTGCGCTGCCACTCCCATCTTGGCGCACCTCGGTCTGGGAAAATAAGAAACTGTGCCCCACGGGTTGCGCTGGTCGAAAATAGCTTTGCGCGGGGTGCGCCTCACTGCGCCACCCTGCGCTGCGCCGGGAAAATAGAGCCCTATGTGTGTTTTGGGAAGGGGGGAGCAAGCACAGTGTTACGCGAACCCTTTAAATGTTGGAAAAATGCCTGTGATCTCTTCCTCTGACCGAGCAAAGACCTGCAAGATGCAGCAATGTGAATTTTCTAGAGTGCTTTTTGGCAGATAAACTAGCAAGCAAGGAGATATAGCTTACAAACAGACTAGGCCAACTGGCGGCCCATTGACCTTCATTTTGTGGCACCTAGGGGAATTTTCAAATTTGAAGAGAAATGATTCCAACTATCATGTACTTTGAAGGTTACTGGCCACTAGGGGGATGTAGCTTGATGGCACTGTATGTAGGTCTATCTCAACCAGCAGGTGTAAAGTAAAGTTACTACCTCTGTCATGTCAGTGGAGGTCATAGGTCATAGGACACCAAGAGCAAAAGAAAAATTTGTAACAAAAACTGTGTTTGAACAAAAATGGGAGCGTGACTACCTGTTTACAAGTAGCAGACTGTAGCAGTGATGAAAAAATATAACATTAACTGACACCATAACAGCACCCATAGAGAGTTGCTGTCATTGAATTGATCTTAAAAGAGAAATAAATTACTAAGAGCATTTTCAAGAAAAAAAAAAGCTGCAAAATGAAAACATTCTCTTGATGCATCCTGTCAAGCAAAAATCAAAAAGCCGTTGTCTGATGGAGAGACAGTGGATGGGTAGAAGTGTGGATGTGGGTATCCACTACTGCGGTTCCTCATGACTTCAAAGTTTTTGTGGCCCTTACCCCTTAAAAGTTGCCCATCCCTGGCCTAGGAGAAGGTGAGAGCTGTAGTACTGCTTCGTCTCAGTGCAGAACCTTGACAGAAATGAAAAAATCGGAAGAAAAAAAAAGGTGATTTTAAAAATTGAACACAAAAAGTGTTATGACCGACAAGAGGGACATTGCTGCAACAGGCTGAGCAAGGGAGAGAGCACTCTGTTGATACGGATCAGCAAACAGGCAGCATAATTGGGGAGCCGTCAGTGGCAGGCATCATCCGTGATGGTGACACCGATGAACTGCTCCTCACATTGAACCCAAGTGAATTACCAGATGCACTGACTATTGGCAAGTGTTTATTTGTCACATGTGGGTATGAAGACACTGGCCGTTAGAGTCACTGACAGGTTTACTAGGCTGAAAATGATGCACCAGCATTTCTGCAGCTGATAAGGGAACACCGAGACCAATATGTGAGAAAATAAAATGATAATGTAATGCAAATTGATGTACTTATTATTTTGATGCGAAATCTGGTTTTACAGCTACACATTGTGAGGAGCACTCTCTGCTGTCAGCTGCATTTTGAGGTGAAAGATTTCTCCATCAGGCATGGCATCATCAGGTACTGGGTCTTTGTAAGGGAGGGCATTTTTCACTGCAATGCTATGTAGCACACGATCAGCCTTGACAGGAGAGCAAGTCTTTACAACGATTTAGTAGCAGTTTGTAGGTGGACATGACATTCCAAAATAAGCCATGAATTTTCCTTACACGTATAAAGTGGTCAACCATGTGCTGCTCCTGTCCCACACAACACAGCTGACAGTTTCAACAAGCCCTTTTGGCCCGGTGAAACTACATTTACTGAACTATGAAATAACACAGTATTTGCATTGCATATTGGCAAATAAACAAGCATAACCATTTGTCTGAACTTCTTTCCCACCGCTGGAAACTGACAGTAGGCCTTACAGAAGACTCTCTGCCCCCAATCAGTCCATTTTCCACACTCCAATGTGGATTTTCTTTCCTGCATATTGGTTGTTTTAATTTTTATTAAATAGTCCTTTTCTGATAAATAAATAAATAAATAAATAAATAAATAAATAAAAAAGAACTGCTCCGCTTTTCTTTCAAGTTATATCCACGGATCACCAGTGTTGGCCTACAGGGGACAGGAGTTGCAAATATGAATAGGATGAAATGCAAAAAAAGGTGTGTTTTTTTGTGCCATGTAAGATTTAATGTTATAGGCATTTTAGGAACTTTCAAAGACCCTAAAAATAACCTGATTCTACCTCTAACACTAAACGTAGCTCTTCTAAAGGCCCTAAGGGCTCTATCTTGCGTCAGAGTCCCTAAACCCATTATTTGGGGATTTAGCATTGCGTAAGAGGCGTTCCCCCACAAAAGTTGCTATCTTGCGCACCTGCCATTATCCCTAAAACACTTGCGCTACCCACATGTGTCCAAGTGGACGTGCATTGAAGCCGCCTGGGCGCGCTCTTGTAAAAGCCCAAATGGGATAGCAGGTGGTTCTGAGGACCCGCTATCCGCTTTCCCTAACGTGTGTGGTCAAGATAGCAATTGTATAATGTATAATGTACAGCGGGTAGTGTGGGCGCACATACAATAAATGTGTGCACACACACACTCACACAAAATAAATTTTACTACTTTAATATATGTTCACAATAGTATGACTCAGTCCTGAACATAAACAATAACAAATGCAAAACAGCTTTAAGAGTGCTCAGTCATGTAACTGTGACAGGGATTCAGCTAAGGATGCAAGTAAGAACAAATCCACCAAAAGTCGTGACTACCAATAATTTCAAATTCCACACAATATTTTGACAATATTTTGCGAGTATCTCAGCCCTCATCACTCTTGCATTCTTTAGCCTTAGGCTAACCAAAAACCCCTGGCTTAGGTCAGCCTCACTTCACATTCATGGTCATTAGCTCAGGCCTTATGCTTAGCCCTGGGTTAAGGATTCACACTTAAAAATGAAATCACAAAGTTAATGTCCTCAGGACTTGTAGCGCAGTTTTGATTGGACGACAAACATTGTGTTGCTTTTGTTCTAACCTTGGGTCATGCTGCAGAAATCAATCCCGGATTTCTGGGGATATTTCCAAAACAGCAGGGGCAACCCTGCTCTGGAGCGCAGTTTACTAAGCTCTGGGCTCAAAGTGGGGATATCCCACATTTTAAATTGCAAGTGTGAAATGACTGTTAGCCCTGGGCTTACACCTTCATTAGCCCTGGGCTAAGTGTAGTGTGAAAACACCCTCTGTCATCCTGCGGCTTGCAGACCTCCTAACCATCAATCTGTGGTCATTACCTGGGTGGCCAAACACACACACAAACCGTCTGCATTTCTATTCAAGGTATGACACAGCATTTGTGAGAGGCTGGCACTTTAAAATCTTGAGTTAGAAACACTTCCTCCACAGGATAGCTGAAAGTACAACTTCCTTCCAAAACAGTCATCTCTCTTGAGTATTTGTTGTGACATTTAATATAGACTTTTTTCACAGCAGCGTTTTGAAATTAAATTGGTAAGCACAGGTGTGACTAAAGACATTAATTAAGGTTCTCTTTCCATTTGTGTGTAGCAGAGCCTTTCCAGTGAGCCAGCATGAACAACACCAGGACCCTGGCTCTGTAAGACCTCAATACAACAGAACATTAATTAATTAATGCTATTAGTAACACCTGTGTTTACCCTGCTCTTCATGTTAAAATGTCTGCTATGAAAAAAGTCTGTGTCTATACTGGACATTTTGGGAGTTACACCAGAATGTATTGACATTCTCACAGAAGATGCAGTGCACTGTGTATATACAGCATCCATTCAGAATGTGTGACAGAGACGGTGATGATAAATTCATGGTTATGATGAAAACAATTAAAGAGCCAGGAGAAAGATTATTCCCCAGTAGGAAGGACCTGCAATCTGTCTTTGACAGTGAAGATGACAACATCTTCATCATCAGCAAAGTTCTTCCATACAAAGTGAGAAACACTGTGACCAGCATGGGGAGGACAAGCCAGCTTCCCCTGTGATTTTACACTAGTCCAGTGTAGTCGTTGTTTATGGTATTAAAAGTCTGCGAGGGGCCTCTACACACTAGCAGTGCCATTATTCTGAAATCCCAATAGTCCAACAGCCCGTTATCCTGAAAACAAAAGGCTCATTGCTTTGAACATACACACTGTGGAGTTTGAGTTCAGTGACTACTGGACCTGTCCATGGTGCTGAATCTCTGAGGGTTTTTCCCTTTCATTTGCTATGATGGTGACAGAATGTTTAAATGACTTAATTTAATTCTCTACAGCCTTTCCCTAATATTAGCCATAACCAACTTATGACTAACCTTAACCATAACCCTAACCTAACTGTAATTCTAACCTTAACCCTACCTTAACCGACCAATACGCCAAAATGACCATCCCAAAAAATTCCATTACCATCCTCTGTTAAAACAAAACAAAACAAAACAAAACCACAAAACAAACACAAAAAAAAAAAAAAAAAAAAACAGCCTTCTTTAGAGCAGTGGGTTTTTGTTGTCAGAATAACACGCTGTCAGACTATTGAGCTTTCAGTCCAATGGGACATTTTTCGGACTATGGGGGTTGCAGAATGATGGGGTGTCAGACGAATGGACAGCGCCCACACTAGCTGTTCAGTGTCTCTTGCTGTTCAGTGCCACCATTTGTGCCAGTAACTCTTGCTAGGGTGAGAGAGTCCAATATAACAAATGAACCACAAAACAGCAGCAGATTGTGTGTCCATTTTGTCACCAGGTTTCCCTTGGAAACCCCAAAAATCGGTCTCACCCTCTGATGCCACAGGAACCTTTTGCCATCTCATATTTAATTTTACAGGCATTTTATGAACTTTAAACCACTCCTAAATGTAGCCTTGACATCACTGCTACTGCTAAAATTAGCTCCTCTAAAGGGCCCTCATCCAAATGTCCTCACAGGCATAAAGGTACGAGTGCACAAACAAGCACACACACACACACACACACACATACATAGATTCACATACACACTCACACACACAAATAGATGCCCTTGTATTCCATTAGTTCAAAATGCCAGGTTTTACATAAGCATCTGATTGGCTGATGGAGATTACTGGTGGAAATGCAGAACCATGCAATCATCCTGAAATGTCTCCCCTGGATTTATTATGCACACATACACAGAGGTACACATAGAGGTGTGACGTGCATGCACACAAATTGGTGATTGGTGGTACGTATTGGTGGTACACACATACACACACACACACACACACACACACACACACACATATGGAAGCATTCAAGCAAACACTTGGATGCAAATATACTTCCACACTCATCCAGGCCGCCTCTTCTCCTTCAACCTTTTTTGACTGTATTTTTGACTGGCACCTCAGCCATTTCTGAAATACAATGAAAACTGAAGGTCTTTTTTTTTTTTTTTTTTTTAAGGGTCCTTCCAAAAGAAGAGACTGTTTGAAATTTCAAGCTTTTGCAGGGAAGTGTTGACTTCAAAGGGGGGAAAAGGACATTCAGTACAGGAGATTGGACTGAAAGCTCACAGAAGAATGAAGCAGAACATTTGTTTTTCGGGTTCACTTGGGTGTGATGAAGAGTACTGTACGCACTGTGTGAGTGTGTGTGATACGAAGTGAATGACTGAAAGATAGACTTTCACTCTTTCTTTCTGCCCACCCGTCTAAATATACACTCAGCTTCTATTTTTTAACAATTTTTCTCTCCCTTTCACCCCCCTCCTCTCCATTTCCATTTTCCTTAGAGTAGATCAGCAAATTAATTTTCTGAGAATGCATTACCACCTCGTATCCTCTGGCACTGCCACAATGGTGTGTGTGTGTGTGTGTGTGTGTGTGTGTGTGTGTGTGTGTGTCTGTGTGTGTGAGAGAGAGAGAGAGAGAGAGATAGCAAGGTGATAAGTGTGAGAGTTGCACCACAGGGAGTGATTATCATTATAACTTGGTTTCTCCATTTGGGGTAATGCTTTGTAAGTACACACACACACACACACACACTCTCACACACACACACACACACACACACACACACACACAAATGGTGTGGTATCAAGTTTTGCCCCATTTTTTCCCTTGACTCAGCCAATTTGTTCCTCTTCACCTCTCAGTTTTTTTGTTTTTTTTTTTTCCACAGGATGTATTAAACCTGACCTAGTATTCTCTGCAGCTACTTGGGGTGACTTGGAGAAAACTTTTGTGCAGGAAAAAAGAAATGAAGAGTTTAAGGTTTGAGTAGCCTTTGCGGGGGTTTGAGCTGCATTAATCTCATCTAATCTCTTTCATTTTTTGCTACAGTATATCTTGTCGTACAATGCCGAATACCCTAACTGAACCAACAGAGGTAATTATTTCTGAATACTTACCACTTGACTGTCTTACTGATCATTTATTGCAGACTAACATAAGAATACAAATAGTAATACAAAAGTATTTTGTAAAGTATTGTGGCCATTACTTTGTGGCATAGAACTTTTCAATAACCAAGTAAGACAGATGGCTAGACTTAAAGTCCAGATGAAACTGCATTGCAAGAGTATCTAACTTCTGTATGGTGCGGTTTTTCTTAGTGAAGCATGATACACAGGACATAATGTTGGAAGAAGTTTGAGTGTTGAAAAGTGGGGGTGTGTCTTAGCTCTGTGCCACTAAAAGAAGAAGATTGACTGACAGGTGCATGCTATGATATTATTATTATTATTATTATTATTATTATTATTATTATTATCATCATCATCATCATTATTATCATTATTTTCTTTTTGGCACAATCATTAAATAGACAAATTTTTGTCATGAAATTGAAAAAAACTCAAAGACTAAGTCATCGACCTTGAACGGAGTCAAGCGGTCACAGCATTAGGCTGCTGTAGTCATTTCTCTAGTTAAGAATAAAATGAGTTTGTGGGAAGTTGCTGCAGTGACAATGCAAGAATAGGGCAGCAGAGTGTGTCAAACTCTTTTCAGAATTGACTGCTTGCTAAAATGTTGAAGTTAGTCCAATGCAACAGCCAGTTATTTGCAATGATTCACATAAAATTGACACCACTCTGAATATCCTGCTCTGTTGATTTGATTGGGAAAGTCCGCTCTACTCCAGTTCAAGCTCTTTAGACTAAATCCATAATACCTTTTGCATAGACACTGTGAGTTGTGGCATCAGTGACAAGCCTGGTAGCTTGTTCATTTCCTCGCCTGTACAAAGCGTATCATATAACATGACAAGCTCCACTGCCCTGCATGGTCACATTCATAAAGATTTTGCCCTCTGCTACTTGTTATCATGCAGGAGGACACTGGCCTCTTCTGATCATGTGATCTTATGGGTGTTAAGAGTTGTTGTCATGGAAACCACATTGCCATGAAGGTGACAAAGTCTATTTCTCCTCACAGAAGTGGAAACTGCGGTTAAACCAGTATCTCTCTCTCTCTCTCTCTCTCTCTCTCTCTCTCTCTCTCTCTCTCTCTGTATCTATCCATTGAGTTACACCTATATTGAAACACCATGCTATAAAGTGATTCAATGGAACATCACTCAGTGTGTGATTTAAGCTGCAAACACACAACAAATGTTTTCAAAGCACAAAATATTACCATAGAACCAATTTTAAAAAGAGTAAATATAGAAGAATTATTACTAGATTTGGTACAGTTGGAGTAGATTTAATACCGTGTTACATTGTTCTCTTTTGTATAGATTTGAGGTCTGATAAGTTATAATGCATTATAAGTTATAATGCATTCACACAGTAATATACTTGAAAAAGACCATAATAAAGTTAAAGGTAAACTTCAAAACTGGTGTATTGAAATGTTGATGGATGCTCATACAATACACACTCACACTGTAAAATATACACACACACTTAAGCTTACACCTCACATGCACATGCACACACACTCTCATCTTTATCCTTATATAGGTTCATATTTTACTACACTGTATATATGACTCTTACATTCCCTAATGAATATTCAGTGTAGCTATTAAGTTAAAAACATTGATATGATGATTTTGCATATTGTAGTTTAATTAACATATTCGACTGCAAATTATATCATTATTTTATATAAACCGTGTTTATTAGGGAGCTGCCAACTCACCTGAAAGAATTCATTACTGAATTGGTTTGAAATTTAATTGACTTGGCTTCCATGTGTAAGATCTCTTTGCCACGGTTTGGCATATGACAGCTCGCATTTTAAGAGAGGGGAGGAGTGGAGAGGAAGAAGCAAATAAGGTTGAGGAACAGGGAGAGGAAAGAAGCAGATGGAGGGAGGGGAAGAGAAGGACAAGGCGAATTTGGAGAAAAAAGAGAGATTGAACTACAGAGAGGAAGAGCGAGTTGGAGAGAGATGTAGCAAGGCAGAGGGATGTGTGATGGATAGAGGGATGACAGGTGTGATGAAAGAGAAGAGGGAGCAAGGGATGAGGAGAGGCAGATGGATCATCATGACAATACACTGGAGTGTGTGTGCGAGCATGTGCACGTGTGTGTGTATGCTTTTTTCCCCGCGGCTATCTGTGTGTCCTACCTGTGTGTGTATGTGTGTGTGTCGTTGATAGCCACTGCAATATAAAGATTAGTGGCATCACCATTCACACAGCTCTGGATTAGCTTTTAATGACAGAGCTAATTGAGATCCATTCATCCACCTATCCATCCATCTATCTATCCATCCTTTCCTACTTTTTCTTTCCCTCCTTCTTTCATTCCTAGATTAGTGTTTAGTGGTTTAAAAAAAAAAAGATCACTTGATGTCAGTTTTCAGTGTTTGCTTTAACTGTAAGACAAAAACAAAAAAACAAAAAAAAACACACACACCAAACAAAATATTTCCTCAGTAGAAATGAAAGAGTGTCATAAGCAAATCAGAAAACATTAAGCAAATGCAACAACTTTACATCTGTTAAAGAGGTCCAGTGCAGTTAAACTCATCTCTGGACATAAAAGAGAGATCTAAACAGGAAAATGATGCTGATTTAGTCCGCCAGCCCTTCATATTCAGAGTAGTCAAGCTGGTGCACATGCCTGGAGACAAGCAGGCGTGTGATTGGGCAGTGCTCTGTTTGAATTTGTCGACTGGCTCCAAAACTGCAGGTAGAGCTACTGTGGAAAAGGACAAAAAACATCTAGTGTCGATATTCCTTGGAAAATACAGGGAGAGGAAACTAAAATATGTCATTTATTTGGTGATGACTTAATTTAACACCTATTTGTATTCACAGTTGGCCCTTAAGACACTTAAAAATGAGTTTTACTACTAATGCATTAAGTCTTGGCAGAAACCGGCTTTCTGTGTAAATATCACAGTTGATAGGGACTGATGAACTGTAACACAAGTCAAATAATTTCTACCAGTAATATTTAATTAGGTTAACTGATCACACCCTTTGAATGTAAAGGCTGTCTGACTCATTTTCTGTTTGTCTTGGTGTTATTTGACAGCAAGCTGCATGTGTGTCTAAATGAGGAACAGCACAAGGCACTGACTATAATACTGTGCTCAAGGTCCAGCCAAATGTCAGCTAGCTGGAGTGAGTTAGTTCACACTTCACACTGCCACTGATCATGCATAAAAGTTTAATTGGCTCACCAGTCAGAAACCTTTTAGCCAGAGAGTGGATTAAAATTTAGCAAGTCCTTATGTTCTTCAGACCAAGGCTCCTGAGATTCAAACATATTCCATGTAAAAAAGAAGAGAAAAAGGTTGTTTTAAAGGTTGTTTTATGATTGTAAGACATGTGTCTGATGACCAAAAACATGTTGTCTGTGTGTGTGTCTTGCATATGAGGTTGCAGAGGCCGTCACTTATTGTCTTACATTTTCACTGGCTGGGTGGACCGAGACTTCCATCGTTGTCATGGAAATGGAAGACAGCTGTGTGACTCATTTTTTTGGCGGATCAAAGGGGATGAAAATATGAGTGGTTAAAAGATTTGTTGGCTATATTGTAATGGATGGGATTCAAGAGAGACTGAACAAGTGAGGAATTATCCTCACCATTAAAATTTCCTTGTCGTCTGCATGGTGAAATGTCATAATAGCTGGTGGCCATCTTTCCTAAATGAAGACGCATCCTGCTGGTTACCATGGAGACGGCAGCTTGTGCCACAGACGTCTTCCGATGCTTTGTTTGTGCATAAAAGCTTCAATATCATTTTACACTTTCCATAAGACATCTGGCCAAGCGTATGTTGCCAAGTGACATTTTTAGCATTATCTGTTCGTAGCTAGCAACTGTTGCTATGGGGAAATGTTTACATATCGCGTCGCACATAAGATAGGAATAAGTGTAAGTTAGGCCTATGTTCCCAGCAAGTCTGACTCTAATTAGGCTTAATATCTCATGATAATCAAACTGTATATTTGGCATAAATGGTGCCTAAATGTCTGAAAAACCACACACACACACACACACACACATCAGCAAGGCACTCATTTATCACACCTCTGTTTGAAACAGCTTTCCCAAACCTTTAAAATATTCAGCAATTTATAATAATAACATAGTCATTCAGCTACATTCAGTGACATTTTATGCTAATGGCTCTGCTGTTTAGTGTGCTATCACCATTAGAGTTGAGCAAGCAAGCTGTAGGTGCACGGCTTCACTCAAACCGCACAACAGGAGTGCACTGATGGAAGTTGGCGTAATGAGTTGGTTAAATGTTTACCTTCACCAACATGTAGCAGCATGAATGACAGCATAATGCAGGTCAGCTAATGGATGGACCGGTGTATGTGTGTGTGTGTGTGTGTGTATCATATAATTGTAAGTGCTAAATTAGATAATTCATTGATGAATATAGTGCATTCAAAGCTGCAAATTCAGCACAAAAGAATAGCACGAGAAAGAAGGGAGGAGGGAGAAAGTGAGACACAAAGAAGGAGGATCAATAAGCACAAAGGGTATCTTTGCAATATCATTCGCCATTGCTGTATGAAAGTGTTGGCTTGGCTGTTCATAGTTTACCCCTGAATCTCTTGGCTCTGTCATTATATCCTGCAACTTTCTCATCTATTGCTGTGCTGGAGACACTAAACTCCACTTTTCTTCTCCCTCCTCTATCACTTTCCTCGCCTGGCTCACTTTTCCAGCTGGATTTCTGCCCACCACCTTGAGCTCCACCTCAGCAAAAGTGAGATATTCTTCTTCCCTGACAAATCTTGCCCTGAAAAGACCTCTCGATCAGCACTGATGGCACCACAGGGACTCCAGCTCAGACTGCCAAAAATCTCGGCGCGATTCTGTGCAACCAATTGCCATGCAAGGCTCACATCAACAACCCATCCTGCAGGTTTACACTCGACTTGCATTCCTCGCCAGAGACTATGTTAACTCCTTCCTGGCTGGTTTCTTTAGTTATTTGCTTCAAAGCTGCAGTCTGCCTTGTTTGAAACTACTCTAAATTCTCCTGTGTCATTGCTTCCCCTGCTCCCTGTGGCTGCTTGTTTCAAATTTGAAACTGAGGCTGCTAAATGAGGTGGATCCCCCTACACTTGCAAACATGGTTCAGTCCTGCTCCTTGGGGCTTTGGTATTGCCAGATGCATAGCTCTTCCTTTCTACCAGCAAACAAGCCATATAACTCCACTCTGGCCTCAACCCTTCTTTCTTCTGGCTCCTCAGTGGTGAAATAACAACCCTGCCTCAGTCAGGACTGGAGAGTTAGTCCCTTCATCTGCCAGTGTGAAAAACTAATTTCTTCAAGGAACCCTTCACATCCCTCTCTCTGCTACGCTCCTCCTCTACTTGCACCTGCTCATGCTCCTGTCTTTCAGGGAAATAAATCTTTTGCTGCATGGTTCTTTTTTTTTTTTAATCTATTTTTTCAGTCTAGTACCTCTCCACTCTAAAGGCTATGCAGTTGCATCACAAATCTCCTAGAAACAACAGCTGGCACCATCTTGTAGGTGCAGAACCGGCTGAGCATAAATAATGTCTAAATATATAACAACCAGGCCAGGTGAAAGAGAGAAACTTGAATGAGATGTAGTGTGGCTGCCAGACCATTCACTATTGCTACAAGTGAATAGTGTGATAAGGTAAATTTCTTTCCAAATGTAGCTTACTGCAACAAACTGTCTTGTCTTTAGCTTCAGCCTCCAGCATCAGCTCAGTTTACCTCAACAAACATTTCACTACCTAATAAATCAGCAGGCTAATTTAACTAAGCAAGTGTTTCTGACAAATGTAGTTTAATCTAGCGAAAACACATTTAAACATTTAACTCTCTTAACATGTCAAGATAGATATCTGCTGGTACAGACAGAGCTGTTCTTTTTAAAGCTGGCAGCTGTTTTTTTTTTTTTTTGCCCAGCCACTGACAGATCTTTTTAATCTTAACTCTAATTAAAATACCTACAGTGTGGAAATCAGCTTATGTCCTCTCCGTTTTTAAAGGTATGGACCATCACTTTTAAATAATTACTAGGTAGGCTCCATTTCTAAATTGCCTGTCGTAGCCAATCATGTAGAAACTTTGTTGAGTGAACAGCTAAAAAAAAGTTTTTATATTCTAATATTTAATCAGTTAGGTTTCTGAGAACACATCACAAACACAGCAGCCATTAAGGTGCTGAATGCTTTTATCCACGTTTTGGACCAAACCAACAGTTGTGCTGCCCTGTCAAAGGCATTTGACACTGTCATCCACTCCATATTAGGGAAAAGGCTTCATAGTATTGGATTGACAGAGCAAGCAGTCAACTGGCTTGATAACTATTTCACTGACAGAACACAATGTGTCCAATTAAATAATTTCTCTTCAAACGTCTGTTTTCTCTTAATGTTTCCAAAGAGGTACCCCAGGGCTCTGTGCAAGGTCCTTTACAATTCACTATATATATTAATAGCACAGTGGACCAAATCCTTTTTTTTTATCATATGCTGATGATAGAGTCATTTACTGACACATTTTCAAAGCTGTAATTGGCTTTCAGTAGAACTCAGTTATTGTTATTTTCATGAAATAGAAACAACCTACCAAAACACAGGCACATTGTAACTACCCAAGATAGGATGATCAAGGTTGTTTCCTCTATTAAATAAGTGGGCATCCTGTTTGATGTTGTCCTGTCTCACACTGATGCCTCACATTAATCATCTAGTAAACTAAGATTGAAATTGAGATTTTATTTCAGAAACAAAGATTGATTTTCTTTTGAGGAAAGAAGGAAGCTAATGTTTGCTATATTCTTATGCTATACACTTATTGATTATGGTGACGTGTTGTACATGAATACAATCTATCATGGAGTATTGACATTTATAACCGATGTAGAATCATCCCTATGATTCATCACTGTACCCTGTATGCCATGGTTGGATGGTCTTATCTTGACATGTGCAGATTAATTCATTGGCTGACATTTGTTTACAAAGCCATCTTGGAGATGCTCTCATTATACTTATCTTGTCTTTTTGACCCAGATCCATAAATATCATTATAATCTAAGGTGCCAAAACCTCTGTCTGTTTGCTGTACCTGAGGCAAGAACTTAACTGGGTAAGAGAGCATCCAGGGTTACTGTCTCTGTTGCATGGAATAAAATGAACTTAAAATTGAAGGATCTAATATCTCTAGGTGAATTCAAACTGATATTAATTTGAAACACTGAAATCATCCATATATACTGAATTCTGTGGAGAGGGGCAGTGTGTAAATGTAGGAATGCAATCTGCAGGCTTCTGCTACTGCTGTATAAGATCTGTGGACATCCAATATAGCTGCCAGAAGGTGTGCAAGATTGACTGAACCTCCAGAATCTTGTAGGAACAAAAGAACATTACCTCCAGTGGTAATTACACCTGCTGCTGCTGTTTTGATCCTTGCCCTCCTTACTATTGCCTGCTGGTAAAGACAATGTTATCTAAGCTTACACCCTTTTGTGGAGCTGTACTTGTTCCAAGCAGGTCTGGATAAAAGCATGAGATAAAATGTACGGGTAATATAAAATGACACACTTTGTACTTATATGGTTGGAGAACAAAATGTTGAACCTTACACGTGAGAGAGAGAGAGAGAGAGAGAGAGAGAGAGAGTGAGCGAGCGAGCAAGAGAGAGAGAGACAGAGAGAGAGAGAGGTCTGGCTGTTTACTGATTAGATACAAAAATTAGATAGATAGATAGATAGATAGATAGATAGATAGATAGATAGATAGAGAATGGGAAGAAAAGAGAGTGGGAGACGGAGGAAGAGAAATGAGGATATGTGTTCTTTTGAAGTGAAAGATGACAAGAAAGAGAGAGACATTTGTGCACAGGGAGAAATGGAGAGGTAGAGAGGCATACAAAGAGCAAGAATGAATCAGTTTCCTTTTTGGCAAATAGGGGGCAGTGTCACTCTGTGGCAGGTTCAGAGAGACAGAGGGAGGGAGGGAGAGATGAATGGAGAGAGAGGTATAGATAGAAGGAGGGAAGTAGAAAGAGAGAGAGGGTAGGAGAGCAAGGGGGGGTAGAGAGCAAGTGAGGGAGACATAGGAGGAAGTAGAGAAGGAGAGGAGAGGCATGGCGAGAATTGAAGATGAGAGAAGAGGAGAGAGAGAAGTGCATAGCAGTGTCAGCATGGGAATACAAACTACTGCCTACCTATTACCATTTCAATACAACTACTGCTGTTTAGATGTGTGTGTGTATGCATATGCGCATTTCTGCACGCATGTTACCGTTCATTCCATTCCTTTCTGTGTCTACATGCATGTGTCTGTGAGCACATATGAATGGGTGCGTGTGTGCTTGTGTGCGTGTGTGTGTATTGACAGGGGTTTAAGGAAATGTTTTTACTGCGTCTGTCCTTGATATACCCAGCTGAATACAGAGAGCTTTTAAAAAGGGTATTACACCACAGAACCAAGGCCCTTTTGGAGGCTTTCACAGCATTTAAAGTCTCCCCGGGCAGTGACTGTGTTAACAATCTGAAACATTTCAGACACTCCCTGCAAGAAAACTCACTGGTCTACAAAGGAAAATAGGCCTAACACCTGATTTCTGATGATGGAAACCAGACCTGCTGGTGCCCAGGCTCCAGCTTGCACACCTCAAGCTTGTTTAGACATCGCCTTGTTTTTTTTTTTTTAGAAAGTTTTGTCATGGGCTGGCATCATAGTTGTGGAAGAAATGATGTCAGAATTTGATTGGTTTGAAATCTTAAACCTGTAGCCTACTGGTTTATGTCCAAAAAATTCCAACATGTTCAGTGTTTTCCATGGTAGGTTTGTTCTTATCATGATGGATAACCCTTTACACCACTAGACACATGCATACCATATTCCTGTATTATTCGGAATATCCGCAATATTCCGGTTGCGCACAAGTCATGTAAACACGCACCGAACCCGATTAAGGTCATATTCCGGTTGGAGAAAATTCCGAATAAGACCCCTGGCATGTGCCTGTTCCAACCGGGATATTGTGCCATGTAAACATACCATTAATCGGAAAATGCCCCGTATCGGAATATTCAGTTATGTCTGCGCATGCTCGATTCACAATGAATCCTGGGGCGTCTTTGTTGCTATGGTTACTGCAAGCGGGGAGAACGACATGGCGAACAGCAGCAAGAGCCAGTATTTTTGGAGTGAGGAGGAGACTGCAGTCTGCCTTCAGCTAATCAAAGACTTAAATATCATGGAGTATATCGATGGGAGAAAACACAGCTTCTTGACAGCTTCTTCTTCTTCTGTATTTCCGGCAGACCAGACGCCGATATGTGTACTGCTGCCTCCGCAGGTTGAGTGTTGCATTACATAAGAGCGTGGAATATGCCGAAACATGGGAATATGCTAAGTAACATGTAAACAGAATATTCCAGTTGCCACAGCGCATATAAACACCTTATTTGGAAAATTACCTTAACTGGAATATTGACCCGAATCGGAATATGGTGTGCATGTAAACGTGGTCACTAAAACTCTACACTCTAAACTCTACTACTGCCAACTGTTGCTATTATGGAATAATAATAATAAGTAATACTAAATATATTCCTGTTTAGTTGTACAGAATCCAATTAAAATGTCACATTAGAGGCATCTGTACGTAGCAACCTGTCCATAATTTACAATAATAGAATCTATTTAAAGGTGCACTCTGGAAAAATTGCTGAGGACGGATGGACTCAACTGATAACAGAAAAAGTGGAATAAACATGTAATTTGTAAGAGTCGGGCTGCTGATGAGAACCATGTACCAGCTGATTCTAAACAGTTTTCACTTCAATTTACCCTCGACAGTTTTGCATAGTGAAGCTTGAACAGATTTACTGTCATCAGTGTTTGCTTCTGCCCCAACTGCTTACATTTTATTTCCTTACCAGTGCTGTGCAAGTCCACACTTCACAAAAACTAGCTCAAGGTTCAGTTCACGCAGGTTAAAATGAACTAGTTCACATTCATTTCTTCAGGCTTTTTTTCAATGAGCTGCTCTGAGCTCCTCTTTTTCAGTAGAACTTCTTCAATCCATCCCCAGCCTCCAGTCATCTCCACTGCCCACTTTCCAAACTGAATGAATTATTGTACACTAGTACAAAATCACAGACAGAGATTACTTTTAAAAGCCAAGAAAAGAGTATGTTTTCCTATCAAACAATATAAATATGTCATATATCAGGACAAGTCAAAACAGACTGGCCATGGTCGTACTCTTTGTCAATGTCGTCATTTACTCATAAATATTTCCCAAGACTGGACGGATGCTTCAACTCGATGTGTCTTTTCAAATTTGATGCCGATGTGGCTGATGTTCTGACTTGTTTTTCAGTCCCAGAGCACACAATTTGTACAAAAATATGAGATTTCTTCCTTTGGAATCTGTACTGATTTGTTCATACAGCTCATTCAAATATTCATATGGACAGGCTTCAGATGTGCTGGTAGCTGCGTTGTCTTGCCATGCTGCATGCCACTTGCTGTAAATCTTTGGCCAAGGGTGCCATAAATCAGTGGGTGAGAACATTTTCCCACTCTATTGTTGCATATGGATATGCTCAGTTCACTCAACATGAGCATGTTCAATGAGCGCCATTCATGCAAAACACTTTTCCTTGCATTACTGACCTTTTTACAGTATTTATTTTGCTAATTTTATATCTTATTTATGTGCTTCTATTCTCTTTGTCTCCGGCCCCCCTTGGTGAGTCCTATTAATTTTGATGCTGCAACGACCTCATTTCCACAAAATAGTCTTATCTCTTCTTAATTCAGGTTAAGGGCTTCCCATAGACAACCAGTACAGAAATAAGCAATTATAATAAATATGTAATCAAACAAACTGCATCATATTCATCATGTCGAAAGACACCGACTGGCTCATATCTGACTTTTGTCTACAACTATGAATCGGTGTGCATCTGTTCAGACTCCGTGGGCATCCTGCAATTTCTCCAAAGAAAGCCCTGCAGGGTGTCTTCTGAGTGGGTGTGTAGTTTCCGACAAGCTGGTTGACACACCAGGCCAGGCCCACTTCTGGTTGTGCTCTTTTTTACAGATTCTGGAAAAGAACTATTAGTTGTACTGAAGTTTTTTTTTTTTTTGTTTATTTTTTTTTTTTTACTGCTGATCAAGATGTATGGTGGCAGTGGGGGTATGTCATGTTAACTTGTTAATAAAAGGCTGTTGATGGAGGACAGGGAGTGGCTTTAAACAAAATATGGTCACAAAGATATTATATCAGGGTGGGACATTAACCACAGCTTTTCTTTTTAAAAGGCCTGTAATAGACCGTGGGCCGAGTCCCTCTATCTGCTTTAGTTTTTAATTTAGTATTTCCCCATCAAGGGTCTAGCTAATTTTACAGTATAGTGTAGATTAATTGTTTATAAAACACACTATCAAATGTTTTGAACGCAAAAGTTGGACATTTTTAATATAACGTAGAAAGAAGTTCACGAAACCGATCTAAAATGTTAACCAATCAAAGCTCGCCTAACTTTACCGTGAAATTCAGTTGGCCAATCACGTTCGTCGTAACAAAGGAAACCGGAAATCCTACGACTGGCACTGTTGTAAACAAGAAGAAAACCGAAGGTAAGATAATTTGATGATTGTTTAACATATTCTTATAAAAAATGATTCAGACTAGAGAATGAGCAGTGTTGATAATACCACAAATTATTTTATTTAGCACATATATAATACTAAGCATCCATAGTTTAGCATTATAACGTTAGTGAAATGTTAGAACGATATGCAAACGACATCAGACAACATGCTGGAAAGTTTACCAGAAGCTCATAATTTAGCGAAATAACAGCTGAAATTGTTATGATACCATTAAACATTGACCAATCAGTATGCAGCCCTTTAGATAGCTTGGTCGATATGATTGGTTCTGCTATATATGGTTTAATTAGTTAATTGATTTCTAACGTGCACGGCCACGTCGGCTATCAGTGGTCATTCAATCCAGTCGCCGTGCAGTGCGCTACCAAATATACCGTAAGTTTGTGGTGTTTTGGGTTGAGTTACAGTTGGTTATTTCTTCTAATTTTCTCTTAAATGTTTTAGGCTTAAGTTAACCGTTAATTAGATTGTTGGGCCAGTTGAGTTTGTATAGTTAAGTTGGTTCTGGGAATCGGTTAATGTTTTGCACGACGACTTTCTGTCGTGTGCGTTAGGCTGCATTCCTTATTCTGTACTTGTTTAACCGTTTAATGTGGACAATGCTCATATTCTTGTAGGTTTTGTATATGTTTTTAAACGCTATTATGTCGGCGTTTTCTGTTTGTAGTAAGAAGATGGGTAAGAAGATGAGCTACAGCAGGTTAGGTTAGCAGACGCTAACTATTGAGTGAATTAATACCACCAGACAAAATGTCATTGAACCAGAATAACTTTGTGTTTAAAGTTATGTTTAAAGTTATATTTATGCAGATTTATGTCCTATGTAATATCCTGTATTCACATATTCTTATGTTTCTTGTCCATCTGCATAATTGGAGCATTCCACACATTGGCACATGTCTGTGCATGGTAGGCCGTTCTGTCGACACGTGCATCTCCCCTGGACACAATGTGTTGCTTTGCACTGGCAGTGCACTAGCTCCAAGACACTTTTTGGTGCTGGTGGAAGTGTCATCCAGTTGATGGCAAGGGATTCTCCCTCAATCGTCCATCCATGCTGCATTGGTGGAGGTATGTCTGGCTGGCTTTGCAAGCTTCTCCTGTATTAATGAATAATGAATATGAATGGATGACTTATTTTATTTTCATGTCAAAACAGAAAATGCGTGCGTGCACGTGCAGTCTAGCTGCCTTTCACAGCCCATCCCTAGATTATTCAGACACAATTTTTAAAGACACAATTTCCAGTGCCAACATGCTGACACCAAAATAATAAAGTAAATAAATAAACTATATACATAAGTGATCAAAAGTACAGAGATAGTCTAGTAGTGTAATTGTCAAAGTAGAGAGTGGCGGGCAAGGGAGAGAAAGGGAAGCAAAGACAATAAAAAGATAGAATAAACAGATACCTGTATATAGCAGCCTGGTAGTTTGCTCGCTGAATATGCAGATACAGGGAGTCTTTATTTGGTGGAAGACTTCTCTCCAGACACTTTCCTCTTTTGAACATTTGCCACCTTGCTGTGTTGACATCTTTAAGATCCTTGCAATCATACAGCTCACAGGTGAACGCTTCTATTGCTTCATACAGCTCTTTTGTCATGTTGAACGTTGTGCCCAACTGTCTGAATGTAGTGCAGTATTGTTCACGATTAGACAGGAGTGTCTTGACAGCCTTTACCTTTCCTATTCCATACAGGGAACTCACTGTGTCACAGCCAGAGAAGCAGTGGAGACCAATCAAGGCATCACAGACGTCTTCACCCAGGTGGTTGTGGACCTGTTTGACATCCACTGTACGAGTGTTGACTCCTCTCCCAGTGTGAAAGTACAGTAAGGACCCAACCTCCTTGTAAAATGCAAGGGCCAACACAAACACATCAGTGTCAGGACTTCTGATGACAATATGTTGACTGTAACTGGCAGCATGTTGACAGTGTAGCATAAGTCTAGTGTCTGCCTCTTCCTGTATTGTGAACAGTGCTGGTATTGGTAACACCTCCAAATCACCTGTGTTTTGATCTTTTCGCAGAGCATGGCACTCTCCTCCATGCCCAACAATCACAGTGAGGTCCTGTATAAGATCCCTGCCAGACTTGCTCCATCTCTCAAAAAAAAACTGGAGAAGATTTTCTTTATTTTCACCACATCCCAAGAACTTAGCCCATTGTTTTGGAGTCCTCTGGTCGTCAGAGTAGATTTTGGTAACGAGGGCGCCCTTCACAGCACGTCTAACTCGTTCTGCATTCTTGATGCTCATATTTCTGTAAGTGTCTGGTACAAAATGGATTACCTTTGACTTGCTTGTTTTTGCTACACTAATGATTGACCTCAAAGCACTGTCTGCAAACATTCCAAATGTTGGTTGCGGTTTTAGGACTTGCACAAGAGCCATTGCATCCCATACCAGTGTTGAGCCCTCAGGAATTTTCTCAACTGTTGCTGGTGGGTTGACTGCTGCTTCCAGACAGCGCATCAGTTTTGCTTTATCTGTTTTCATGAGGGAGCCATCAAAATGAGCCAGTGATGCAGGTAAAGGTCCCAAACTGTGTACGAGTAGCTCACTCAGGTCAATTTTTCTCACAGTTCCAACTACTATTAGTCTGGCAAATAGATCACAATCTGCTTTTAGAGTGACCTCTCTGCCTTTTGTCATGGTTACTGATGAGATTGCAGTGTCCTTGAAGCTCTTGAGCTTCATTTTTTTAATTGGTTCATAGATTCCAACCTCATCAGTTTGTAGCCTCTTTTTGCAAAAGGCTAAAAAGGCTTCCTCACCACTCTCTTTTGCCTTTAGCACATCGGCAGAAATGACGTCTGATGCCACATGACCTGATGTGATGTGATACAGCATGTCTCTCTCAAGGGAAGGATCAAAAGGGTTGATCATATGCTGTATACTGGACATGATTTTTTTAACATCTGTCTCATCACGTCCAGTACGCGTGTCATCCAGTTCAGCTCTGTGCCCTGTTGTTGTGTTATGTCCAGCCATGTCCCTGCACTCCATTGTGATGGCTGCTCGCTCATGGTGAGTGAGTGTCCATCTGTGGACTGCCCCTTTGTTGAGCGAAAACCCTGTTAGCCCACCTTTCGTTTTTGAGTCACGGTTGGCTGTCTGCTCAATAACTTGGTCACATGCTATGTTGCTGAAAGCATATGTTTGTTGTCTCTGAGCAACAAAATCACCTGATTGAAGCTGGTGGTATATTTCTGGATGAGTGTCTTCCAGACAGCTCATCTCCATCCAGTATGCAGACAGGTATCGGGCATAGTTGATCCCATCATAGGCAAAGAACCATGGCAAAATGGAACGGACACTTGAGAGATGGAGACTCCAATTTGCCTCTCGTGTACCTCTGATGAAAAGGAGAAGGTCCTCTACCATACTGATGTATGTGCTCCAAAAGTGAAATGTCTTGTTTGTGGTGTTGTCTCTGATGAAGTTTTCATACCCTGTCTTAACCTTGAGGAATTTCTCAGACATTATGAGATTGTCAAACTCTTCACCAGGGAAGGCTGTCTGCAGATCAGTGGCAGTTTCCACAGCAGCTTCACGGTCCTCTGCTGCAAGGCTGTCAAGATATGCCTGCCATCGTAGTCTCTGGAGTGCTTCACACATTAACTTGTGGGTACGTATGCTTCTGTTGTAATGATGTCCACTTAATACCCCTTCTAGAGACCCTGCAGTTACAACTTCAGCTTCAATGATCACATCTTGAAATCCTGCATCCCTGAAGCGCTTCCCAATACAGGACAGGTATGCCATTGCTGTATGAAACTCACCCATTCTCAGAACAAGTCGTTCCATGAATGTAGTGTTCAGCCAACGGATTTCTTGAGCTTTAGCATATATAGCCTGATCCATTACCAAAACGATCTCTTTCAGTGCCAGTTTGTCAGCAATTTCTAAGGAACGAGTGAGGATGGTGTGTACTGTGTCTAGGTCTGTTGGACTGGCGTCAATAACTGGCAGATAACCGATGCTAGACTGCGGCGGAATCACACCTCTGTGGAGCATGGTGTTATGGCCAGTCCACCCAGATAGGGCCTTGATGTGGACTTCTGGAACCTTCATGAGAAAGTAAGCACTATCATATCTTCGTGCAGTGTCCTGCGTGTGAATATATTTCTCATGTCCCAGTTCAATGTTGGATCCAAACGGTTTAGGACCAGTCCTTTTCTGTCTTATGTATGTGTCAATGTGGACAGGAGGTGGCTGGAGAGACCGCTTCCGTGTTCTCTGCAGAGATACCATCTCAGAAATTGACACATCACAGGTAATGGGCCTTTGAATTATGATGCCATTTGTGTTGTGTGTGGTTCCCTTCCCAGATAGCGTTTCCTCGCCAAAGTCATTGTTGTCCCAAACAAGTGTTGCCGGAACGTGCGCTGTAATGTTTTGTGGGATGTATGTATCACCTCTTAGCAATTGGAGCTCTGCTAGAGCTGTGTCATGTTCCAGAACTTGTGAGTGTGAGGAACAGTGGCCAAGACCATTGAGCATTCCTATTAGCTGTGCTGATCCAGTCATATGGCGTATAGCCATGGCCAAGGAGGAATGCTTGGGCATGAGCCAACGTCCTCTCATGGTGAGGTTCATCACATCCTGGCAAGTTGACACAATTTTCTGACTGTCCTCCGCACTGACATTGACACGTAAACCATCAGTTGTAAATTCCTTAGTCATACCTGTTGTCCAAGCAATGAAATTGTACAACTCATTTGGCACCACATTTGAGGCAGTGTCCAGCGTTAGGTCTTGTGCTGTGGGTGGCCATGGCAGTTTAGGAGTGATTCTACACTTGGCCTCTATGATCTCCTTAAGTGACAGGGCTGCATGATACAGCTGTCTGGTGTCTGTGAAGAATCAAGAGGGATTATTGCCACTATTAATACAGGTACAATAAGTGAAATTAAGTTGTGGAAATGTCTGCAATACTGTGTGATAACTATAATGAAAATAACATAAGATGCATATAATAAACAAACCTGTTATTGCAGGGTGGCCTCTATGTTGATGCCCAAGCTGGCATTCTTCACCACTGTCTTCCCTGTCGTCCTCATCTGATGGCAGTCCAACTTCATCATGGATGACTTCATCAGCAGTTAAGTCCTCAACATACACAAACTTAGTTGTTGCCACTTTGAGAAACTTAAGAAAAGGGTGTGATTTTTGAAGTCTAGCTGTCAAAGAAGATGTCTTGTAAGAGGAAATGTCCAGTCCTTCCTTATCTCTAACAATCTTTTTGAAAAGGTCATTTAGACGTGACAGCCTTAAAACTTCACGGTTTCTCAGCAACCTCTCTTCGACCACTGTTTTGCAGAACTCTGTGTAGCCTGCCTGGTAGGGATTCATTTCTGGATTTTCCTCTTCATCAACCCCTTTTGGATTAAAAAGGTATCTTGTGTAGCGTTTGTAGCAGCTCCGGTGATACATGGCTTCTGCAGCGACTAGATCTCTTCCACGTATCTGAATTAGCAGACGTTCATCCCTCTTTTCCTCTGCAGCAAGAAGTAATTTACCTGAATGAGAATCAGAATCAACTTAAGTGTCACAACAGGGAGGAGAGAAAGTTCAACAAAATGATGATAACATGTTATCTATTCAGTCTATGTATGTGAATGTGTCTTAAGGTGCACAAGCATTGCAGCAGATATATACTGTGTACATCAGGGGTGTCAAACTGGTGCCGTGGAGGGCCAAGAGGCTGCAGGTTTTCATTCCAACCAACAACTCCACCAGGTGATTTCACTGATCACCCTACCTCCAAACAGAGAGGCGGGACTAATCAGTGAAATCACCTGGTGTAGTTGTTGGTTGGAATGAAAACCTGCAGCCTCTTGGCCCTCCATGGCACGAGTTTGACACCCCTGGTGTACATGATATGGAGTTGAAAGAAAAATATCAGCACGTTGTACCTGCAGTTAGTGTTTCACACCGAGATAGTTTTTCTGTGGTCCTTTTTCTGGTGAGACTGTTTGTGATTCTTTTGTTCTTTTTGCAGATCAGGCATCCAACTGGCAGGAGGTGTGAAGCTCTCCTTGGGAGTCCAGGGTCATCTGATGAAGACCGCAGAACACGAACCTTGGATGCTGTGACGTCGCTGACATCGTCTGGCGATGGTTCTTCTAAACATGGTAATGTTTTTTTTTTTTTTTTTTTTTTTTTTTTTTTAAGTGTTTTTATTCTAACACAGTATTGACTTAAATAAATCTACTGAGCCCTCTAATGAATATTTGAACAGAACATCTTAGATTAATATGCTATAAAACAAATTAGTTATGATTATTCTTTAGTGACTATAGATGTCTGTGTTTCAGGCTATGGAGTGTAAGGTGAGAGGAGCAGGTGCTGACATGGATCTGGGAATTTATAATGGTGGATGAAGAAGCGGACTGTGTCAAAGGAGCTGACATTAGTGGCCTGGAGAGCACCATAGTCTTTTTTCCAGAGGGTGGACTGAAGAGGTTAACCCAGGGGTGTCAAACTGGTGCCATGGAGGGCCGAGAGGCTGCAGGTTCTCATTCCAACCGAAAACTCCACCAGGTGATTTCACTGATGACCTCACCTCCAAGCAGAGAGGCGGGACTAATCAGTGAAATCACCTGGTGGAGTTTTCGGTTGGAATGAAAACCTGCAGCCTCTCGGCCCTCCATGGCACCAGTTTGATACCCCTGACCCATCGCTTCATGTGTTCCATCATCCTGTTTAGTCTGTGGTGTAATACTATGTGACTATATGCATTAAACCTTTTTATGTTTTATACAAACCTTCATCTTCTTTGGCTGCTTTTTCTTTCCTCCTATGTGCCCTTTCAATGGTATCCTTATTTGTGAAGCGCATGTAGCATTGTCTGTGGTATCCAACATTGCTAGGCATACAAGGGACATCTTGATCTTGATTTATATTAAAAGCTGAAATTGCTTTTTCTGCAATGACACTTTCTGCAGTGTTAAGGGTCACCCATTGACTAGCACACTGCACAAATTTTTCCCAACTTTTATTTGAAAATTGGATTAATGGGGTTTTTGCATCAGATGACACATGCATACAGCATTCCATCTCTCCACGCACTGTTTGCATACGCACGTGGTCACTTCCGATGTTTATTTTTTGCAGGATGCACAGGTGACGAGAAGAAGATGACCAGAGGAGGCTAGCATACCATACTGCCCTCTAGCGGTGCAGTGATGGATATATTGATTGATCGATAGTTTTATTAGCTTGTGATGAAAAACAGTTAATAACAGTAAAGCCTAAACAGTAAGTCATGCAACTTCTTTACATCAGGGTCCAAGGTAATCAATTCATCGTGATTTAGAGACATACAATTGTTCTATGCTAAGCAATAAAATACATCGCTTATGCATGCATACTTTTAACTTCAATGTGGTGTAGCGTATAGATGAGACACAAACAGTATGAATGCCAATGTACATTTTATTTGAACAATCATTTGAAATCGTAGGTAAAAGACACTCATATGATAAACCTACCCAGGTAACAACTGTGCTGTTGGAGTGAAAAGACGAGAATGACGTTCATCAACGTTATTACGTGGATGAATTATTGACATTAACCCCAACCCTTGAAGGAAATAGCGTGAATTTTCGGTAATAATCGGCAACACAAAAGTAGCCCTACAATGTTAGGAATTAATTATTTAGTAGCCTATATTATACCTTTAGCGAGTTTGTGGGGAAAAATATATATATTATGCTTATTTTAAGTCATTTAAGTGCCGGAATTTTAGCCTTGTAGATTGTAAACTTCCTGGTTGTCAAGGAGACCCTGTTAGTAGCCCGGTACATTTGCCTGCTTAAAATGGTAAAGTTTAGATTGTTCGCGTTCGTTAATGTCCACGAGTCAAAGTGTAAACATTTGTTTACTGTACTTGTAAGAATTTTATCTGTCTAATGTGAAAAAATATTGTAGGGCGGGGAGTGGAGAAATACGAAATTCATAATTCCAGCCCTCGGCCCACGGCCTATAAGGTAAATTGTTTGTACCTGACAAGTTTTGGCTACCTTGCCTCTGCAGCCTGTCACGTGATGTTGGTGTGACGTCTTCTGTGATGTGTTATATGGGTTTTGCCATCCAGGTACAAACAATTTACCTTACAGGCCTTTTAAAAAGAAAAGCTGTGGTTAACATTCATTTGTAGGCCAAATGAACCATTTTAATATAGGGTGGGACATTCTACAAGTTCTTATTCACTTGATCTTTTAATTTATTATTCAGTATGGGTTATACCAGCATTTCTATATATTTTACATTTGGGTTTATTGGTTTTGATGTGTGTTGCATGGTTTAACTAGTTTTGTATTATTTGGGTTTATGGAGTTATTATTGCATTTGCATTGGATTTGATTTGCTGTTTTACATTGCATTTTGTTTGGACCAAGGATCAAGGTGAAGTAAAAAGCTTTGCACTGCAAACATCTCCACCTTAACAAGTCGTTTAGTCTCATATTCAGTGTTGTGTTTTTCTTAAAAGAAGAAAAAAAATCTGCTAGTGGGATGAGATAATTCCACTTGTTTCCCATACTGATAATTTATTTATTTATTTTTTTTTCCCTTGGTCTTAGTCAGCTGATCTGCCTTATTCTGTCTTGTTTCAACATAATTATATCAAATTCCTGAAGCAAGTGAAACTGCACTGGAAACAAGATTTTAACACTGAATATGAGACAAAATCGCTGTTGAGATTTTTTTGCAGCATGATTAACTGGAGTTCCATAGCTCAGAACTGGCCGACACAGGACAGTATGCTTTGGAAATGTTGATTTGAGACCAGTGAGGGAAAGGAGGGGAACAAAGAGAGACGACAGATGAGTGTGGTCGGGGAAGTTGGACTGGAGTTGCGGCTGCTCCACCAAGACAGCCTGTTGATGGAAGACCAGGTGGCCAAGCAGAAGTAAGGCCTGAGACGAGGTATTGGACATACAGCCGGACGTGAAGGGGAGGCAGGAAGACTTGGTTCAGCACCTGTTATAAGGTGAAAAAATGTCACCCAAAAAGAGGATGGAGGCAATGGAGGATATCAAGTCCTTTCTTAAGAAGAACCAAATGTTAAATTCTCATAGTAGCAGCTGGACCCTTAGGAAATACACAGGCAAGTTTATCAGGAGAACAGGCAGGAGAACAAGCAGCTGGAGGTGTAGAGTCTGAAAGGGCCACGGCAGTCTGAGTGAAGAGGGGCAGCGGGACCTCATAGTGAGGACAAGACGCTAAGCAACCGACATCAGAGAAGCCAAACAGGACAATGGCAACATATTAAGCTACTTTACTTTTTTTTTTTTTTTTTTTTTTTTACTTTTGTTTATCATGTTTTTATCATGTTTCTTTTTATCATATTTAATAATTAAGTGGCTGTCTTTTATTTCTTAAAGGAGCATTTTCAGCCCTGCACTTTATTTTATATATATATATATATATATATATATATATATATATATATATATATATATATATATATATATATATATATTTTTTTTTTTTTTTTAGAAATTATTAATTATTAATAATGAAACACCAAGTTCTACTGTGGTGTTTCATTATTTTTAAACAGTGGATATACTGGTATATTAGGAACCTCACAGTGCTGTGTGACACTTACAGCTTGTATTTGTCTCTGTAAGGTTGGTAGTCATGGTGAGAATGAGGATGCAACTCATTAGTAAAGTTACACTGCGGCAACACTGTTTTGATTTGCCTTGAAATTATACCGCAGCACTCTGCTCAGGGGATAAATGTCCAATACAGGCACACACACACACACACACACACACACACACACACACACACACGAAAATGCATGCATGAGGCCACTGACCCATGTATGCACACATATATACACACACACACACACACACACACACACACACCGTCGCTGTCCCTCATGTCTCTGAACATGTGCTGCCTGTCAGGGTGTGAAATGGTAGACTCAGTGTGTGTGTGTGTGTGTGTGTGTGTGTGTGTGAGAGAGAGAGAGAGTAAGCGTATGCATGATAACAGGCACCTGATCTTTGCTATGACCATCTGCAAACACACCTGCTCTTTGCTCTAGTTTCATTTCTCTCCTCTCTTCTGCTCTCCCCTCTTCATCTCTTGTCATCAAACTAAAATAAGCTTCCAGGTATTACACCCCACCCAACCCTCCCACCCCCACCCCCACCCCACCCACCGCCACCACCATCCCCTACCCTCCTACACACACACACACACACACACACACACACACATACACACTTCTCTCTCACACTCTCTCTCCTTCTCACACTCACACAAGTACGTATCAGATGGTTACACTGATCTAATAGTGAGCAACAACACAGATGTCAGAACAGCTGATATAATTCAACACAACCGTGGGCATTGTGTGTGTCTGTGTGTCTGTGTGTCTGTTTGAGTGTGCGCACCAATTATAAGGTGAGAGCGTCAGAGCTACAAATAGCAGACATCATGTGCATTTGTGCCTCTTTGTATGTGTCAGTGTGTGTGTGTTTGTGTGTGTGTGTGTGTGCGCGTGTATGTGTTTGTGCTTTTCTGTGAGGATATTTACGCTCTGGGAATGAAAGAGACAGACAGATAGAATCAAACAAAGAGTCAGAATGATTGCTTCCATAATAACAGTATCCAGTTTATCTCTTTTCCTCGTTCAGTGTAAAATGTCACATTTCCTGTTCTGCTTAGGTTTTAATCTCTCTGGAGTTAAAGCCACACACCTTGAATCACCCAGGACCTTTAAATGCTACCGAGAGTTGAATTTAAGACAAATTTAAAGGCCAGTTCAAGTTTTTTTTTTTTAAACTCTTTCCAGCCATTTCACGTTCTGTGATGTGCGCTGTGATCGTTTTTACATGCATGTGCCACTCACTTCCATTTAGTTCCAAACTGCAAAGAAAACAAATACTGCAACTTCTAATTCTTTCAGTAAAAGTAAAATGAGTTGTTTTTAAGCAAATCCCATGTATTGTTTCTTGGTAAAGTCTGCATTTAGAATGGCTGGAAGAACATGGATGAGTCAAGAATTGTGTCTTATTTCGCTTTAGCATCCATGCAAACCAAAGCAAGACAGCAAGAGTCCAAACAGTGAAACTGAAATTACAACTTGAATTTATCGCTTAAAATAGCTTAAATTTTTAAATTTCCTAAAACCAAGTGAGGACAGAAACTAGACACAATCATGGAGTGCAGGAAATGAGCCAGATCTGCAATCATGTGGGAAATGTCCTTTAAAAACCAAAATAAAGACACAAGGCTCACAAAACCAGCGTTTTTGTGATTGAAGACACATTAGCTAATTCTGCAAATGTCATTGGACAGAAGAAGAAAAAGACACAAGGAAATGAACTGTTAAATTGTTGTCCAGCTGGGTTTAGTAAAGTAGATCAGATTACACTACTACTTCTGTTATGTTCTAAGAGAGGACATGCAGTGCAAAGACACCAAGGGAAAATGTGACCTGTGACACTTTTTAAAATACAGTTTTAAAAAGTTTCCAATTGCGATTATTTTTAGATTTTTAAAGGGCCTGCCAGATAGCCTGGATCTTCTTTCATGGTTTGACCACGGCTCCATCTGCGAGCTCACTGGTGTTAAATCAACAGCATCCACTAACATTGGCAAATAACACTTGAGCATGACACTGAACCAGAGCCGCAATCTGCTCCAGAGACCAAGTTATCAGCATGACGTGGCCACCATGTTGATCTGTGAGGTGGATGGAAGGTAAATAATTCGACAGCTACACTGAAAAAGGCGCCAAATACGACTGCTTGGCCCTTTTGGCAGGAAAAATATCCGTCCACAGGCAAGACAAACTGTGCTGCTAGATTTTAGAAACCACATGGAATAGTACAAGCCATATTTAGACCCAGAGCCATTAGCCTTTCTTGTGTTAATAACTACAATTTGTGTCTTCAAGAAAATAATGATGTGGATGTCATACTGTGACTCTAATGATTTGCATATTGTCTCATCAGGGAAAACCTCCAAAATGTCAATTTTTTTAGGAGCTAAGAGGTCTCACATTACCCTGTTTGTACCGTGCCCAAGTACGTTTGACCCCAAAATCTGGATTATTTGACAAGTGTGATCGCTCCGTTCTGAGCTTGAATACAGCACACTACCCCTGCTCTGGCACGGTTGGAGGGGGTGTGCTCCAGCACGGCATGGGCGTTCGTGCACGAGCACATGCACGGTCATGCACGCAGCGCGCGAACGTGGATACAACGTAAATCATGCGACCGTCCCCCCTCGTTTCCTCCTGCCTCCGCAAAATCGTTTAATGCGCAGTGCGATTACCGGCGAATTGCTGCGTTGTGCAATCAATAATCAACCATGTTGTCTGTGTCGCTGTCCGTTGTGCTGCTGCAACCGCGTATGAACAAAAGTCGATTTATAATGAAAGGTATATATGGCAGTCTGTGTGCGCGGCACACCTGTCAGATCCAGCAGACCTGACTGGGTGGGCGCACACCATGCCTCCTGCTGTCCGCGCACACTGTGCAGTTCCACGACCACCCAGTCAGGTGTGCTGGATCTGACAGGTGTGCCGCGCACACAGACTGCCATATATAGCAGCCAGCTGACATGCCGCTCTGGCAGTCAGTTGGATGAAGACGGAGGAAGTTACCTCTGAAACTGTCAAGGTAAATAAACATCCCTTAACCTATGTCTGATTAAAAGAAACCAACATCTTTTAGTTGAAAGGAAGACATGATGAATGTATTTGAACTATATCGATTTATAATGACATCGGGCCATGCGTGTGTCATATTTCAACGTGATGATGTGCATACCGAGGGCAATCGAGTGCATTTGGGCTTTAGGTAATGTGAGTGCAGGCCAGCAGGGGACTGGGGAGGGGGGGTATTTTTGCTTTAGCACAATACGGAGCAACTGGCCCTAATGTGAGTGGGCCCTAAGGCCAGTGGTTTTTGCCTTGTCCACCACATGTGTCTGAGTTTATCCAACTGGGTTTTGAAAGGGTTATATTACCCCAGGGCTTGTAGAATTCTCTAAATCCACACCATGCCTGTCTGCCAACAATCGCAAAAAAGAAAGAATTAAATAATTTAGGGAAAATATGCTTCGCTGAAATGCTACCAGCTGATCAGCTAATGTCAACACACCATGGATATGTCAAAATGGATTTAATACAGCACATAAATGCAAAAACATCTCAGCTAGCTCAGTGTCAGTGTTAACATTATGCCAGTGTTCACTGCTGGAAAATAATCGCAAGAGTTTTGCAGCAGTAGGGTTTTAAAAAAAGTTCCTATGAGTTCCTTGTCGTCATGTCTGCTTCATCAAGTTTTATAACAGTGGATTCAACTGTTGAAATGGCCTTTTTTGACATTTTTTTTTTCTGGTTTACAAGTTTACAAGTTACAAGTTTTGTCATTGGCCATGGCATAATTGAAGTTAAAACAAACTTTTACCAAAAGTTGCAAGATCTGCATGTGATCATAGATACGTGAAAACATGAGTTAAGGTGTGGGCTTTGCCAGTTAATCGTCTCACCACATGGACCTATTTCACCGCAGCCATTTTGACAGGGAATAGCAGGTAAACACAGGTGTTACCGATGACATTAATAAGGTTCTGCTCTGTTCAGGTCTAACAGAGTACAGAACCTGAAGAAATGTCATTGGTAACACCTGTGTTTACCTGCTGTTTCATATCAGAATGACTGCTGGGAAAAAGGTCTTCTGTCATTCACTACCTTGTGTTTTTGGTTGCCATTATCAGATCAGACGTCTGCAGAAACAAGATTGTGCTCAGTCCCACAGCACTATCATATCCAAACCAAATTTATTGTCACTTATTGGACTGGGATCTGAGCTCTCTGGCTCCCTAGTTGACCAGCTGCCTTAATTTCTTCAGTGGGGAATAAATAATCCACATGACCACTGTGTTCCTGGAAACTGCAACACCTCAGTGGTGCCGTAGTAAAAATGTAGCTCTTCATGTATATTCGTGTGTATTTAATATCTACCGTTTTGTGACAGGAGCGGAAATGAAAGAATGTGCGATCTGATCAAGAAAGTACTTAGCTCTACAGTTATCATCATACATCACTGGATGGCCTGAGTCCTTGAAAACATAACAATATCATAATAAATAAAACCAATTAATGTGTGAAGTTACATGAAAATCATTTGCATATGAGGTAAGTAGTACTCCTACCCGCATGACATCAAAGTTCTTGTGGGATTCATGTTTTTCCCTCCCAAGTGTCATATGAAGTGGCCTGCTTCTGGTACTACTACAAGTGTGGTTATGTTAGCTATAAATGGCATGTTATAGTCACTCATTGTCATCCAAAACAGCGAATTCAAATGTGTGCAAAATATTGATATTCCTTGTATGTTTTATACAGCTACAACAGCCTGGGGTCAAATAGACTCCAAAGAAACACCGATGCATACAAAATGTGTGCAAGGCATTGAAAACATATCAGCATGTTAATTCTATGTTTACCCACTTGTTCCCATGAAATTAGAAAAAGTCATTAAATGTGAAGCAAGCACTTAGCAGAGTGTGCACCACTTACCAAGGCTATGTCCTTACCACAGTGTCCTGGCTCAGAATCAAACCCGGGCCATTTACTGTCACTGATAAAATAAAATCAAAAAAATCCCTGGCCTCTTGTTCCAACTGGGACTATCACAGTCACTTGAAACATGGTTGGATTTTTACATTCTCCTGCACTGTGAGCTGCTCAGCAGAGACTGGCAACAGCCAGTATGAGCTGTTTGATTCCAAACATTTTGGAATCCGTTCCAAGTCCTCTTCCAAGTATTTGGAATCGATGGAGTCGATTACAAGAGTCAGTTCCACAGAGGCCTGATGGGAGATCTCTGATTCCACAGCAGAGCATCAGAGTGAATTTATGAGCACGCCATAAAACCTAGAGTGTGTTCCTCCAAACCAAATGGTCTTCAACAGTGTGTTCGCCAAATCCAGCTGGTTAGTCTGTGTGCTGCTACACATAAACATCTGTGATTGCCAGTTGTAAAGTGATGTGCAATTTTTCCCCATTCTGTTCTGTTTGTTGAGTGTCCCCGGCCTGCCCGAGTATGGCTGACGCACCAGTCAGCCACTTGGTAACTGGCCACTGAGCCACTCTTTGAGTTTAACATCTGGACATGAGAACGTGCAAATGGAGTCGTCAAGTGGCTTGAAGTTGAGACGGGTCCAGTGCCTCTGCGCTGGAGCACTCTGTTTGAATGGATGTCACTTTCAACACATCTGTGATTATAGGTGTGTGTGTGTGTGTGTGTGTGTGTATGTGTGGGCATGGGTGTGAATGTCTTGGTGTCCTTGATGCGATTGGACAGAGATTAGGGTGATCTGGCCAGAAATGATAGCCTGTGATGACACCCTGTGTGTGTGTATGTGTGTGTGTTGAAGTGTCCTGGAGGACAATTACACGGTATAAAGATGGAGAAAGGATTTCTTTTTCCCTTTCGCTCCCTCTCTCCCACTATGTGCCTATCTCCCTCTCTCCTCCGGTGTCTAGGTGAGATGTAAATACCTCTCCAGCAGCAAATTGAAGAGTAAATTGACTCGGCCAACTCCACATTGCATCTGGTAACCAGCTTCAGCACTGCCAAAGGTACAATATTATAATGTCATTCTTTGTCAATTTGCAGTAAAGTAGATAACCAAAAAATGATAATTATACCACTACTGTTAGCCATTTTTATTGTTTGCCTACATGACTTGTTTTCCAGAAATTGTACTGGTAAAATGTGAAATTTAACCTCATCATTTTTAATCATTATGTTGTTGATTTTAGTTAGTTGTTTGAATGTACTTGAAGAGATGCGCAAAACTTCCCAAAGCTCCAAAAAAAGGGTGAAAACTTATGTGTCTAAAAGTATAGAGAAAATAATCCAAGGTAAGTGAATAGTAAGTCAATAAAAAGCCTTTCTAACAGCATGGCTGGACCAATGTGTCTCAGCCCAAACAGAAACTTCTTCAAGGTGAACACAAAAGCCTTCACCTCCCATATAAAGGGAAGTACCACTCACAAGAGTAAGGAGCACCTGGTGTTATCACTTGACTAAGAAAGAAAGAAATGAAGAAAGAAAGAAAAATAAATCGGTGCTTCTCCAACATTTTGGGCATAATAAGCCTTTTCCAACTGACCCAGACTAAGACAAGATGTTCCATACCATTTTCACCTCCTTCCATCCAGTGGTTCAGTTCCTATGGGTAGCATTTCGTGTTAGCTTAGCATAAAGACTTAAAGTCTATAGGAGTCATTAGCCTTTCTGTGTCAAATTGAAAAAATAAACCTTACAACAACGCAGTCTGTACTGTATTTGTCTGTTGGATATTTTGTCCATTGAAGTATTGGTGAGTAGCAGCGCTACATGTGATCTGCATGTAAGTTAAACACATTTGTGTTGTGATTGCACAGATATCTGTAGAAAACCTGTGGAGAAAATGACAAAATATACATGTTTGACTTATGATCTTGACTATTCTACCATTAAAACACCAGATCTCATGAAAAAAAGATGCCTTTTTTTCAGAAACTAAAACTTTTTTTTTTTTTTTTTTTTTTTTTTAAATATTTAGCATTTCCCGTCAGTAGAGGTTCATATCTTCGGTAAGAAGATGATAAATAGATGAGGTTAAACCATGGGAGAAATGGTTTTCCTATCAGAAACTAGGGCTAGAGAGAAAGCGAGGAATGCCACCCCCAACCCCCCAAAAAAAGCAGACTGATGGAGATGGATGGCAGGAAAGAGAGAGAGAGAGCGAAAGAGAGAGAGGGGTGATGAGGTAATAAAAGCAGATGGGTAGCAAGATTGAACGAGGGAGGAAGAGGAGGAGGAGGAATAAAAAGAGAGTGAGCAGGAGATTGAATCAGAGGACAAGGTGAAAGGGTGTCGAATGGTAATAGTGAAGGCAGATAAGTACCGTTAGATAGATAGAGAGGTAGATAGATAGAAAGACAGATAGGTAACAGGAGGGAGGGGGAGACAGAGAAAGCGATTGAATTTGAGGATGAGGTGAAAGGGTGTTCAATGGTATTACTGAAAACAGATAAATGCCTTTAGATAGATGGATAGAGATACATAGGGAGAGAATGAGGAAAGGCAAAAGGGCCGACGAGAAGGACGAGAGAAAGGGAAAAGATGGGTGGGTCATTGGAGGTGAGACTAGTGGATGGAGGGATGAGGGGAACGGGAGCAGGAGAGATACGAGGGAGCGAGCAGATGGGGGTCACCTCAGATGAATGGACAAGAAATGACAGAAAGCGGGGAGAACAGGTAAAGGCGAGCAAACGATGAGGAGAAAATGGGGTCACTGGGGACAAGATGGACAGATGAGGGAGGGAGGGAGAGAAAACAGAGGGAGGTGAGGTAAGATGATGAGGAGGATGGGGGTGATGCAGAACGGAGAGAATTTAAGACGGGGAAGAGCGAGAGACGAGGCCACAGAGCAGGAGAGAGAGAGAGAGAGAGAGACAGCTTGAGAGATGAGGATGAATGGAGAAGGGCAGCCAAGAGAGGCGGAGAAAGGAGGAGGAGAGGTGAAAAGATGAGAGATGGATATTCCTTCACTAATCCGCCATACCTGGGGAATGATAAACAGATAAAGAGACAGAGTCAGAGAGGGAGTCAAAGAGGAGCCGAGGGAAAAAAGAGGAACGACAAGAAAAAGCCAGATGACAGTCACACAGAGTCAGAGAGTGAGGGAGGAAGAAGAAATGGGAGAGAATGTTGGCATACGACTGAATTCCAGACTGACTGTTTCTGTCTGGAGCCAGAACAGAGCACCGATGAGTTTAACACAAATATGAAAAGAAAATGGGTCGCAAATGAAGCACAGAGGCGGTAAGCAAGAAAGAGCAGAGTGAGTATTAGCATTAGGCCTGATCGTGTCCATGCATCTGATTCTCATAATGCGAATAGCTCACAATGCTCATTTGCATACCCATACTCATCATCTGTACATAATATTAAACCAGTTTTTTACTGTAAATTTACATCATCGTGAGCAATGTGTACGTTTTGCACATATTTCTGTACACATTATTCCTCCATCCTCTGTATCCCTGCACATGACATGGATATTATATTCCTGTACATACCATATTTGATCAGTAAGTGATAATGCATAATGACGAGTGTCGCTATAGGGGATTAATGCACAAGGCTGAGCCGAAGAATGGCATTCCTCACCTCCAACTTAACTGTTAATTACCTATAGTCCCCTCAGAGTGTGTCGCACACATATACTATAGTCACTTAATGATACTTGAATAAATAGGAGTTGCTAATTAACAGGGGGTGTTAATTAGGGGGTGATGTGGTTTGAATAAAAAACTAAAAATCTGCCTGCACTTCTTACAGACGGGTCAGACTAATATCTGGAACAGGCGAGCAACAGAGATGCTTGCAGCTGACACTGTGGACATAAGAACTTTTCAAAATGGATTAAATAAAGTATGTGTCTGCACAAAAATGGCTCAGCTAGCTCAGTGTTGGTGTTCACATTACATCAATGTTAATAAAAAAAAAAAAAAAAAAAAATCACAATAATTTCAAAGAAATCAGGATTTTATAAACAGGCCAGAGTGGAGCGGCTAACGCAGGCTAATTTCGCACAGGTACTTAGTGTAGCCATTATTTTATTGAGTTTATGGTTTTATATGAGGTGAATGGATTAGTGCTATCAGGAACTATGTTTGAGATGTCCTAATATTTCAACAGATACCCTTCAGCCAATCAGATTCAAGTATTCACAGTGGCTATGGTAGAAATGATACCAGTGCACGGTTGCATGTCTTGCACATGTTGCCATTATCTGCGATGCATATTTACATATTGACCCAAGTCACTAAACAACTTTAGGCTAAAAGGAGCTCCTAACCTGCTGATTGAGGAGCAACTCCAAAAAATCTTGGCTGTGTCAGTGCTCACCCAGGAATTATAATCGGGATTCCAAATTTTTTGGGCAAAGTGTACCTCACAAAGTGTCATAGCACTAAAATCAGCTGTGACAAGTTAAGGGAAGTCAACATGACTCCTAAGTCACTACGGTCAAGTCTTGAGGAATCCTAAAATGGCTGCTGCAGGTCCTCCACCTCGTTATTGTGCCAGTTTTCTGGAAACTTTCAGTGATAACAAGCTTTCAAAAAGGCATCGACTTAATCTGTGTGTTATGATAATAGTGGAGCAAGCAATGCAAGGCAGAAGAACTAGGCATATCAGCATCTGTCAGCATTTACAAAATTATTATTATCATTATTATTGTTAGAAATATTATCGGTATTATTATTGTTGTTGTTGCTGTTTTTAAAGTCACTGAAATTAAATGAATCTGTGACTCTGATTAAATGTAAATAGCAGTTTTAAGTGAATCTTTGATTAGAAATACCCGTCAAGTTCACTCTATAGTTGTGTTGTTGTGTCACTGCACCCTTCAGCCCATTATGATGCTGTCTATAAGGACACTGCACACCACTGAGGCAATAGGTAACAGAGAAAGAACTTATTTTGTCCTGCACCTGTACCCAAACCTGGGTTTGATGTGTACCAAGCCTGCCCTGAGTGCTGAGCCTCCTAATAAATGCAGTGAATGATTCAGTAATAGATTACATATTAATATAGTCTGCGGTGACATGTGTTGCAAGGTTCATTTATGTAGCTGCATTTTGGATCGGCCAAATACAGTGAACGACGGAGAATAACTCATTGTGGTTTCGCTGAAAATAATTGGCTAATGCCCTGTGGCAAACTCTGCCCTTGCCTGAGACTGCAAAGAATACCAGTGCCTTTCACATTCATCAGTGGTTCTGGACACAAGTGGGAAAGCCACATTTATTTGGCACTCAGACACCACCATAACAGGCTGCAGGGGAGCTTCTCTTTTGGTTTGTGTTGTTATCCCAACTATGAATTTTCATTTGATAATGTCCTTTGATGCACAGCGTAGGCAAGTTTTCCTATCAGCCATAGTTACTCTAGACTAATAGTGAAAAGGCTGTTTACATGCATGTTCTTAAATTGTTTGCAGAAGCTGCCAGTAACCCTACTTTAATATTTTATTAAATATTTACTTGAATGTCAGCATGACACATCTTCTGCGGTATTTCTACGATCAGTTCACTGACAGAGAGCCATCTATCAGCCAGTCACTGTGGGCATAGTAAGCTTGTTCAAGAAACACAACATCATCCACAGCAATGAAGTCAACCCAGCACTTCCTCTTACTGTCTCCCACGTCTTGAGTAAAAGTTGGTCTTACCAGCTTTGCAAATGGGGTTTAAGAGGGAACTCTTTGCTTGGCATTTTTCAACAAGTCCTCCAATCCAGTCCTCCAATCCAACCTGGTCCTCCTCAAGGACCCCCTGGTCCTGTGGATTTCTGTTCCAGCTCTACTCCTGCACACCTTTCCCAGTTGAGACTTATGCACCTTCACACATACCCTGTTCAGGTAGATCTGATTCATTCAATCAGCATGAAGCCCTTAAATGGATCAGGTGTGCAAGAGTACAGCAGGACAGGGGTTCTTTGAGGACTGGTTTGGGGACCACTTCTCCAATCCATAAGACCACATAGGTCATTTTTTTCACAACCCAAAGGACATTGTCCTGGCACTAGCACACTACCCACTAAAATACTTAGTTAAGGTTAGGAAACTATAAGTCAGACAACATATGGGGTATTTTTTGCCAGAGGAAAGTCTTGATCCTTTACTTAGGTGGTCTCTTAATGGTAAGAAAAATATTTTGTAAATATGACCCCTGGCCTCATCTTTATGTTTGCTCTTATTTATTACTTCTGCCAACAGTTGGATGGGAGTTAGATTTTCACCCTATTGCATTTGTTTGTTAGAAGGATATCTCTAACATTTATGATCAAATTTGTATGAAATTCAGTGGAAATGTTGGCCATGCGTCAAGGAAGAATTGATTTATTTTTCACACTGCTTTGCCAAAGCTAGGCATTGCAGTGGGCATGGCTTCACATAAAAAACACAGGTAACTTTGAAACAGATTTTTAAGAAAGCTTCATAAAATTTTATGAAAAGGTTGGTCATGGGGCAAACAAGAACTTGGCCCATAGTTATCAGGTTTCTCAGAATCAATGACAAGTGGCAGGGAAGAAGTGATTCATTTTTCACACTGACTGATGACTGTGCTTTTTTAATATTCAACATGTGGAACTGGCATATCGTGACTAGAGGACAGTATTGGCAGCAGTAAACACTCTGCTGTGTGAATTCTAGTTTGCTGATTCTCCCCTCCCCCCCCGTGATCAGATGGCATTATTGTTGTAAGTGCTTACCATTCGTCTTATGTGTGTCTTATTCTCTGCAGCCAAAACCCAGTTTCCACACTGAGATCATTAAAGTTTCATCTGATCACTGAAGCGTTGGCAGAAGTGCTGCACTGGGAGGATTTAGGCCCTGGTAATGATAGGGATCCAACCAGCAGCTTTTCAGATACTAAGCAGACCTTACCAACCTGCCAAGTGAGGACAGTTCAGTCTTGTTCAGCCTTGATTAATGAAAATTAAATAAACTCTCTTTTCTTCCTGAAGTTCAAAACAGGACAAGCAAGCTTTGCAGAGAAATTCCAATTAAAAACAGAACAGACACAATAGCAATGTTTTCATCCAATAATAACGATCAAAACAAAACACACATTTGCCAAAAAATGGAAGGATTTGAATTGCTTACTTTTTATTATTATTATTATTATTATTATTTTTTAATGGATGTATTGACGAAATTCAGTTTTCCCCATTCTTGCATGGAAACCCAGCTCATATTAAAACCTGAAAGTCTGAAATTCGCATCTGCACTCCATCTTGGTGATGCAAAATCAATGTTTCCTAGGAGGCATATCTAAGTGCAATTGCATTAAAAAGATAACATGGGGACATTAGCTTTAATGTTACGACTACAATGTAATTGTGAAAGAAGTAAAGGAAATGCGACACACTGTGCTGTATCTGGGGCAGATTTGTAGTGTTGAAACATTGTTTTTTAATCAACAAAACACAACAAGTACGACGACCACAGCGGGGCACCCAACAGGGAAACGGAGAATAAAAGAGAGATGTACAAAAAGAGGAGGGTTAGGATATAAAAAGGGAGGCAGGAAAACAGCATAAAGGAGGGATGAGGGGGAGGAAGGGAGAGTTTAATCTGCGTCTCTCTCCCTTTTCATCTGTCTAACCATTACTTTTGTGCCTCTTTCTTTCTCTCTACCATTTTCAATCTCTCCACACTCCCTCCTTCCCTCCTTCTCTCCATTTTTTCTCCCTCCCTCTAGACCCCTTTGCATTAGAGCTCAACCGTTCATTGATCTTTTTCTGAACAAACACACATATGTATTCAGCAAAGAAATACACCGCAGGGACCAGAAAAAAAATGACTTAATGGCGGTGTGTGTGCGTGCGCATAGGAAATGTGTGCACAGGGGTGAGACAGATAAGAGGTGAAACACAGTTAGCAGTCCACTTGTGTCTGAAAGAGGCAAAGGATAAATCACTCTTATTTAGTAGTCCCCTGCAGTGTGTGAGACTGTGTGTGAGTGTGTGTGACAGCCACAATGTCAGCAGCCTCTCTCTCTTAACGCCTAAAGTCAGAGGGGACATCTTAGCATTTTGAGAGGTCCTGAATCAAACCATGCACGCGCGCACACACACACACACACACACACACACACACACACACACACACACACACACACACACACACACACACACACACACACACACACACACACACACACACACACACACACACACACACACACACACACACACACACACACACACACACACACACACACACACACACACACACACACACACACACACACACACACACACACACACACAACTCCTAAATAAGCCACTCTCAGGGTACAGCATTGTTATTTTCCCAGGCTACACACACACTTGCACAAATAAATGTAAGAAACATCTTCTCCTCTTTCATCCAATGTCTTATTATTGCTGCACCTCCTATCTCCACACATACACACACACACACACAACTAAAACCCACTTGTCTATTTTATACATATATGCATGAACACTCGCACACACTGGGGGAGCTACTAACTAAGAGTGATTTATCCTCTGCACCGATCTTAATACCTTTCATCGTGGTTTAAAGACATTTCAGAGTATAAACTGCACAGCCTCTGCCACACAGCTCACCAACCAATTACCGCAGAGATTGAACAGAATTTTGTATCGAATGTTGAGCAGCTTTAGGTCATGATCACATAGGACATGCTTTTGAATGCAGCTGCATTGTGTTATTTTTTCTTTTTTCTTTCCTGCTGGTAGATTTTTTTTTTTTTAATTTCACAACCACTGAAACACAGCCCATAATGCACCTTTACTGTACATAATAAATGAATTGTGTTTCGGTAAAGTGGTTTGTAGGATAACTAGCTATGCAACCAAATAATTTATGCTGTACATTAACTCTGTATTGGTACAGCTGTAGCTGTATTATGATGAAGGTTGTGTGTGCGTGTGTGTGTGTGTGTGTGTGTGTGTGTGTGTGTGTGTGTGTGTGTGTGTGTGTGTGTGTGTGTGTGTGTGTTATAATATTAAAGATATTATAACAAGGAATGGAAACACTGAGAATTGTATCACATTTAGCATGAACCAGGAGCTGATATTGGGTCAGTTTGAAAGGTTAATTGCTTAAATCTGACTGGGTTTTTTCATATGCAGTCCTATTTGCTATCCTCCCATATAGAAACACAGAAACACAAGGAAAGCAGATCCACCAGAGCAATGATAATGCATCCCAAACGATCCTGTGTTAATAATCCTAACAATACATACTATTACTACAGTAATAAATTAAAGCAGAAAAACAATTTGCAAATAAAAAAGGCAAAGCAATAGACATCACATCAACATCATAGTAATCTATGAGTGGCAGTTAACTGAGAGACACAGAAAAGATGTCAGTTATAAGCCATGGTGAATAGGTGAGTTTTGAGCAGTTTTTTTTTCAAGGAAGAGAGTGAGTCAGCTTGTTTGATGTGAGCAGGGCGGGAGTTCCATCGCCCGGGGCAGCAGAGCTGAAAGCTTGTGTGCCCACTGTGCTGAGCCAGGGCGAGGGGATGGAGAGGAGGCCAGCAGAGGAGGAACGGAGAGTACAGGTTGGAGTGTAGTCCTGTAGGAGATCAGAGAGGCAGGGGGGGTGCCAGGTAGGTAGGGGTTTTTTGTGAGTAGGAGAATCTGAAAATCAATGTGGTATTGGAGCAATAACCAGTGGAGTTGCATGGAAATAGGATAATGCATAATGTGGTCGGTAGATCTGGTTTGTGTGAGGATTCTTGCTGCTGACTTTTGGATGATTTGCAGCTTACTGATGAGTTTGGAGGGTACTCCTGAGAGTATTCTGGAAGTCCACCTGAGAAATGTCAAATGCATGGATTAAGGTTTCAGCATTGGCGAGGGAGAATGATGGGCAGAGTCGGGAGATGTTGCAAAGGTGGAAAAATGAAGTGCCTGTGACTCTTTGTGTGTGGTTAAAGGGTAATGATCTGTCCAAGGTGACACCGAGCCTTCTGACCAAAATCAACAGGGGAACCTGGGTGCTATCATCAGGCTGCATTTTCAAACAATGATTATGATTTCTGCCCATTTCCATTGAGTTTGAGAGAGTTAGTGGCCATCTAGGGTTAGATTTCATGCAGGCAGTTGATGAGGGAAGTTGAGGGCATCAGGCCAGTGGGTTTGGAAGAGATATATAGCTGTATGTCGGTCTGGCATGTGGAATTTTGTGCATCAGTCAAATTTTTTTTTTATTTTTTATTTTTATTTTTTTTTTTTTGGCTTAGGGTCGCTGCTCAAAATCTTGTTTGGTGATGCTGATTCATTTGCATTCATTTTGAAGCAACATCCATTTGACACGGCCTTCCCTGTCACAAGTGTGCAAGGCGACAGGTCAAACCTGGATGATGTAATACAGTTGTATGTCACGGCATATGTTACTTTATGTGTAAAACCATCAACTGTGAGGCACCTGGTAGAGTGTGTACCATGTATATGTGATAGAAAAGATGTGAGGTTCTGGTCAGCTCTCAGAGTGAAAGAGATCTCAAGAGACTGTCCTGTCCTATGTAAAGGATGTTTTATTGATGCTCGGCTGTGGACAGCAGAGTATGAGCAATACAAGTGTGAACACTGTGTAATACCACACCAGTTCTGAGGGTTGCCCACTGGCATGCCTTGTTTTAAAGGAGAATCTTTACCTAAGTATGTTAGAGGTTCATGAAAGGTGCTTATCTGCCTTGACTTGTCTCCCTATGCCTCAGACTCATGGCCTCGGTAGCACAGAGACGGTGCGTCTTTTCAATGCAGCTCAAACAGGCCAAATACTACAGAGACCTAAAGTAACCTAAAGCTACAGAGAAAATTCCTTTATAGTATCAAGGCTGTCTGTACCGCAGCAGCCTGGGTTCAAATCCAAGCCCAGGGCCTGTGCTGTATGTTACCCCTTTCTCTCCCCTGTGCTTCCTGCTGGTTACTGTCACTGTCAAATAAGGAACAAATACCAAAAAATAGAAAAAACAAACAAAAAACAAACCCCTTCAAATACAGAGGTTAACTGAGCAACCAGTGTCAAGGTTTAAGGCTTCTCTCTATTCCTTAACACCAGGGCTGCTGGGACTACTGCAGGAAATATTGAGATTTACTGGAAATACTGAGAGTATAAGCCATTCCCCTTTTTTGTTGCACATCACAAACGAAGGTATTTCACTCCCTGCCAACTTATACGAGAAAAACACAGACAGCAACAACCTCTAGAACGCTCACAGTTGTCATCCTACACTGAAACACCTCCCTGTCAGCCCGCTGCGTAGACGCACCAGAATTTGCTCAGAGGAAACATCAGAGAAGAACGACTGTTCAAGCTTAAAGATGGGAGGTACACTGAAGTGGGCTGAACCAAGCAAAGCATAAATTAAAACAAAAAGACAGACCATTTTGTTTGTATTATTGATATTTGAAATTTTCAGGAGATTTTTGCTGCCACTTTTTTTTTTCCAATTTTTCTGAAAATTCCTGGGAAAATTCGGCTCAGGAATTTTGGGATTTTTTTTTTTTCCCTTGTCATCAATTTGAATGAGGTTTTTAAAAAATTTCCATGGAAATTTAAGCTTGGGAAATTTGGAAATTTTCATTTTTGTTGTTGTTAACTTAAGGTGAATGGGGCCACATTTTTTTGACCACATTTTTTTGGAAAGCTGAGTTCAATTTCACAAGCCACACCACGCCTGATTACTGCCAGACCTGTTCAACCAAGAAATCACTAAAATAGAACTTGTATGACAAAGTGAAGTAGGATAAAAGATCTCAAAAAGCAACACATCATGTTGCGATATAAAGAAATTCAAGAACAGATGAGAAACAAAGTAATTAACATCTATCAGTCTGGAAAGGGTTACAAAGCCACTTCTAAGGCTTTTTGACTCCAGTGAACCACAGAGAGAGCCATTATCCACAAATGGAGAAAACTTGAACCTTGAACTCACATTTGCCAAAAAACATCTTGATGATCCCCAAGACTTTTGGGAAAATATTCTGTGGACTGACGAGACAAAGGATGAACTTTTTGGAAGGTGTGCATCCCGTTACATCTGGCATAAAACTAACACAGCATTTTGTTACGTTTCCCCTCCCAAGTAGAACACAAACTGGAGAAACAAAGGTTGCTAAAGGGGAAACTAACATAAACTGCATGAAAAACAAAACTGGGGTCTTGGGTTCTAAAAGGTGGCAGGGGAATTTTACTTCTTCCTGCCACCCACTAAACCTATCAAAATGATAGAAGAACAAAAAAAAAAAAAAAACAGTAAAAGAAAAGAGTGGAAATCAGTGGACCAGGGGAAGGCCAAAACACAAAACCCCACACAGCACACAAGTCAGTTCATCCTCACTAAATACCAAGAGAGCCAACTGAGGGTGTTGACTCTCACACACACTCACAACCCATCTGAACTGAGCAGCAACTACTCCTTATATATCCGCCCAGCCCCGCTGATTAATCAGACCTTCAGCTGGGAGTGGACACCACAGGTGCATCCACTTGCTCCTAACGAGCAAGGTGATTCTTGTGGGGAAAAACTCCAGTACTACCAAAACAACTCATAACAATTTCATGAAAATAGCATCATACCAACAGTCAAACATGGTGGTGGTAGTGTGATGGTCTGTGGCTGCTTTGCTCTCTACCAGAAAATCCTGAAGGACAATGTCTGGCCATCAGTTCATGACTTCAAACTCAAGCGCACTTGGATTATGCAGCAGGACAATGATTCAAAATACACCAGCAAGTCCACCTCTGAATGGCTTAAAAAAAAAAAAAAAAAAAAAAAAAAATGAAAGTTTTGGAGTGGCCTAGTCAAAGTCCAGAATTAAATCCAATTGAGATACTGTGGCATGACCTTCAACAGGCCTTTCATGCTCGGAAACCCTCCAATTTGGCTGAATAAAAACATTTCTGTAAAGAAGAGTGGGCCAAAATTCCTCCACAGCGATGTAAAAGACTCATTGCCAGTTATGAAAATTCCCGAGAATTCCCTGGAAATTCATTATAATGTAACATGCTTGCATGCATATCTGCTTATAACAAACCAAAATGTTTATTATGTCTACATGTATATGACCAGGTGAATGCAGTGAATATAAATTCCCGAAAATTCCTGGAAATTTTCCGACTTTGAAAATTCCGGGAATTTTGCAGCACTACTTGATATGCAGTTAATTAGATTAATTATTGATAAATACACTGACTAACATAAACTGCCTACCTGCAACTAATAAAAGACCCTTTCTGCTGTTTATTACAGGTCCTCTTTTAGAGCAAATGATCAGGAAACCTTACAAACATTATTTTGTCTCTAATGTGATAATCCATCGGGGAATGATTAAAATGATCTCGCTCTCAGATCCTCTGAGAATGTCATTGCCATTTTGTCAAGAGATGTGACTGATTTTTTTTTTTTTTTTTCTATATATATGTTTGGATCCAGGGGCTTGAGCATAAGCTAATCAGGAGCACTACATCTGTGAAGGGTAAGTTATTATGGTGATGTAATCAACTTCAACAAGCAACTTTTGTGAGACTGAAAAGCCAGACTTAAGCACAGCGTTAACTCCCTAACCAGCTCCATGCCAATCCTCCTTCATGAGACAGGCCACGGTCTCAGTCATATGCGTGTGCAAACTGATTCTAACATTCACTCATTACTGTTTTGCTATAGTATTTTCCAGTGTTGCTCTATTTAATGTCTATCAGACCAGCTACATCAAACCAGTGCAACCATCATCTTAGCAGGTGCCTTTTGCTACTTTCTTTTTCTTAAGATTATTTTTTGGCATTTCTGCTTTATTTGACATTGACAGTAGAGAGAGGCAGGAAAGGCAGGGGAGAGTCGATGACATGCAGCAAATGGCCTTGGCTTGGATTCGAATCCAGGACGCTGTGCTAAGGACTCAGCCTTGACAAGTGGTACGCGCACTATCAGTTCAGATACCCCTTCCTTTTGCTACTTTCAGCTCAGAGTACAGCCCAAATCAAAATGTTGACAACAGCTCCTCCTTTGAAATTTTTTTTTCGGCCAAGTACCATCTGACCAGTGTGAAGAAATGGTAGAAAAAGGCTTATAGAAAGAGGTCCAATCCAGCTCCACCAGTGTCTGAAACAACAGCCTGATGCAGACGATACTTTGTTGACTCTGTTTTTGCTTTCTTTTCCACATCTTTCTCCTTGTTGTCAAATCTTTTCTTGATTTTCATCTGGCTTCCTGGTCATACTGAACATGTCTTTGTGGTTTAAATCTGCTGCCGTGGTAGTTAAGCAAACACACACATTTGACACCTTTGTGAACCTCAGAGGGAATACTGAATGTAAAATGTTTATCAAACTTACATTTACATTTTTTATTGAATTTATTATAGCACTGGCTAATTATGTGAACAATTATGCATGACAAATTTTTTTGTTTTTTAACATTTAAAAAAAATTGCACGCAACCCCCTGCAGCACTCAAATGTACTCCCATTTGAGATCCACTGTCTTGGACATTATGGCGATTCAGTCTGTCGCTTCCTGCTGTGTGTAGGGCAATGCTGACAGAATTGAGCATACATCAAAAAGTTATTTTATGATAGTCAGATGATTTGGTCCAAGGAGCCATTTTTACCAAGGCAGGAACTGTGCATTGTTGAGCTGTATAGCACAAGAACAACATGGCTGCTACACTCTGAACATCATTTGAAATAATTCTTGCCACAAGAGGGAGAGAGTGGGGGAAAGGGACAAATTTAAAAAATGATTTAAAAAAAAAAGAGATATTGTGGATTGTCACTTTTAACCTCAACTTAAAATGATTTTGACATCAAACGGTAAATGTTTGTACAGACCCTACAGTACATGTACTGGTAACAGCTCCCTGACATATCCATTTATTTCCTAGTGAAGGCAGAAACACATTTATCCCACTGGGAGATCAGTGCCCGTGTTGCTGCTACAGAAATAAAACTCGGCAGAGGGACAGCTAATTCTTTAATCCACCTTATAGCAGCAGAGGGGACAGTTCATCCCACCCTCCCTTCAAGGGCAATGCAGATGTTTACCGTAGCGAGAGCCACTTGAAATCTCAGCTTGTTACTTCCATCATGAGCATGCTCCCTGTTAAGGCCAGCATGGTCCTAGCATTTATGTGATTTTGCTGAATCATTTGTGTCTTTCCAAAGCACGCTACCCCCTGTTTTAAAGAACTGCCTACTCATAACAAAAATCATTCATTCATGAAAGTAAAGCTCATTATGGTATTAATGTTATTAATGAGTCATCTTGAGACCTTTGCTTTTGAAATGGTTATGTGTTTGAGGACGCTTTCATCTTCTGGACCAAAATGGAGATGGACCAAAAAAAAAAAAAAAATGTATTCCATGTGATCCTTTAAGATGGGTACAGTCGCTTAGTATGTTCAGTGTGATGCAGATGTGCTGTTACAGTGTGAGTGTTCCAGTTGCATTCTCACTGTCACTTTAAAATAGCATCAGCCAGGTGGTAAATCCTCCTGTTGCTCTGCTATGGCTCCTTTAGCTGACTGATGAATTCCTTTAGCGGACTGATGAATTATTAAACTGGATATACCTCCATGTCTCCATCTCTGCCCCATTCTGGGATTTTCCTCTTTATTTCATAAACTGTCTTTTCTGTTTGATATACTGTTTTTCGGTCATTATCTCCTTTCCCCCTCTATTTCTATTGTTTTTTTATCCTTATTTTTTTTTTTTAGCTTACCTGGATATTTTCGCAGCTCACACCCTACTCTCCACATAAGAGACGTCTCATCTCTCCATCTGTCATGAGTAACTTAATGTCCACTCACTGAATCCTTAAGCATGGCCCAGTGCAGCAAAATTTCAAAACCTACATACTGTATATCAAATAGGTATTTGGGACAATGGCTGAGCAATGGTTAATATTAATGTGATAAATTATTTGGTGAACCAGATACTGGGTCATCAAACTATGTTTATGGTGCCTAAAGGATGTGAGATTTCAGCAATCTTCTAAGTTTATTACAAGCCACACTTTGAGACAAGGATCAAATAAACTTGGGTACGACATCATGTTTGATGTAGTTTATGTGGGCTGGACGATGACGGCTCCTGCTGAATCTAATAGGCTATGATGCAAGTCAATATCCATCTACGCCACTGTAGTGGTAAATGATGAAGCTAAGCAAGAATTGAGCCCTTGCAATAGTGATATTCATGTGTTTGGGCAAAAGTGTTTTGATCAGTGTGTCATTTTATGCTGCATTTCTCTTGGTTCCCTATTTATTATATGTAGGTTGGAGTAGCAGTCATATTTTAGATGGTTCTACTAAATTTCTGATGGTGTCAGAATTTTCCCCCAGGCTATCTTTGGTTGCAAGACCATGACAATGGCCATCTTTGAACCTCTTTCATGGTGTGACTTACAATCGCCATGTTGGAGCCACAACCAAAGATATCACCATGCTTCTTCCACATTGGTCATCTTTCCTCTGGAAGAGCCCAAAATCACATAGTGTTTACCCGACTTTAAAGGGAACACTGGTGCTCAATGCTGACATGAGTTATGACCATCAAAGAAATTTCTGTGGATTTCTGCATGACCTTTTCTCTCCATCGGATCAAATTTGGGTGCACTTAGGATAAAGTATGGGGGAGAGACGAATTCAGTTGACACCCGTGTTCCTTTTCCAAAAAAGAGGTGATTCTTCTGTGGGGAAAACACATCAGCTGTCCCTGATGGGGCAGTTCGGTTCACAGTTTGCTGCACACAAACTTTTACGTAACTTTATGCTGCCATTCCTCCTGGCAAACTCACTGTTGCTGTCAGTGACTTGACAATTCACCCCTATCATACAGTTTGTCAGCCTGTCCATTTGGCTATGGACACTCTACTTTTAGACAATGCCCTTGTTCCGGTGACTGCACACACACTTTTGTTGTATACACCTACCTCTGAAAAAACAACACCCCTGTAAAGAAATAGGCTACAGGGCTCTAAGAAGGCTCTAATTATGAGTTTTAAGCAGCAATGCACTAACTTATCAGACTTCTGAATTAAGCTCAGCAGTTGTACTTTTACCTCAAGACTCTTAATAAAAATCTTGACATTTACATTGATCCGGACCTCTCCTTTAACTGACATCAAGGCCAAACTCAAATCAGCATATTTTGATCTCGGAAATCTCCATGGATTAGGCACTTCCTCTCATTTGCTGAATAGGAAAGTACAGATCCATAACTTACATTTCATATTGATTACAGCAATTCACGACTTATTCATCACTCAGGAGCCACAATACTGATGATGTGTTTTATTTCCCTGGTCTTAGTTTCTTGTCACTGGCTCCCTGCAAAAGTCACATTCAGTACCCATCTAACAAATTGAAAATGAATCTTCAAGTCATTTGGGGTCACCTATTTTTAGAGTGTCCAAAGTAAATTTTCAACTTATTATACATTTCATATCAGCTAACTTTGACAGTTCATGAAGATAGACATATACCAAACTAGATATCACTCAGTCCAATGTAAATACACTCAACACTCAACCAGTTGGGTGTTGATGCTTGTCTAGTGTCGAGTGTAAATAATAAAAAAATATTAATTGACTTTAATAAGCTTTGTATCAAGAATCGAGGTTAGGTTTTAGGTTAGTTTGTTGACAAAGTTGATACTAGAATGACTATTATTATTGGACAGTCTAAAACATGACATTTCAAGTGGGATTGAGACAATTTCACTTGTTTCCAGTATACATAATACATACATAATGACAGTTTCCTTAAATCAAATGGCATCTTCTTGATTCTTGCAGAGTGATTTGCTTTAATCTACCTCATCTCAAGATTTTTGATGTTTATTTCTGAGAAATTCAAGGTAAAAAATTAATTTAATAAAAAAGTTTTCAGATGAAGAGGATTTTAGAAATGAATTTACCAAATGACTATTTAAGACAGGCATTTTGTCACAGTGTAGTTGTCAGTCTTTTTTGTTTTTAGTGTTCCCTTTGGAAGAAAACTTCTCAGTCAGTACACATGCTCTGGTAACAGTAGAATAAAAAGCATAACACCCATAAGGGCAGTTTTAATTTGGATTATGGGAACTTCAGGGGATGCCAACAGTATTACGTGTGATACTTTGTCCACATATGACACTGTATTGCATCAGTTGGGGAATGCTTTCTCCCTCTCTTTTTCTTTCTGCCAAGTTTGGTTGTTAATACCTTTATTTATGCCCACCTGCCTTGAGGCATACCTTATATAACACTACACATACACACACACACACACACACACACACACATAGGAGACAGGGATATTAAGACCTGTCTGGTTGTTGCCTGCAGCGTTAAGAGAAAGAGATGGAGAGGCACGAGGGAGAGGGAGAGCTAGACAGGCAAAGAGTGTGTGCATGCGAAAGAGGAAAAGCAGAAAGCCGTGTTTGTTTATGAGCAAGTAAAGGTCAGGTCTAAAATAAACCCCCATCTCCCTTTCTCATCTCTACCTCCTTGCCCCTCAATCGCTCCTCTCTTTCTTTCTTTCTTTCTTTCTCTCCATCCCTCCCTCTTTTCCTCTTCGCTGTCAGCAGAAAAAGGCGCGCCACCCACGCCAGCCATGGCAACATCGATGCCTACAGCAAAAAAAAAAAAAAAAGAGAAAGAGGGGGCAACGAGAGGAGAGCGGGATGACGGTGATCAAGAGGGAAAGAAAGGTGGATGAAAGCAAGAAAGAGGTGTCGGGGAACAATAAAGGCTTTGCTGTTGCATCACAAATCTCTGAAAGCCACGCTTGGCGCCACCTTGGAGTGCCACCGGAGAATTGGCTGTGCACAAATAATGACTAAGTACACACCAATCAGGCCAGCAAAAAAGATATCTACAAGAGACAGTCGTGCAGTGGGAGTACATCCATTCATCAAACAAATGCAAGGGATATGGGGATGCATTTTTGTTCATATTGCTTGTTGTAATGCCTTTTGATGGCTTACAGTGTGTTAGTCTTTGTAGTTCCAACTCAGCATTCTACCAGATTATTGAAGATAATGGACCGTCTCTTTACAGCTCCAAAAATGCAAAAAAAAAAAAAAAAAAAAAAGACAATTAAAACACGTGTGCAGCATAATACAGTATAAGGATTTTATAATCAAGATTAACAAAAATGAAAAAAATCATATACAAAGTCATAGTCTAATAAGAACTGACAATGAATAAGTTATCACATTCACATATTAAGTTAATATGTACAAACAATATGAGATTATACTGAGGTTTTTTTAAATGGTGGTTTTAAAATAAACAAGGACAAACAAGCAGCAGTGAGCCTGTGAGGGGTATTATGTGCTACCTGTTTAAGTTCTACCACGATTTCCTTTTTGACATTTCCATTAAATTGCCTAATACCCTGGGGCAGGAAGGAGTTTGTGCGAGAGGTGGGCGGTCTCAACCCTCCGCTGCACTGGATGCACCGCTCAGGGATCATATCGACTGGGAGGGAGAGCCCAGAAGGACTTCACTTCGGATCAGGACTTCACCCCTGGCCAAAAATATATCTTTTATTCCACAGTGTCAAAAGTGGTGTAAAAAGTACAGTGCAGGTCAATTAAAACATGGATTTCTTCAGTGCTTGGTGAGGGCCAGCCTTCAGACATTCATATCGCTTCTCTGATGAGATCATAGATCATAATCAGATGGGCTAATCGATTTAGGGCACTTAACTGCAAACATCACAACTCATTAATCAAGATATAAATGCACATGATATGCACGGCCTTCTGCATCTGATACTGTTTTCGGCATGCAAACACTGAAGGATACCATTGGCGTTGGTATCAGATGCAAGGTATGGTGATGAAACACAAACATCAAGAAAGTCAATGAAGGGAGGAGGTCAGCCCTTACGGAAAGAAAATATATTTACTAATATATTACATTAAATATATTTCAATATATATTACAATATATTACATTTAATATATGGAATTACAATGTATTCAAATATGTTATGCATTTGAAAATGTCTTAGCAATACATGGAATAATATACTGGTGAAACATATATAATGCAATATATATATATATATATATATATATATAACCTGTTCAGTCTTACAACCCATGATTGCAGCTGCCTGTGTGTTTCCTCTGAAATAGGTTCTAGATGAGCAAAATTCTCATTTTGGGCTGAATTATTCCTTTAAGCAATTTATGCCTGTTACTGACCTCAACTGATGACCAAGAAGGTCATCAGACAGAAATCACAGCCCCTTACATAATTGCTGAATCATTAGCACTGATCAACAACATTATCGACCGATGCACCTATAATTGTAGTTTTGATTGTTTGATTTTGTAGGTCAATGGATTTTTTTGGGCTACTTGTTGACATGCAAAGCCAACAAAGTCAAATTGGAGTGCACTATGAAAAACTGCATTGAAGTGAGGATTGTTTTAGCCACACACACACACACACACACACACACACACACACACACACACACAAAATTAATAAGTCTGAAATTTGAATGTTGAGTTTATGTGATTGTCATGGTCAACCTCAGTCACTGATAAATTACATGCTGATTAGACTTTTTTTGTCAGGTGAGTGTAAACAGTCCTCGCCTCAATCAACACTCAATTTCACATAATGCACCTTTCATCTACAAATGTTTACATGAACTCTAAACTCTCTAACATTCAGAGATGAGATAAGTATAGTAAAATTGGACTTTTTGGAGCGGCAGTTAGAATAAAACTATTGTATAGCTTACAGTAAACAAGGTGCCTAATTGGTACAGCAGAGCACTAACAATGCCAGAGCTAGGGCTTCTGCTCCACTGGGTGCCGCCCACACTAAAAATGCATGAGCTCATGGTACTGTAAGGTACATTAGATAAAAGCATCCACCCAATCAAAGATGTTATGCTCTGAGGCCAGTGTTTGATTAAATTGTTGTCACCAAGTTGTACAATGAGACAAATTCTGAAAGCAACAAGCATTGAGCAAACAGATTTTTTCCCCTTGTTTTTTTGCATTTTAAACCGCACACACACACACACACACACACCAATCTGATTCATGAACATGCCACAAATCTCGCCCGAACTGCTTCTCCACCGGTCCCCCCAGTCATCAAGTCAAAGCTGCTGTTTGCTCCTACATAATGAACGGTGTTGCTTTGTGTACACGTACGATTAATGTGTTTGATAATTATATTGCTGATAAATGGACACATCACAGTGTTCATTATGAGTACATGCTCAGTGCGTTTGTTTACTGGATGTGTCCTTTACTGTGCCACTATAATAGGTGCAGTGATGGGCCCATTCATCATCCCTATCATTATGAAACCCTCACTGCATACCGTGTGTGTTTGTGTTATCCACCAAAAAACACAGTGGTACATTTCAAAGTGTATCATCATTCAAACATTTTTTCAGTGATGCCACCTGGTAAATCACCCGATCTGACTTATAACCTTGTTGTGGGCCAGTTTTAGCAAAGGCACACACAATCTTGACCAGTGCTACTGTAAGTATGAAAAAAATGCATTATGGTGATCACTATAATTGCTTTCACACGCATACATCTTACCTCAGGGTGACTCACCTCTGAGTTCAACCCTGCCTCTTTTCACATTAATTTTATTCGCTCACCCATGGTTCACACTCACCTCAGTGTCAAAAAGGGTGTTTTCACACTTATTTTAAATTCAGGATGAATATAATGTCATGATTACTGAGAACAGCGAAGCCATGGTAACCCAGTATATATTGTAACTATTTAAAAAAAAAAAAAATGTCCTTGAATTTTTTGCCCTCCTAGGTGTATGTGAATTTCACTGTCAGACCAAATTGCTCTTGAAATTCTAGCTATTTTATACAGCCCACTAATACCATTATCCGGAATAACACCAGTTTATTTGTTGTCATATTAACATCAGCTGTTGTGAGCTGCTCCTCCTGATGCCACCAGCTCAGGGACAACTGAATCCTGTTGTTGTCACACTACATTGTTTCGCCCCAGGGAAATTACCTCTCCCTGGACAGTGCGGATTTCACCCTAGGGTGAAAATGAATACGAAAGCGACTAATGTGGGTGAAATTCAAAATTTCACTAACCAGGCTCTCAATTTAACTTTTTTTTTCCCACAGGGCCTGACTGATTTGTTTTGGGGAGACTCAAAATGCAATATTGTTGGGATAATACCAATTCCAATAAAATATTACAAGGTTGAAACCACTAATTAAGAAAAATCTTCACATCAGATTCTCTCCTTCAAAGTTTTTGTTTCATCATGGGAAGTATACAGGCCTACAACACACTGTGCAGCACAGACCATGATTCTGTTGACATATCAGCCTAGATCATGTCCCAATTCAGGGACTTTTGAAAGTGGAATTCCGCTAACTGGTAAGGAAGGAAGGCTGGAAACTGGATTGCCTTTGGAGGGCACTTTGGACTGGGAATCATGTCAAGCAACTATGAAATATGCAGACTTGAAATATGACGCTCAAACGTGGTGACCTCTAAATGGGTATGATTTCAATGCACCAGTTGATAGATGAAGGAAAGCAGAGAAAAAGGGAAAAAGAAAGCTGTAAAAAAAATACCAGAAGATGTCAAACGCTTGGGACCATATCAATCTGAAAATAAAACAACACTCAGCACAGTGCATTCCATCAGGCTATGTAGCATAACTTGGGGAGCAAAATAGGGTAAAACCTCAAGGATGACGGATTTATAAGATATATGAAGAATGTGAGCAGCCTAGGACCTGCGCCATGCGGCCACCATCACCATGGAGACCTGGCAGGACAGACTATACATGCACACCATTCACATACATGGGAGAGGAGACAAGAAAAGAGATTATTCACACAGGAGGGAGAGATGAAGACATCATTCAGAGAGAGTGAGAGACGTGAGAAACGAGAGAAAGAAATGTGACGAAAGCAGAGACAAAGAGGGGTGCCATGTCTGCTGAGAGGCAGCCTTAGAGATAAGAGGCCAGTTGCAATAATCAATAATCTATAATGGTAAATTCGTTGAGACAGAAACTGACCTGCACTGCAGTACCAGGACATGTAGAATTCAATTAAAGGTAACTAATTGTAGGTTAAGGCAAAAGATGAGTTTTTAAGTTTTGATTTTAAGGACTCAACAGATTCTGATTGTCTAGCAGGATGGTAGCAGGGAGATTATTCCATAATAATGGGGCCTGACAGGAAAAGGCTGCTGGCTGATTTCCTTTTAACTTCTGGTACACACAGGAGCCCTGCATTTTGAGAGCGGAGAGCTTGAGGTGGAGTGTAAGTTCTAAGGAGATCAGACACATAAGATGGGGCAAGCCCGTTTAGAATTTTGTAAGTCAGCAAAAGCACCTTAAAGTCTGATCTAACATGGATAGGAAGCCAATGAAGGGAGGCAAGAATTGGTGTAATATGGTAATATGGCATGTATTAGAATGTCTGCGTCAGTCATGGACAGGAAAGACTGAATTTTAGCTATGTTACGTAGGCAAAAAAGGGATTCTTGGTGATTTCTTTAATGTGCTTAACAAAGGAGAGGCTAATGTAACACCAAGACTGGCTTCTGCACTTTGTGATTTCACATAACGTTGAGCATTTCTGTTACTTGATCAAATTGGTGAATATGTCAATTAGGGCCTATGACGAACATGTCAGTTTTTAGTGACAATCAATTTATCACTGCAGCCAAGAAGGCCTCTAATTTAGTAATTTGAGTGCAGTCATAAGCCCTTATAAGCATATACAGCTGAGTATCATATGCATAGCAATGGAAATTCATTCCATGACTCGATTTAATGTGGCCAAGAGGCAAAACGTAAGGAAAGAAAAGTAGAGGGCCAAGAACCAAGCCCTAAGGTACGAATTTAGATGTAATATTATGTCAGACACATTGTGTTCTTTCAGATAAGTAGGACGTAAGCCAAGAGAGAGGTAGGCCAGAGACACCAAAATTACAATTTAGTCTGGCTAATAGTGATCAAAGATGTCAAAAGCTGCACTGAGGTCAAGTAATAGAAGCGCAGAGGTGGAATCAGAATTCATAGCAAGTAGATATCATTCACCACTGAGAGTGAGAGCAGTTTCAGTGGAGTGGCTGGCCCTGAGAGCTGATTGAAATGGTATAGATAATGTTCTTCTACAAGGGTCACAGGTTGTTCAGACACAACTCTCTCTAGTACTTAAGAAAAGAATGGAAGATTAGAAACTGGTCAGTTGCTATAAAGAGACCCTGGATCGAGGTGTGGCTTCTTAAGTAGAGGTTTGACCACAACTGTTTTAAAACTGCACAGGACAATACCAGTGGTAGGTAAGTAACAATGTCTCACACTGTAAATTCCAGAGAAGGGTCTTTAAAAGAGGTCTTTGAAAAATTCTGCTGGTGAGGGGTCAAGCAAGGGGGGGAGTAGTTGGTTCTGTGTGAAAGAGAAATCTAGGATTTTGTTTATGAATACTGATTAAGCAAGACGCATGTTGTTGTCACAGCAGATAAAGCATGCTTGTATTTGAAAAAAACACTTGTGCCAAGATGAGTAAAAAGCTTTCTATTTTGATTATTTCCATTTACACTCCAATCTCCTCACTTCACATTAAACCAGAGTGTAGACCTCTTCAGTCGCCTAGCTCTGAGAGTAAGAAGTGCAGCTGAACTGAGAAGACTACAGGGGATCACATTTAAGTCACTAGTTAAATTTTCAGTCTGTCTCTGCAGCGAAAGGAGCCAAGACGTAAGGTAACTGCTGGCCAAATGCATCTACAGTAGATGGTCCAATGTGGCAAGTGGCAATTACATCTGTCCCGAAATGAACAGGACAGGCCAGTGATGCTTCAGTTTTAATGAGAGAATAATCTGACACAGTGGATGTGGCTGGCGAGACAGTCAGGTCAAAAACAGCTATCCCTTTAGATTAAATATGAAAAACTGTACTTGGAGGATCACCAGCTTTATTCAAATGAATATTGAAGTCTCATCAGAATCAAGACCTGAGATAAATTCTCTGAATTCTTCTAGAAAGGTGGCTGATTAAGGATCACAATGTGGAATGAGTAGAGTCTGTTTGTGGCTGAGGGAAACAGACTTAGAATAAGAACTTCAAATGAATTGAATTTAGTCTCAAGTTTAGAAGTTAAATTGAAAATAGACTTATATATTAAGGAGACAACCCCACCTTGTTTGTACATTGGCTTTAGTATAGTCCGGTGGGGAAGCTTCATTTAGGACTGGGGTGGTGAACCTCCAGCCTCCTGGTTGAATGTGGTCTGGAAAACCGTTTGATCTGGCCCATGAGGCAATTCATGAATACAAAAAAGCTACTGTAGACAGAAAATACTTTTTTAAGAAAAGAAAATACCATAAAATAGTGGATTACCACGTCCTTTCAGCTATATGCCTCTAATGGATAAAAATGCACCACACACCAAAACTGGAGCTACATGGCGTGTCCTCCCTGAACAGCCGAGTTTGTTAACATGGGCACCAAAAGGAGGCAGACAGCCCAAGCCAGTGTGACTAGTCTGCAGGGATGCGCTTGCATTGATGCAAAAGGTCAGTGTCTAACACCATTACAGCTGGATACATGCTAAACTGGATGAGTTTGTGTTAGGTTAAAATTAACGCTCTTTCATGGAGTTTGGGCTCCCAACAAGCAGCTTTCACAAGACCGCATTCTGACAGAGACAGCGTTAAGCAGTTTTGTGTGGAGGGAGCTAATAGCTAAGAAGCTGGAACCTAATTCAGAGGGAGAATTTGTGATGGAGTGTGTTGTTGCTTGTCCCCAAGTATCATTTGTCTTGAAAAATTGTCCCAGAGATTTACTGATATAGCAGAAGATATTGGAAAAAAAAAAAAAAAAAAAACACTGAAGGGCTCTGCAAGAAATTTCCAGTTTCTTCTGTTGTGTCTGAGATGAAACAACGTCCTGAGGATTTTCCAATTCTGAGGAGACATGAAATGAAATTTGTATCCCTGTTTGAAACAACCTACCTCTGTGAACAAAGACTCGGTTCCGCTCAAGACTGAAAGACCCAAACCTGTGAAAAACATCATCATCACTACCATCCGACGTCAGACACCTCGCCGAAGAGAGGCAGTCCCAGCCATCGTGTTAAGGCTAGGGTGAGGTTTGACCAATAAAAAGCATGTTAATTTAACAATTAAATTCTCATTATTAATATTCAAATATCAGTCGGTGTTACCCTTGTGCAGGGCAACTCTTCATCCCTTCAAACCTCCAACTGTAAACAATATTATGTATAGTGAAAAAAAAAGATTTAAAAAAAAAGATAAAATCAATTCAGGTTAAGGATTTCTCATAGACAACAAATGCTCATCAATAAATATCTAATCAAACAAACTGCATTATATCCCATCAGATTGTAGATGGATGATGCTGACTTCCCAATATCTGATTTTTAATTAAATTTATCAATCGGTCCAGTAAGTACTTAAATTACTGATACTGATGTAATTATTTGAAAAATAGAATTAAAAAAAAAAACCTACAGCAAGAAGCACAGAGGGTGGAAATCAATGTAAAGTAGTGTGTGTCAATGAAACAGTCAGATAAGCCTACACAGCTTCATTTCCAGAGTGTGTGTGTGTGTGTGTGTGTGTGTGTGTGTGCGTGCACACACATTTCTATCCATCTGTCCCTACCGCCCCTTGTCTCTCACTGTCCCTCTATTGTATTATCTGCTAACCAGATAATTTAGTGTCTGCAGATGGTCTGCACTGCTGCTGGTCTGTGTGTGTGTGTGTGTGTGTGTGTGTCTGTGTGTTGTACGTACGCCAAGGTTATTACAGTCAATTCAAACTAAAATGCAAGTCATCCCATATACTTCCATAGCTGTAATGACAAAGAATTAATGGAACTATTTTGAAGGGATTTATATGCATTTTTGAATGTGACTGTACCACTTCATCTTTTTCAATAATTTCATAAAAACTGATTTTCATGGACTTCATACAATGCTTTTTATCCAGTTACTATTGTTTTTATCTTCTACTCTTAGCATTTCATTCCAGGGTGCCTTTTATTTTGGGAATATTAATTTATGCTATCCGATTTCATATGAAAAGTGGGAGGATATAGGGGGTCTTTGTGGCTGAAAATTAAGACTAAATGGAGTGTATTGTAGTAGTATAGTAGTATAAATGCTGTGTATTGAATGATACATGTTTGACAATTTATTGCATTTATGATGTTAGTTCTTTCAGTTTGAACACTGAATGAGTGAAAAGCCTCTAATTTAAGTGAGGTTAATTTTTCATTAACATTGGGTCAGTTTAGAGCTGGGTTGACTTAACAGGGCGTTTGACCTGCCGTGGGAAGAGGGCTACACATCCTGTGCACAGATGGGATTTTGAATGGTAAAGATCCAGATAACGGAAACATATGGTGGAAAGAAATAGTCAGCAGTATGGCGAGGATAGAATCGTCCTTTGAGATTTGATGGGAGAGGAAAACGAGGCTTGATACTCGCTGTTCTGGGCATGAAGCAGGCCGCCCCCCTCGCTCTGTGTTCTCTCGGTATGAATCCATGTCCATCTATCTTTCTGTCTTAGTCGCTTACCATGTTTTATATCATTCTCTTTGCGTCTCTTTTCCCTGCTGCCTCTGTATGTCTTCTCTCCCAGGCGCACAAAGACACACACACCTGCCTGCTTTCACATGGGGAATTTTTCACCTGGTGTGTTTGTTTTGAGCTGCCATGGGGGATTACTGTCAGTGTTTGATCTTCAGAGCACATGAAAGGGACAGAAAACACAGGAGCTGCAAGCCACGGCGACCGAGCTCAACCGAGCCCACCCTGTCAGGAGAGTTTCAGCCGGCCGGCCGATTTATTGACTGAGTGATTGACAGGTTGGCCTGCGGACTTCCTGACTGATGTGGTGTGGAGTTTATTGTACATTGCATTTTCCCAGCAAGAAGTGCACGAGCACCGCACCGAATTGTGCAATCAAGTCGGGATTTTAGATGTGACCGTTTTGGCTCAGTTGTCGCATTTCATAATGGCTGCCCACAGCACAGAGTTTTCTCTAAATGATAATCAATTAGATCTCAGTTGAAATTTTAAGAGGTAAAGTCAGGTTTGATACATATAGTCCCTGAATATTTTGCTTTCCACCATGGCAGTATGACGAAAACCAGCCTTGTTGTTTGCTAAACATGCAAATGAGAACATAATGGCTACTGTCAGTACAGCAAGTTAATAGCAGCCACATAAACTGTCCTACAGCAAAAAAAAGACCACATATGGTGTTTGTATAGCAGCTTCTTATGGCCTATAGCTAAAGTTAAGTGAGCTCTAGTGGTCCTAAGGGATATTAAGGGAGCGACAAAGTCTGCACAAAGGTCATGGTTAAGGTTACAAAAGATGACCTAACCTTGACAATAACAACTTTTTTTTTTTAACCTTTTTTTTTTTTTTAGTGGCTAGCGAGCTAATAGCTAGCTTGCTCAGGAATTGGTCTTGTTGGTCTTATTAGTGAGTTGGAACAGACGACCTATGTGGTCGTGTAGGTTGGAGGACTTGCTGCAGATACATGATCCTATTATACATCCATGAACTGAGCTAAGGTAAGAGGGGTGAAGCTACACACGTTTACATTTTGAAAACCCCTAGTCTTCAAAATAATCTACTCTCTATGTGTTCTCATGTTTAGAAAGATTGACGCACCCCTCTTTCATGCTCCATAGTGGTTTCATCCACTGCACTTCCTGTTTTGATTCTCAGCAGAGATACATCTTTAAAAAATGAGGTGACAGACATGTTTCCTCTGTAGAATAAAACTGGTTTACAAACAGCATTTTGTTTCTTCATTATCTGGCGGTTGCGGGTGAAACCTGCTTTCCCACCTGCTGCTGTGGCAGCTGCCTCCCCTAATGCCTGTCTGTTTACGGAGACAAGACGTCTGTCCCCAGTTCAAATCACAACTCCTTCAATTCTTGACCCACTTTCAAGCCGTTTGCTTTGTTACAAATGTCAGATACTTTATTCTGATAATGAATATGTTGTTTCCAAAATACTCTGTTTTGTAGATGGTAGCAGTAAAATGGTAACGACAATAATGGTTTATTATCCCCCCTCAACAAGGAATTGGAGTATCCGCCCTTGCCCATAATGCCAATCCATTACCATGGCTTGATACTGAACTCTTAAAGTGAGCCATTCAACTAACATCACAGAGAGTGACATAACTGAACATCACAGCTAATGACAGACTATGGTGGATTATGTCCACATGTCCATGAAGTGTCCACTACAATACATCATATTAACATTAAATTATCGATAGATTTATTGCTGTTTTTCAGAATTGGAACCCTGGCGTGTGTAAAATAGAGTATGTACAGAAGTGTGTGTGCGTGTCTGCTGGCCAGCTGCTAGATTACAAGTAAATTTGTGCATTGAGAAGGAAAGAAGGTAAGACGGCAGAATTATCAATAATGCAGCTGTAGCCACAGCACTATAAAGTGAATATTAAAGGTCTGCACACCATTTCAGCTGAGGTCTTTTAGCTTTGCATTTTTAATACATTCTCAAGACATGAGCTGGCCTTTGCATCTTCTTTGATTTTGCTGGTTACTATAAGTTAAAAAAAAAATGTATTAATTGGATTGCATTTCAAGGCAATAAGAACTAGAAAGGGTGTGTAAACTTTTGATATCCATTGTACATAAAACAGAGGGCTATTACAAATGTTCTTAATTAGGTCTCTGCAAATAAAAAGAAAAAAGAAGAAAAAAGAAACTACTTTTAGCCACAGTATGTGCTCCCAATTATTGTCTGTCTCTTTCTTTCTCCCACACTCGCACACCTTCACACATCAATTAGTGTGCAGCAGATGTTGGACCGAGGACAACAGATGAAGCACACATGCGTGCTGATACACTTAACTACAACGATACAGCAAAATCAGGAATTAAGGACATCAGCTGTGGTTAAAATAAATGACTGCTTTAATCAGGAGCGATAAATAATCGGTCTCTCTAATATGATTCCTTTGCCTCAGATTCTCCGGCGTCCTCCGTGTCATCTTTTACCTTCCCCAGGTGTCCGTGGCCTTCTGGCTCGGAAATGCTGATTTAAAAACGCAACGGCTTCTTGATGCTGCACGGACGTCAGAGGCTCACCGTGCAACACACTGCCAAGGTCTCCTGAAGGACATGACACTTTTATAAAAGGACAAAATCTCATTATGTAGCGCAGTGGGGGGTCTGTCAGCTCTTGCCTCTACTCCTATGAAGAAGAAAGCTGGTCGGCTTCAATGTGGATTCTGTAATTGCATTATAGTGATTTGTATTATGGTGATAGGTAACAATTATGTTACCAAAATGTATTATAAGGATTAAATGGGTCATCCTAGTCATCCCTCTAATTCTCATGACCTTGCCATACATTTTTTATGTAATTTTTTTTTTTTTTTTTTAAGCAAACTGTGTCAATTTAGACTCGAGGCCTAGCAGTCATTTTATTGGATGGAGACAGTCGTACTATATGATGGAGCTGATAATATCAACCAGTGAATCAAACTTTATTTAAATAACATCTTTCATATGTATAAAGTGCTTTCCAGTGAAGTGCACATTTGACTGACTACAGAAATGCATAAAAATAGGAAACAGGCTAGAAATTCCTGGTCTAACGCCATAAAAGTTGATGCCAAAACAGAATTATTATCACAGTATTCATCAAGGTGATACATTAGATTTTGATTAGATGTTTCTGTTTGCTTTCTGCTCCAATTAGCTTAACTCATTGATTGTAAAAATATGATGTTTATGTTTTACTGATTACAGGTAGCCATAGGCAGTGTCGGGGACTAATGATGTCGCAATTCCTTTATCACTAACAGAGGCAGATGCAACGCTGCAATGAATCAGCTCAATACATCTGAATGCTGAATCAAATCACCAAGTTCTGCAGTGGGACCATGATGAAACTGCAATAATTCATGTGGATACGGGCTTATTGCAACACCAAATAACATGACACAGGGGAAAAAGAACTTACAAAAATAGAGCAAAAGGAAATTATTAATGTAGCTGACATTTATAACACTAGAATCAGTTGGATACAAATATAGAAACTGAAAAGAGTGAGCAAAATAAAAGCTGTAGAGCATGCAAAGTGTACTAAATAAATGAAAAAATATGCACTGGCTATTCAAAAAAAAAAAAAGATTCATGTACAAAGGTAAATGAGTAAATATAGCAATATGAAGAAAATATGTAAATTTACAACTTATACAGCATAAGATGATGCAAAATATGCATCATATTAACATTAACAGGTCTTCAGAGGGCTATGCATATGCATATAAAAAGCAACAACATGCATGAACATGGGAAATGAAACCTAGAGGGAGCATTGCAGGTGTTCTATAGGATTTCACAGAGAGATAATGTGCATGTATTTATGGAGGACAGGACATAAACAAAGCATTTACACACACAGAGCGTTGTCTTCATTGTTAAGAGAACAGTGGAGAGCGGTGTAATTGTGGCCTTTGGCATTATTCCTGTGTCAGTGCTTCAAGATGCCAGGTACACACACACACACACACACACCTAATTATGGCAGAAGTGGCCTGTAGTTCTGATGGTGTTGTCATGGCAACACAAAGGAAATGAGTGATTGGACAGCTGACAGCCTATTGGAGGGCACGGTTCATTGCGTAAAAAGTTGTTCGGACTGCGGGTTGCTGTGTGTGAGTGTGTACTGGGAAAAAAAAAATCTTCACAACTCATTAAATAGCATTGACTCTTGAAATTGTATTTTCCTCAAAAAATAGGAAGCAATCTGCCACCTGGGATGAGATAATCCCCATTTATTTTCATTGCAGATCAACTTGTTTCAGGGATTTTTTTGATTGAAGCAATAATTTGGGATTACTAGTGGGGTAACCTGCCTTGTTTCAAGATGCTGACACTTGTCTTGAGAAAATTCCTCCCTGAAACAAATGAAATGATCTCACCTTACTGCCAGAATTATTATGTACCATTTAAGAAGGAATGTGGAACAGAACAATTTAGGATTGATTATTTATTTATTGCATGATGTATGAAAAAAACAACATTCTCTGTTCACAAAAGCACAATTATGTTCTACAGCAGAGTGTGTGGAACTTTCAAATTAAAGCAATAACTCCTCACAAAGATTTCATAATAATCCTCTCTCTCTGCTGCAGACCTTAACATGTTACTGTTGCCATTTAAATGGGAAAATGCTGCAGTACAAAACATAAACAAGGCAATGACCACCCTTTGATGCACACAATAATCTAATTATCGATGTTGCTCTGGTTACACACACACTTCCAGTCACATTTACATGTGTTATGAGAGGCACACTATTTTGTGGTCCTCATGCACATTGCAAGTATTGATTGGTCTTAACAGAAGCAACTAAGGAGATTGAGGTATTTATATGAACGATTGGTCTAAATACAAGTAATCAAATTACATAAAAGGTGCTTTATATGAACGATTTCCATCTGATTAGCCTCACGCTGCGGATTCAATACGCGGCGTGATTTCACAGCAGCAGAACACCACGTATCCTGTGGTGTCTACTTGCTGTGGAGCAACAAAGCCAAAAAGTATGAGGAATCAGAGAGTTTATGTTGTGATAAATAATTTACTCAGCTATAGGCTATAGTGTTGTCTCGCAAACCTGACCAGACTCACTGCAAAAACTCAAAATCTTGCCAAGATTATTTGTCTTATTTCAAGTCAAAAATGTCTTATTTCTAGTCAAAGTATCTCATTACGCTTAAAATAAGACATGATCGCCTCAGAAGTAACTTGTTTTTAGACAATTTTCACTTGAAACAAGTGAAAATTTTCTTGTTTCATTGGCAAAATTTGCCAGTGGAAAAAGTGAAAATTAGCTAGAAACAAGAAACAAATTTTGCCAATGAAACAAGCAAATTTTCACTTGTTTCAAGCAAATTTTCACTTGAAACGAGAGACAATTGTCTAAAAACAAGTTACTTCTTAGGTGATCATGTCTTATTTTAAGTGTAATGAGATATTTTGACTAGGAATAAGACATTTTTGACTTGAAATAAGACAAATAATCTTGGCAAGATTTTGAGTTTTTGCAGTGCTTCGCTAGATTACTTGTGCAAGCTGTGTGATTAGCCTATTTGTATGGAAGGGGGCTATGCTCGTTTCCAGCTCTATATTTTTATTCTGGGAGGCCACTAGAGTTGCTTTGCATGATTCACAGTTAAAAAAAAATCTGTATGTATCTTATACTAGCCTTCTTGTAGCTACTGTCTCTTTAAAACTGCCCTCCCTAGCACCCTACTTTCCTCTGATTGGCAAACTTTTGCAGGCCTGCTGAGGTGATGGTGGCCTTTTTTTTGTCCTAGGAGGGTGCTGGACTCCAGCACTGCAGCACCTTCCTGTAGGATTGTGCAGAACAACGGGCATGTTCATTTGTGCTCCAGAATGTAACCGCCACAAACATTTTATTTCCGCTCTCTCTCTTTATGCAATCTCTAGCTTGCTCACCCACCACTGCTCTCTCTCTCTCTCTCCCTCTCTCACTAGTGTGCTCTGCTTGCTCGCATGCTTTGCGTGGAGCAGATGACCACACAGAGAAATCCATGATGAGCTAATGTCCGCTCATCACAAAAAAAAAAAAAAAAAAAAAAATATTGGAAACCTAGTATTCAGAGCAGTGTGAAATCTAACATTTTTGTTCACAGGGATTACTTTTACATGCATGCAACTAATTATTTGAAATTTTGGCAGTGTATAAACATACAACATCCTATAATGTTACATTATATATCTATTACAAAAAATAAGGAAAAGCATAACAGGTTGCCTTTGAAATGAGGACAGGCCCACAGTTGACCTTTTGGGGTGCAGCATGGATAGATATGTACGGTCACTCCGGCTCTATGATCACAGACGGAGCCAACAGAGCCCCGTTAGAGGGCGAAGCCTTGTGCGAGATCAAACGGCTTCAGAGGATGACCTTTGGGGCAATGACAGCGCTACAGCCCCACAGCACAGTTGTAAAGCAAAATGGTAGTGAAATAACGTTAGCCATGTCAGTGTAGCCATCTGCAAGCCTCGATCCATCTGCCCTGCTTGGCATCGTTTGATCTGCGTCCACGCGCATGACCAGCATACATTCACATGGATTTTTGTAACTCATGAGCTTGGAATCATGAGTTTGTATCAGACTGTGTAGGAGCACCCTTGCGCAGATGTTGTGAAAATGACAATTGGATTAGACATTTGTGTATATTTGCCACTTGCATGAACCAGAATTTACAGTGTATACTTGTCTTGACACATTTCTGTCTCTGCTTGTTAGTGATGCACAGTTTTTTTCTGTAACCTTCAGTCATGTTTTATTAGCTGTATCAGATTCTATACTGCTGTGCTGCTCCAGTTAGTTATCCATAGGAGTCATGATAATCTAAACTAATCTAATCTACTCTTACTTCAGTCTTCTCTAGTCTGTTGTCTATTCTAGTTTGCTCATCTGCCACCCCGTCCAACTTCCTAACACTGACCTTTTCACTCTTTATGTTATTGGGAATTTGTGTGTACATCATGGCCAAGAATCCTAATTGGATCCTAGTGTCCATGGTGCTGGCACATAATTTTTACCCATTTTGTGACACTAACACATAATGCATTGTTAGGAAAGTCATGGTCATCTCACATATTTCTGTGAGATCAGCCTGGAAGAAGTTATTTGTTCTTGTAACGTGATAAGTTTGTAAGTGGTAATAACATGGAAAAAATGTCATTATAATGTGAAAATATGAAAATAATGTGGCAACAGCTTATTATAATAAGAAACTTTTCACATTATAATGTGATGCCGAACCGTTTCTCTCTTTCTGGTGTGGCAGCAATACACTTGTGTAATTGTCAGGGTCAATCAAAGAGAAAACAGGCATTTTGGACTTTGGCACTTTGCAGTGTTTTTGCTTGCGGGCAAAATGGCAAATGTGACGTTTAGCCTGAACTGTGCCAGTGTGTACGTGTGTGTGTGTGTGTGTGTGTGTGTGTGTGTGTGTGTGTGTTTGGAGCCTGTCTTTGAACGCTGTGTGCTGGTTCTATCCTTGTATTCTCTGGCCAGTCAGGGATTTTAAACTATAACCCTATGGCTGCCGGCAATACTATCTGTTCCCTGCTACCACCAGGTGTGTGTTTGTGTGTGTGTGTGTGTGTGTGTTATAGAGCAGGCATGCATTCCAGCACTACAGACTGCTTTTCAGCACGATGTTTCCAAAAACTCTCACTGTTCAGTCAGTAACCACAGAGGAAACATTACTTTTCATCCAAGAATGTTTATGCAAATCCTCCTGTATCAAAACTGAAATGGCCGCATGGAACTGCCAAATTATGATACATTTTTCAGTTGCAGCCTCTCTTGAGAAAATGCCAGGTATGTATCCAGGTGGAAGGCCCTGATCTCATGGAAGAAATGGAGGAAACATTTACATCCATTAGAGACAATGAAATCTCACCTGCAAATTGTGTCCACCCCTCTCCCAAATGTCATATACGTCATTTCTGTGTATTAATCATGTGGTTGTATGACCTTTAGTTGGTCCATTAGATGATTTCCATTGCATTTCTTTGTTGTCTTCATGAAAAAGTCAACGCGGTTTCAGGTTGGACTATGCACAGCGCATCAGCTGATTCAAACAAACACCAAGGTGGTCCATTTCTGGCCAGCTTCTCATTCATCCCTGTGGCTCCCACCTGCCCCTGCCTCCTCCTGCCCTGCTTCCTTATTCATCAAATCTATTTTTTTTTCTAGACTCGCCTCTTGACTGAATTATGCATCTTCTATAAATCAATGATATGCATCTGCTGGTTTCTCTTGTGTTTGATTGGGCACAGAGAGCAAAAACCAGTGCTGTCAGACTCGTAAAGTCATTTGGACACTCTTGTTTAAAGGGATGGTGAAATAAAATATCTACAGTTTCATTAAAATGTCACATTAAAATGTCACATCACTGAGGGTATCAATCATCAGGAATCTGTGTTTGGGGCCATAGTGAGGGCCAGTCCAGTAAGAAAGACCAAATTCTAGTTCATGACAGAGGTGGAAGTCACAGGGGCCCAGCTCCACCTGAGACAAGCTTAGTTTAGCATTACACAATTCATATTATAACAAAGTTATCTTGTTAACAAGAAAAATTCAGTCTGATTTTTATTGCCATCACATCAAATCATCATGAAACTGAAAATATGATTGAGGCCTCTCTTTCTTTTTGTACATTGTTTCTATTGTTTTTTATTGCATTTTTATTTTCTTAGCATCACCTTTTTATATTGATTATATATATATTTACATTTATATTGTTTTATTGCCGTCTATTGTATTTTTATTTCTTTGAATCGCATTTGTATATTGTTTTATTAGCTTTGAGCATTTGTATTTTTAACTTGTAAAGCACTTTGTGAGTTCTCTCTGGGAAAAGCGCTATATAAATAAATTTTACTTACTTACTTACTTACTTACTTTCTCTAATGAGGGGCAAGGGCTTCGGTGCCAAATCCTCCATCTAAATATAAAGCTTCAGAGAGTGATGGCATCAGTCATGGACTTTCTCACTTCAACTCCACTGCAAGCCTCCAAAATCTCAGTTTTCACAAAGTGAGCTCTTCAGCAATGTTAGCCAGGAAAACGTTTTCTATCATACTGGTGCAGTGCTAGTTCCAACAAGTGAGATATTATCACTACAATTGCTTGGTGTAAGTAGAGTTGTGACAGGAACGTTAGGGAATGCCACCCCAACCCTGCTGGAATATATTATCATAGAAAATGCAGCCCTTAACAATCATTTTATTACAGTTATTGATGCTCAGGAACTCTCAAATTTTGGTGGATAATGAAGGCAGTGCTCAGAAATAATACTAAATAATAAAATCCCTGTTTTGAACTGGGTTTACCATTCCTTTAACTTCAGGAAGAGAGGGTTCTTGACTTAACTTATTACAGAAAGTCCCAGGCCACCTTTCATTTGTTCTCCAGTGAGACTGAACTGAGCCTGTGTCATTATTTATTCAACAAATACTTCCACTGCTACAGTTCTTTATCGGCTAAAAACTTTTCCTGCTCAAGTGAGCGGAAGAAACTTTGCTGTAATACTGAGCCATTTTTTTCTTTTTTTATTTATCAAAATTTTACATTTCCATTCCCTCGTTCTAATTCAGTGCATGATGATTTGCATAAAACTTCTTGGATGGAGAGCCAGCTATTGACTGCAGTGGGCAGAACAGTGAAAAATGAGTTCGACCATTTCTATTACTGAAGGTGGAGTAAGGCTGCAGGTGTGTCCCATTCAAGCTCAATAGTGACAGATACAAACTAGAAAAGACCGTTATTTCATTGGCATTCCATCTCACCGATGCACATGGATGTGCACGCACACACACACACACACCAAATAAGGCACATTGGGTTTCACATTTAAACACACATACACACACATTCCTAGATCCTTCACAAAAGCTCTCCCTCTCGCTTAGTGATACACACACCTACCTACTATTTACCTAAACACATTCATTATATTGCATCTTGTACTTTTTTCATTGAGCAGTCATTGCAGATGACGACACCCAGTGTTACCATAGCAACTGCCTGCCTCTTCTCACCACCTGTGTTGGGTGAGTGTGTCAACCTGACAGGAATCAAACTATTTCTCTCTCTCACTGCATTTGTGTGTGTGTGTGTGTGTATGTATTGAAGGGTGGGCGGTGGTGCTGTGTAGGTACAATGAAGGGCCAATATAATGATTATGCGCACACACACACACACACACACACATGCACATGCACACACACAAAGACATGCTCCTAAAGCATTAGTTGATTGATCAAACCCAGCATGTAAATGATGCTGTTCCAGCAGAGTGGTGAACAGAGGGCTAACCACAGCGGAAAAACATTTACTGATCTCACACACTAATCTATACTTAAGAGACCTCTCCGACTGCAAGCTCGGCCCCTCATTTCCTCATTTTCTTTTGTCGTTGTTAAAATATTTAATTGTCTCATTTTTCGGCATAGATCGGGAATTAATTTTGCATACATTTTGTAAAAGTGCCTTGGTCTGCTGAGCTTGTCTTATCGAGGTCGTGGGATTTGCAACACCCAGTGCCACTGCAAGCTGGAAGCTAAAGTGCCAGGTCAGCCTCAGATCATTTAAAGCCATTCACCCTGCAAAGAACAGTGCTCAGAGTTCATGGCCACATTAGAGAGGCTGCTTGCTCAGAAGCAGGAACGTAAGGACACAATCAATGATTCTGCTACAAGGACAGTTTGACGTCTTGGCATTTGGAGGCATCACCAACAAGACACAAACAAGACACAAGGAAGGAGTACATCATTATTTTTATTGGATTATTCTGACTCCTTTTGAAATGCCAATCATGGTGTGACCTGGTTATGAATTACTCCATGTGAGTGTTATGATAGACACAACATGCCTTAAAAAAATAAATAGCGATAAAGTTTTGACAGGTGTGGTACAGCATTTGCTGCTGAGTTTCAGGATATTCAGAAAGTTTACATCTGCCCAGAGAGGAGGGTGTTAAGGACCCGACAAGTGATTTTGAATGTTTTGCCTATTTACTACAATTAAGCCTCATTTTACACTGGAACATACCATTTTGCAAATGATGTGGGTGTATCAAAGATTTCACAATATATAGTCAAAATCTCAGTCTTTTATTTTGAATTTTTGGTTGAAATAGCCACCTTATAATATTCTGCTTCTCTGGCCAACACGATCGCCATCATTCTGAAACCACAGAGCTAGTAATTGGCTGTGCAAAGCAAACATTTCCCCAGGGACTATCTTCCGGCAGAGAGACCATTTTACTTTTCCCAATTTCCAGTGATCAAAACACAACAGTGCTGCTGCTTTTAGGAAAGCTCGTGTCGATTACTTTATCACAGTGATTAGAATCTGGTGTGAAGAAAGTTTGAAGTCTCTGAAAATTCATTTTCATATCATAGTAGAATGAGTGGAAACAAATGGCTGGATAAAAGGTCAGAAACATGATATCTGAGTTTTAAAATACAACTGCTCACTATGGGAAGCGATTAGCAGCAACATGAAATACATAGATACTATGCTAAACATGCAAAACCACTGGGATGGTCCTTTAATGTTGTCTTTGTCATCAGGTTAATGACAGAAATTGTGCATACTAGTCCTGTTTTGCATGGACTTGATAAGAAGCCGTATCAAAAAATATCTATTTCAAAAAAATCTAATGTACAGTGACACAACTTACATAGCCAAACACTATCTCAAGCCATCTGAATTGTGGGGAAATGTGAAATGGAAGAAGCAATATTGCAAAGCAGCTGCAGTGACAAGCAGCACGAGCAGCAGCATCAGCTGCTCTATAAAAGCCTCGACCACAGGCAGAGCTCAGTGCTTCAGTTATGACATTTCAGCAAGGACTTAATAAAAATACTGCAATCTGGTAGGCACATAAACACATGTAGATACTTGCCCTCCTGGCAAACTAAAATAAAATACCAATGACAGATACATGATTACCAGGAAATCTGAATCACTTGATTAATCTTTAATAACAAAAGCTAAAAAAAAAAAAATAAAAATAAAAAAATAAGTGACTGCTACACTTTCTACTGTGATGTTGATTATGTTTTCGGTATTTTTCTACCCAGGCTATATTAATATGTTGACTCACAGTCCAACAAAGGCACATGCTTTCAGCCTCGATACAAATTATAAATGTCCTTTTAAAAAATGGGAAACAGCAGAGTCAGGTTTGTCTTGCAATTCTACACCAGAAAATGGTTGCAAATGGTGCATTCAAACAGGTTTTACTTAGAATTACAACAGTGCATAGCCTTGCATCCATCCACACTGATGCTTAAACCTAGAAATCATAAAACAAAACAAAACAAGCTATGATTTGTGACTAAACACACTGGATGGTCATCCAACTCACAATTACAGATTGGAAATTTATCACTTTTTTCCAGCTTCTGTTCAAGTGACATAACAAGCATTCAAAATGGTGGAAAACATATTGTGGTGGCCATAAGTATTGAATCAATTTATTCTTGTTGGCATCCATTTTTCCAGTTACACCATCAATTGCGTGCTGTCATGATACAGAAATTTATAAATTGGATATTCCAAGGTCCAAGTGCAAGTGAACAAAGCATTTGCCAAGATAGTAGTGAACACTGAGGATGCATATAAAGAAATGCGTTGTTGTAGAATTTTAATGAATCAAGAAAATGTGAGGAGGGAAAAACTGTGTTCTGGTATTGAGGATATCCAACATTTTTTTCTTCCTATACTGAAACAATGGAGATGTAAATAGTTTCATTAGGAATGATTAAACAACCCAAAATATGTGTGTTGGACCTGCAGGTTCTACAGATGTTATAAATCCACCTGTCAGCTCATTATTAGTTGCCCACAAGTAGACGCACAACATGATACAGCAGCCTGGCCTGCCTCACTCACAAAGTCTTTGCTGGATGTGCACCAAACAGCAGTAGTCTAGAAAAGGGGAGGCTGAAATAATTTTTTTTATGAATGGAATGCAGTTTGTGCTGTATCCCTAATGTTTTCAACCAGTCAGGACACTGCATAACAGCATCAAAACTGGTTAAAGTTGTTTGATATTTCTTCCCAGTCAGGATTGCAGATCTTAAACATCAAGTTTGTAACAAAGTGTGGTTTTGAGACAGGTAGGTGGTAGTTCCGGCAGGGCATTTTTACCTGTTGTTCCTCAGCTGGGAACCATCCTTCTCTGATGTTTTGCCCCTTTAATCACCAGAACATCTCAGGATGGTGGGGCAGCGATCAGGGACGTCTCCCTGTTGCTCCCAGCAGCTGGACTTGGATGTTTCTCAGGTAGTCTCTATGTGGCTACTTGGCTTCCCCAGATCCTGTCCTTTCTCCGCAGCTACAGCCAGAAGCTCCCTGTCTCTGCTTCCTCAGAGAAGTCTTTCAAGGCTTTCTTCATTCCTGCCGCGGTGTGGCCTATGTCCCTCAGAAAGCGACGGGTGGAGAGACCCACAAAGCCACAGCACCCAACCTCCACTGGGTAAGATGTTGCTTTCCAGCCATTTGCTTGGCACTCTGCCACGAGGTTGGCATACCCTGACTTCTTCTGTTCGTACGCTTCCTGGATGCTGTCCTCCCATGGAACTGTCAATTCCACGAGCAAGACCTGCTTGGCAGTGTCTGACCACAGGACAATGTCCGGTCTCAGAGTGGTGGTGGTGATGTTTGGAGGGAACTGTAGCTGCTTGCCCAGGTCAGCCCTCATTGACCAGTCGTCAGAAATATTAAACCATAACAAGCTAATTAGGCCTTAATGAATTTAAATTGTCTTATTTGAAAGTCCATCCCCCACTGTGTCTGCTTAGACAATTTTGGCTCTTGGACAAATATAGTTGATGACCCTTATTATAAATAAAACCTGTTAGACAGAATTCTTCTAACAGGTTTTGGCCTGGTGGAAAAATACTAAACTTAACCTGTGAAGACAGAATGGAGTTGAATAGCTTCCAACTCAGCGGGAGCTGGAGGAGAAGAGTCAGTATTGGGTGTGCTGCTCAGAGACACTTCAGCAGGGTGGATGCTCGGGGGCTTGGACCTGGATGAGATCAAAGACAGTCTCTCTGAAAACAGAGCCAACCTGCCAGCCCAGATGTCTTTTCTTTCTTCCTTATTCATTAATGCTAGAGCATATGAGACAATGAGTGATGACTCTGTAAACATCATCACTGAGAAATCCATTTCTGTGTGTGTGTGTGTGTGTGTGTGTGTGTGTGTGAGGTGTGAGCCGTCACCCAGCAACTTGCTGTCTCTGTTTGGCTTTATTGAAATAAGTTGTTGTTCACAGATGAGCTTTGCGCTTATTGATATAGATCGATAAACAATTACTGGTCTCTGCCTGGTGAAGTTTCATCAAGCCTCTGACTGTGCCCACAGGGAGATGCATGGGTAGAGAGATTGAGAGAGAGAGAGAGAGAGAGAGAGAGAGAGAGAGAGAGAGAGAGAGAGCAGATAAGCTTGATTTGCAGCACATATTTGAAATTGACCAAGTCAGACATTTTTTTCCACCACAATGATCACTGTGGACACCTGTGTGTTTTGGGTTGTCTGCCTTTTTTTAATCATATAAAAGAATCTATTAGATGCCAAGAACGTACTTTGGACGAAGTTTTATTTTTACTGTTTTGGACAATTATGCGTAATACATTGTGAAATGTTGCATAATATACAATCAGAACAAAATATACCAGCGAGTCTGAAGTCCTGTGGTGAATATAAACTGCTTGCTGGCAGCTGGATGAGCCTTGCAGGCTCAGCCACGTACAACCTGATGAGGCAATGAGAGGCTGCTGCTTTGTGAGTGTGCTACCTGCAGCGTGGAGCACATACACTGCAAAAAAAGTGCATTTTAGTAATTTACTCTCTTGTAAAATCTTTTATTCTTAAAATGCGAACAAAAATCTGGCAGCGGGATGGGATAATTCCACTTGTTAACAAAACTAAGCAACCTATTTTCCAGAATTTTCTTGAATCAAGTGTCATACTAGTGGGTTGATCTGCCTTATTCTGCCTTGTTTCAACATATTTATTCTTGTTCCAAAAAAAAAAACCAAAAAAACCCTGAAACACGTGGAACTGCAATGGAACCAAGGTGGATTTCTTCCCATGTTTAAAGAAAATTAGAGATTTAATAACTGAAATATAGAACTAAATGACATGTTAAGTTGCTGTTGTTTTTTGCGGTGTTCAGGTGCACTGTCATGTGAAGGTGGGTGATGCTGTAGCTGCTGCTTAGTCGGCTTCACTTATGTCTTCATCGGACAGTGATCTCTGATGTGCACTGCAGCAATGCAGTCAGGACGAGGAAGTCTGACACTGTAGTTCCCTCCCAGAAGAAGGTGGCCTGTCCCATCCAGGAGAGGAGCGAGCAGCTGCTCCGGGAGGAAGAGTTCAGATATGTTGCAGTGTTATTCACCAGTGAAGGTAAAAAAGATTGTGAGATTAAAACCTGGTTAAATGTAGAGGCTGTGGTACTGCAGGCACTGAGCCATAAAGCAAAACTCTTGATTTACCATTCAGTCTCTCTCCAATCTATCTGGTAAGAAGTGCTGGGTAATGGCTGAAAGAATGGAAAAAGCAGATACAACCAGGGTACCTGGCCTCACTCTCTGTGACAGGTTAACGGATTCAGAAATTGCTGGACAGGCTATCATTTTACCCTAAAAACAACAGGCAAAGGTAGATCAATGAATGGCAAAAAAAAAAAAAAAAAAAAAAAAAAACATCCCACACACTGTCCTCACAAGGAAAATTTTGTTCCTGACACAAATGTGCCTGACACCTTACCATCATCATGTATCTTGCAACAAAACTAAATGGTTTGCATAGGACAAGATGTTAGGTTATATCAGGGCAGGCATTCACCAAGCACAGTTTTTATCAATAAAATTACCAGAGACACACTATCATAAGCAGTAAAAATCAGTTAAAAGAAGAAACAAAACACAGAAAAAAACAACTGGTCATCTAGAAAATAGAGGAAAAAATCAATGTAGGTAAAGAAAGCAAAGAAAGCGGCCTGATGATTAAATTGGACAACTGTGGTTCCATTTTCAAATTTCGAAATTATGTTTGAAACGCCCACCTGAATCCACAGCTTTCTTGGGTTCACATTAGTTAGCTTGTGATTGAATTACTGCAGTATAGTGTCAGGCTGTTTCCTTGTATGATTGGATTATTATCTGTTATTGATTTTACAACCCAACCTCAGTGTAGCAGGTAAGGTGCACCCATTAATTCAAAAGTTATTTGAGCTGGGTGGCTGCAACACATCTAAAAGTTGGTTTGCAGTGTGCCATTAAGACCAAAGACGAGGGGCAGATGATTAGAACAGAGGATAGACTTTTGCATCCTCTGTGAGAGGAGAGGATGAGGCAGGAATGAGGTGAGAAGTGTCCTGCGTCTGTTGCCGAAGCAGTTGTAGTTCTTGATATGGCGCTGACTTTTCCATTTCTGGGTCATGACGTTATCAAGGAAAGAGGCTGAAGGAAGTAAAGCAAAACTTAGAAATGAAATGCACCCCTTGCTCTGGCCTAGCCTAGACTAACACCCTTCCAGGAATGATGTAAAATGCCACTGACCAAATCATCAATGTCTTTATTTAACTAGCTTTGATACACTTTAGTTATTCACTGAAGTCAAGATTGCCTTGGAGTCATGAAAGACTTTTCTTGTGGTGGCAATAGTCTCCATTTAAAGTTGTATTTAGACAGCACCAGTTAAAACCAAAAGTAGCATTACCACTTTTCAGAGATCGCATTGCTCATTCATGTGTGCATCAGATTTTTTCCAGATGGTTAACAGGACAAACATTTTTTAAATGTTTTTTCATGTTCAACGCAAGCCATGGAAACTGACCCTGGAACAAAGCCAGGAAAGACCCAGGACATGCTAGAGGGACAACATCTTTCAGCTTGCAGAGGAGAGCCTCAGGATCCGCCAGGAAGAGCTGGAGGCAGTTCCTGAGGAAAAGACATCTGGACTGCTCTGCTTAGCTTGTTGCTGCTGTGACCCTGACCCAGATAAGCAGCAAGAAATTAGACGGATACAAGGATGGGCTTGCTGGAAAGTGAAAAGCTGCTTTCATCATGGATGGAAACTGTCTAGCAATGTAGACGCCAGGAGGAGGAGTTGTTGCCAAGGTAAAAACCAGTGATGGAAAGATTACTACAAACAGCTGCTCAAGTACAAGTACTGTTACTTTTATATTTTACTGCAGTAAAAGTAGAAGTAAAACTGTAAAAATCTACTTAAGTAAAAGTAAAAACATAGCTCATTTCAAATGTACTGACAGTACATCTGGGGCAGTACATCAACTCAGAATTTTTGTCCCTTTTTTTCTCCACCCTTATTCCATATTTTTGCCTCTTGAGTCTAAATGGTCCTTCCTTCCATCAACCATCTGCAGTTTTTCATTGGGCAGCTTTTACTGTGAAATTTGGAAATGACAAAAAGTAGGACTAACAAAGCAGAAACAGATTCCTTTTCTCATCTTTGCTCACTGAGCTTTTATTGTGAAAGGTTCCACAATTGGACATTGATCATTTGTTTACTGTAATGGATATGATTTAAAAGTAAAGTGAACTGTAGCCTTGTAGTGAAGTATGAGTATTGTAGTAAAGTACAATACTCAAACAAAATGCACCTCAGTAAAACTAAGCTTACTGACTTAAAAAAAAAGTACACAAGTACACAAAAAAGCTACTCAGTCACAGTAACAGTAGTAAATGTAAGCTGTTACTTAAGTTACTTCCACCTCTTCTAACAACTAATGAGGATCTGAATAAACAGGTTTTTTGTTTGTTTGTTTTTTCCCCATGTCTAATACAACCAATGAGGGCACTCAAGTAATTGCACATCATCATAATGTGGACCCATACAGTTGAGGAAAATTTCTTTCTTGGAAGTCAGCCATGACTGATCTGACAGATTGGTATTGCACTATTCCATTATCAAGGAAAGACAAGAGCCTAAAATTAATATTAATCGTGAACTACACAGCAAAAGCGAATGAAAAAAAAAGTAATGCAATGTAAATGTAATCAAAGCAACTTAAAAAAAGAAAAAAAAAACAACATGTTGCCCTCTTCTGAACATTCTCAGGGATTAAGCACACCTTCATGATGTTTATCTACAAAATCCAACAACACTGAAACCTGATTTCAAAAAATCAAAGTTTATCTGCGGTCTCAGACCTCTTGGAGCGTCTGATTGCACTGATGCTACCGCCGATAAGCAATTTCAGATACAGTGGCGGTAGAGAGGCTGCTTTATATTGCGGGCACTGCATCACAAACAGCATGGAGAAAGAGTAATGAAACACGGCCACAGAGGAGGGACCGTCTGAAAGCTGTGAGGACAGTTTGCTGCTGTGTTCAGTTAAGTGGTCTGGAGAGAATTGAGATAATAGTGATGTTAGCGACAGGCAATTATACAGCCCGCATCGGTCCCAATATTATGAGCTGCCTCGCTCACGCTGCAGCTCTCACCCGCACTGCTATTAGCTATAAGACTGAGCTCCACTTCACATTCACACGCATATATGCACACTCAGACGCACACACACACACACTACTGCACTGAAATAATCAGATAAGATCATTTTATTACGATCAATTTATTTGCCTGAAATTTTGAACAGAGCATGTAAATGTAATTACTTGCAGGTAAAATATTTTATCTATCTAAAGAAATTGATTTATGCCTTTGCCAGTGGAGGAGGTTGTTTTTGCTGCATGTTATTTGTCTGTTTGCTTCTTTGTTTTTTTTGCCAGCAGGATATCTCTGAAAGCTATGAACAGATGTGCATGAAACCTGGTGGAAAGGTCGGTCATGGGGCACAGAAGAACCGAAAACAAAATGGGCCGGAGCAGATTTATGTAGGATCAGGACACGTTTTTGAAAGGTTGGTGATGGGGCAAGGAAGAGCTGATTCACTTTTCACACTGACTGGCAGAAGGTTGGAAACTGGCATATCTAACCTGTTGGCAGAGGTTTATTTTTATGCACGGGGTAGCCTATGTTAGTGTGTGTGTGTGTGTGTGTGTGTGTTCTTTTTTTGGAAGGTTTTATGTCACCCTCTTAACAATTATAAAACAATCATTTGTGTTTGTCTTTCGTAGGTCGACTTTGTTTTGTTCAAATTTTTGCACATTTTTGTGATAATTAACGTTAATTAACACAAATTTAATTTTAATTATAGTGTATATTTATGGTAATTATAGTCGTAGAGGTTAACCATTTAGTGTCTGGACTCACTGTAAGAGTTTGTAGATGGAATAAAGGGCTGGGGATCCCCTGTGGCCGCTACACATCTGCAAAACACAACAATATGAAGTCATACCGTGTAACAAATAAGTCAACAAGGCAGCTGTAGATGAAAGCAAATTTACATGATGCTACCACATAATGTACTGTTAAGAACCTTGTATTCATTTCATGTATTTCTGTGAGACCAGCCTGGCCATTCACACCTGTCTTTATCATGCGTCTTTCAAGTGTCATTACTGCCCACATCACTTCATTCACCACATCTTTATTGAAGGATGCATTAGTATCTACACTACAAATGATATGTGGTGAAATGTATACCAGACCACCTCAGCCAGTGGTTTGAGTGATCGGATCACAATGCATCTTTGCAGTCGTTAAAACCAATTGTCAGGGTCCATGGTCCCTGAGAAGCGAAGAGTTCCACACTTTGGAGCTGTGATAGCTAACGGGGTGCACAGGGCAAAGGTTTTATATTAAACATGTGATTTGATCAATAGCTTGTTAGAGAAAGACCTAACAGGGCGATCTGGTTCATAAAATGATGGACAATCAGAAAAATATGAAGGTGCTCATCCATTTAGGACTTTATATGTCGATAAAAACAAGTACTTCAAAATCAATCCTAGCAGACACAGGGAGCCGGCGTAAGAGGCTAAGGATAGGAGTCGTATGGGTTCATGTTTTTGTCTTTGTTCAGACTCTGCCAGCAGCATTGTGAAGCGCTCATCAGGGGAGTCCCCATTTTTCCAAATGTATTGAATGTGTCTTGTTTCATTGATTGGATACGTTGTTGAAATGTTTTTATTTCCAGGCCAGATGGGACAAAATCATAGCTTTGTTTGTGTCACACTAAGCATACTGTGTTTTTTTTTTTTTTTGTTTGTTTTTTTTTTAAAGTGTCTCTATCTTTAACATTTGCAAAGAAATCTGGTGAGGCCAGACACCAGACAACAACAAAGCAAACCATTCCCATGGGTAATATTATCATATTAAAACCCTCAGTGTCACAGATTATGCAAAAATGTTGGATGCATATTAACAGAATTTGGATCAGTCCTTGGCAAAGATGAAAGAGCTGAAGTATTCTTACTTTGCTGCTGTCAAAGACAATAAATACCTTTGCTGAGACTTCTTTGTGTTAGTTCTTCAGATTTTGATTGTATTGCATAATCCAAGCCAAGGAAAACTAAAATAAAAATAAAAGGTTAACCATCCATGAAATAATCAGTCAACGATATACTGCATTATAATGTTTTGGGAATTCATTATTCACAGATAGTTAGTCCCACTACACAATTCAATGAGGTGTTATGTTAAAATATAGCCGCACAGTTTCTAATAAGAGTAGCACAAAACCCAGTGCAGAATATACAAGGAGGCAGAATCCTAATAAGTCTCTGCAGAAAGAATTTGTGAATAGCATGGGTAACAGAATGGCACTTCTATTTAACCGAGAGCATTACTCCACTGAATAATCTCTTTTAAAGCCAGGAGGTGACACAATCTTTTTCGGCTCTTTTGCACTGAGTATGTGGACAAAATAGTGGAGGCCACATGAAACAGGACCTTTATTAGGCCTATGTTCAAATTCACAGTGCCTTCTAGGTCCATATGTACGCGCATCATTTTATATGCTGTTCGTGGAATATATGTGCTGTCCGGCATACAATGTATTTGGTGGACTTTGCAACATGGTGACAATTACCGTTAATGCCAGAAGGAGAAACAGTTTGCTGGTGGGAGTCTGTCAACTTGAGCCTGTCCTCTGTCTGCGTGGGTGGTTTGCTGTTGGTGTCAACAAATTGTAAGCGGTCTGTAAAATGATGCTGCCATCTTTGTTTGGAAAATGTTTCCATGGGAATGACTTGGCACCATGTGATGAGCAGAAATAACTGTGTGGCAGCTATGGTGTTGGTTCCTCTTGTTTTTTTTGTTCACATCCGTTTCACATTCTGCCTTTGCAAACTTATATTTTGCACCGCCAATTAAATACATTCATCATGAGGTGTGAAGAATCTAGACACAAGCTTTGGGTCTTTCTCATTTGCAAGGGAGTCTACGATCACTTTGGTAACTAGTTACGAATGTTAATCATTCAGAAGCCATTTTGTCCCAAAGGATGCATGCATTTCAACAACCTAATAATCTAATTCTACACAGTGTGACGACTGTTCTCTATGATAAGAAGCCTCTTGCATAAATGTACCTCTGTCTATGGCTAGCTAAACTAATGCTAAGTTGGGTTACTTGTTGAAGGATGATTGGCAGCCCTGCTAGGCAAGTTAAATTATTACGCAACCAAGGTTTTCAGGTCTGATGGGACACACGGTAAAGTAACCACCTGGAGTTTCAGTACTTAGAATTTCACCAAAACAAGAAACCCAAATAGGCCACCAAACTGGTAAGCTGCCTTGCAAATGAGACAGACCCCTGTATCTTTGATGTAATCATTACATTAGGCTGCTTCACTTGCAAAGGCAGCTACAGAGGTGCATCATAGTAAAGTTGACTGCCAATCAGCAGTGTGTTGCAGCTTTAAAAGAAATACAAGTAAGGATTTTACTGCCCCATAACACAAGATGACTCCTGCAAGCGGCTGGGCGGTTTATCACTGCCAATAATAACTCAGTTCCTTTGTCCCCAAACGATACTACATACTAAAACTAAACAGTACTGACTTCTAATTTTTTAGTAAGTTTTGGCAATTATGTGATAAATTCTTGACAGATATTTCAGTTAATTTGGATTTCATGAGGTCCCACATATTGTTGCCACTGAGACAGCAGAGACACTCCTGTCTACAAGGGTTGATCCATTTATTTTTAAATTTGGAGTTGTGACTACCTCCGCCCTCTCGGTTCTATGCGTGTATATGTATGTCAGTGTTTTTCACTCTACTGCAAATTCATACTTTTACAGTGTAAACACACATTAAAATGTGGCTAGAAGAGGGCAAAGTAAGGTTTTTGAGCCACGGTCAATGATTACAGATACAAAGAGGGCAGGGAGAGTTGGTCTCTCAAGGCAGATTTCCCCCCTGCAATAACTCTTCAGCTGTTGAACTGGTCAAAATAATGGTTGTTAAAAATGTTTGTACATACTTGGCCACTGTTAACTTTGCCACTTGTAAAAATTGCACCAATTAATTTCTACCAGCAGATGCCGTGACCCTCAACAGCAAGAGTTTACGCTTTGGCAAAGCCGGATAATTTGTTTTGCCATTAACAAACACACACACACACACACACACACACACACACACATACTGACATACACGTACATACATCCTGCACACACACACACACACACACACACACATCCATTTAGCCTCTGGCAAAGGGTGTTAGGATTTTAGGAGAAAGTAACAAATTGCTTTGGTCAGCTCATCTATTAAATCTGTTACAGAAGAGTTAGATCTGTATACGCACACATTCAAACCTCAACTGCACACACGCTTACACACACGCATGCATGCTCACACACACACACACACACACACACACACACACAGAGTTAGAGGGGAAAAACAATTAAAATTTTATATCACTGCACCTATTTTAGTCAGTCAGGTTCTACAGTGAGATTGAGAGGATTTAAGGACTTTGTAGTTGTATCTTAAGGGCCTGGGGTTTGTATGTGTGTGTGTGTGTGTGCATGTGAGAGAGACTTTAAAGTGTATCTCTGCAGCTTTGTGAAGATGCCTTGAGGGCGGCACAATGCCTCAGTGGTTAGCACTCACAGCAAGAGGGTCCCGGGTTTGAATTCCATCCCTGGTCCCCTCTGTGAGGAGTCTGCATGTTCTCCTCGTGTTTAGCTCTGGTTCTTATACTGGTTTGCAATTCTGGGCACCAAAGTCCTAACCACCCCATGTCTGCACCAGTTTAGAACCACGGCGACGGAGGTGTCTCTGGGTCGCTGGCCACTGCTTTCAGCATTGCTGTGTCTGAATCCAGCCCCAGTCTGCTGGTTCATAATACTCGCCCATATTACCCCATCCAGCACAACTGTTCACTAACCTGACACGGCAGATGGTTTGTTACACAGAGCCATTTGAGAAGATATCATTGGAAACTTTTCACCAGGTCCTGAAAGGAATCTCTGTGCTCCTTTTATAACTTGTTGATAATTTTGTTCTGGCTTCATCGGAACCCGGCCTTTGCCAGCTTTTCAGCAATGTCAAGATACAATTTACCTTATCAAGTTCGTCCTTCAGTCCTTTCCTGAGATTCAGAAAATGTCTAAATTGAAATCAATAGTTCTGTTTCTTTGGAAGATCACAGCACACTCTTTGATTTCAAAGTCATCTCCACCTTTCCCTATAGCATTAAACATACCCAGCCTTGTTGTAGATGCGGTTTCCACTTCAGGTCCCACTGTTTTTTGGTTCCAGCAACAAACCGGCTTTCCAGATGCTGAACCAATTTATTTTTGGTTGAAATGAACAGCTCAAAATTAGGTTACTGAAGCTGAACAGAACTGGTTCCTTATTGGTCAAAAAGGCCTTTCATAGTCCAAAGACATGCATGTCAGGTGAATTTAGCACTCAAGTTGCTCTTGGGTGTGAATGTATCAGGGTGTGTTTGTTTGTCAGTATGTTAGCCCTGTAATGGACTGGTGACCTGTCCATGGTGTTTTCCTGCTCTCTGCCTAATGCAGCCCCCATGACCCTAATCACGAAAAGCCAGGATAGAAAATGGATGGATGCATGTCATCACCCAGACTAGACATTTTGAAACAGGAGAGAACACACAAGATACTTGATACAAGCGACACTTCGTGTACATTTATTCATTTTTAATGTTCAGGATTTTATCACACTTAATCGCTAAGGCTATCTTAACCAGTCTATGCAATCTAACCATTGTAGGTGACAGAGATTGTTTAGAATAGGTTAGCTGCATGCAGAGAACATTATTAACCACCAAATTTAATTATAATTTGGGGTCTCCTTGCCTCTACTGCACAACTGGATTTGTGTGGACATGACACTTTTAGTTCCTTACATTCTTTTGCTGTATTATGTGAAATTGGCACTGAAGATGTATGGTTACATAATCAAAATGCGAGCAATGGTCTCAGGTTTATCACTTGAGCCAGCACATCTATGCAGTATTATACACAAAGCCACAGGTATTCAGTCAATAGTGACAGAAACAGCACACACCACCTTGACAGGTCTTAAAATTCTACCTTTTTTTTTTTATTGCATTTGATGATATAAATATGCATAAGCTATTGTATATTTTCCTCATGCTTGTTTTTTGTGCAGCTTTGTGTTGTATGGCAGAGTAAAAGACCTTTGGACGGCATTTTAAGTCTTTTAGCCTTTTCATTCTGCCTCATTCCCTTAAAAGAGACAATAGGAGCACCTCTTCGTTAACTAGCAGCGGTGTGTGAAAGAGCTGCTGGCTTAAGTCTTCGTCTGCTGCCACACACACACACACACACACACACACACACACACACACACACACACGCACAGAGTGAGCTTCAACCCAATAGAACCTTTCTGTCTTTCTTTTTCTCTCTTTCTCATACACACACACACACACACACACACACACCCAGGCGGTGTGTTTTTTCAGCTCAACATGTTACAGCTAATCCTTTCTCTGTTATCTCCCCAACACAGATGTTTGTGTGTGTGTGTGTGTCTGTGTGTGTGCGTGTACACACATGTATGTAATGAGGATTAGGTGCATTAGCGGTGACAAGGTTTGACCCTTCTCTACCAGAAGCCTGGGCATTTATGTATGAGAGTGTGTGAGCTCAGGTGTTTATGCATGTGTGCATGCGCATGTGTGAGTGTGTGTGCTCAGGTGTGCCCTGCGAATGTATTCAAGTGTAAAGGATATGAAAGCCAAACAAAATCACCTGCAGCGGCCAAAGAAAAGCTGGACTGAAGCTTTTTTTTTGAGCAGATTTTGGTGCCTTTTTCCGGCAGCTATTTACATTGTGCTGCTCTTATGTGATCTCACAAGGCTCCTGGCAACGTTTCCAGTGACAATCAACAGTGGCATGTCGTGGATTTTTGTTGGGCTTAAGGGTGCTGTGGCTTTGGACAGGTTGACAATCAATGCAGCACACATTTTTCTACCCTAAAGTGGCCCTTTTTTCTCCCCATCTCATGTCTCATGTATGTTTCTCTCTTGCTTCTTTTCCACTCTCCAACAGTCTCAGCCAGAGAATAGAATCCGAAACACGATGTGACAGTGGGATTTATTGCATGTTAATTATTCAAGAGTGTGTGCGAGCAACACTGAATGAGAAAGAGGGAGAGGGACAGAGTGCAAAAGTAAAGTGACTGAGAGAGAGAGAGTGAGATATAAAGGAACTGGGAAAGAGTGAGAGTGAAGAGAGAGAGAATGAGACAGAGCAGCCATATTTCTGTGGCAGTTTGTTTGCTGAAACCAGCTCATTTGATTAACCATTCTGGCACAGCATCAGTCACACACACACACCCAGAGAGGAGTCAAATTCTGTTGAGTTTTTCTTATTAAAGTTCAACCAAATAATTAACTTCAAAGAAACCTGGTGCCAGTGCTCATGAAGGTATTCAGTTTTCAGGCCCACTGTGATAAATCCCTAATGTTTCTCCTTGGGACAGTTTTCTCTGCTTGTGAGAGTTAAGGAACAAGACACAGACGATCATGAAGAATACATAAATAAATGTTTGCACTCGCCAATATTTGCCAAAATCAGTCTAGTGTTTTTCAATAGTAGTGCTTTGTGATTCAGACGCATTTTCTATCATGTAGGTTGAATCATGATTCTTTACTCGTGGTTGATAGCCCGAAATCCAGTTGGCGACAGGCAGGTAGGCAAACAACAGTTCAAATCAGCAGGCAAACAAGAATACAGGAGCAGGTAATCAAACTGGCAAACAATTCAAGTCAGCAGGCAGGCAAAGGTAACAGTATCATCAGGTCAGGCATGTAAACAGACGGGCCAGGCTGCAAGGAGAAACAAAGGCAATCTGACAAATCACCACACTGATACAGATATATTTGACTTTATGGGTGTTTTTAACAAATAAATACATTTTTTAAGAATGGGAGAATGTGCTTTATGAGCTTGAGCTAAAAAGCTGAGGAGACACTGGTGCAGTTCATTGACGTCTCTTGAGTTACAGATGCTAGTACAAACAGAGTTAAAATGACCTAATAATGTCCAACCTGCTCAGAAATGCTGGATAAGAAGAACAAAGGATGAGCTGTTCACTGAACAGATAAGGAGACTGATGTGTTACTGACAATTACAAAGAAATCAAACTGTTGAAAATATCAGAAGTTTCATCAGAAGCAAAGCGGCCATTTTAAATCATTTGGTCACACTTTATTTGGATTGTCCAGTGTTAATATTCAACTTTGCATCAGCTTTCCATCTGTTGAGTTTTACAGTCGAGTCAGTGTTGATTCATATCAACCTGGCCAAAGTACTGTAAATAGTCAACTGACTTTTAACTTAGTATCAGCTTTGAGTCATTTGAGATTAGGGGCTCTAGTTTCACAGACCTGGCGAGGCGAGGGCGTAGCACAGATGCGCTTCGGCAACTGGGTGTGGCCAAGTGGATTTTGCAAGTTTGGCACGCCGTGCTCGGTGGCGCAAGTACTGCGCCATCCCTCCTATCGGCGGAGGGGAGGAGAGAAGACGTGGAGTGGGTTTGACACAGCCGATTCACATTTAACCAATCAAATGAGCCCCTGTCCTCACCTTTAAAATGCTCTGCGCAAAGGCGGAACGAAATTTTGACAGATTGCCATGGAAAAGGAAGGTACCGTTAGACGGCCCAACTTCTCCCAGGAGGAAACTGATGTGTTGGTCCGAGAGGTGCAAGCTCTCAGTGGCCGAATCTATGGAACTGCGAGCAGAGCTCCACGGGCCGATGATATAAAGGCAGCGTGGGAGGAGGTAGCCGTGATTGTAAATGCATGTTGCCCGAGCACACTGAGAACCGTAGCCCAGCGCAAAAAAACGGTTCAATGATGTAAGAAGAAGGGCAAAACAAAAGCTTTCAGAGCATCGGAGGCAGACTGTGGCAACAGGGGGCGGCCCCTTCCAGAGCGTAGCCCTAAGCTCTGCGGAGAACGTTGCATCCTCCACGCTGTCCACCGTAAGTATTCAGGGTTTTGGTGGAATCGAGGTTGGGGCAGGTAAAACAAACATATTTCCCTACCAAGAAAGGTATTTGGTGACATGTTTAAACATATCACAAATTCCACGCACAAGGAGGATGAGCTCAGACCCACCTGTGCGTAAAGCTGTGCCAAGCTTCGTGGCCTGGCCCTAATGTGTGCCTGTAAAATGAACTTGTCTTTCCCAATTGAATTGTGATAATTTTGACATGTAAATCACAAATCAAACATGTGAAAACGTTTGAAATTTTTTTTATTTGCACAGGAATACACGTAAACTCATAATGCTACAAGTAGAAATACATTTATTTAAAGAAAAAAAAAGTTTTTACGTCGTAAAACTGACGTCATTTTGCCAGCTCCACCTGCCACACAGCAGCAGTAGCAGCAGGAGGAAGAGGAGGAGGAGGAGGAGGATGACGAGGAGGGTGAGCCAGCCGCACTGGCCGCACAGCCGAGGACACGGGCTGCTCACCAGCAGCCGTGCACCCAGACGAGACGGGCCCGGGTACAGTCCGGGGAACAGCCCTTCCTGGACCTTCAGGCAGAAGGTTTCCGGATGCTGGAGAGGGAGCTGGGCTCTCTAACCTCCCGGGTGCAGGGGTTAGAGGCCCAGCTCCAAAGAGTGGATGACCAGTTCCGGCGCGTGGGTGACCGGCTGCTCCCACTGGCGTCAATAGACGTTCACCTGCGTCGGCTGGCGGATGCAGCCGAGCGCCTGCTGCCCCGGGGTACGGCCTCGGGCCCAACACGGTCCCCCCGATCAAGCCCACGCATCCGTGCAGGAATACGGAGGAGTGGAAGAAGAGGCAGAGAGAGGGCAGAGGGGGGTATACAGGACATGTATGAATGGATGTGTAGTGGTCTCTTATGAAATGTCTAAAAATAAACTTAAATCACATTTAACAGTCTATTGTCTATTGTATCAGCCACGTTTTCAGTGGATAGCCGTTGTCACCTAACAGCCACCCATCCAGAGGGGGATCCCCCTGAAAGACTGTAGGGATGACAGAATTTACCAGGATGAATGAGTCATGAGCGGACTCAGGAAAATTAGCATACACACGTGTCACCAGGCAATTGGAGTCACAAATCACCTGGATATTAATGGAGTGTTCTCCCTTACAGTTCACATAAGTGATGGCGTGGGTATCTGGGGCGCGCAACTGTACCTGTGTGCAGTCGATTGCTCCCAGTACCCCGGGGAATCCACTTTTCAACAAGAAACGTCGCTTCGTCTCCAGCTGGCTCTCAGGTGTGGATGGAAATATTATGTGCTCATTTGCATGTCGGACTAGACAAGACGTCACTGCATGTATAGCCGAACTGACAGCGCTCTGACTGATCCCCGACACCAAGGCCACGGTGTGCTTGAAAGACCCGGTGGTGAAGAAGGTCAGAGCCACTGTCACCTTTACAGCAACAGGAAGAGCACAGGTGCCACCGGGGGTGCACATCAGAGGCCACAATGCGCATCACCACATGGACCACCTCGCGGGATACATGTTATTTGTTCCTGTGTAATGAAAAAGAGTACAAAATAGAGTAAAGTGACAATTAAATTGGACACGGCGGTATTCCAGTCATTATTCGTGTGGCCCACCTGCATTCCAGCTCTGTCATGCCCAAATATGATGTCCTCTGACGGTACACCCTCTCTGTGTAAGTCCTCCTCCTCCCCCTTCTCCTCCTCGCAATAATGTACTCCATCTTTGTAGATCACATTTTAACATTTGTATGGGCAATCACATGAAGCACATGAACCCTTAATACACCAAACATAACTTACAATTTGTAAGTTATGTTTGGTGTATTAAGAGTGTTTCTCTTGTGCGCAACCGCGCTCTCTTTCTCTCTGTTTTGTCTTTTCTTTATTTGTCTGTGTTTCTTTTCGTTTGACTTTTCTAAGACGGCAGATGCTGAATATATACCCTTCCTAATGATGCTGTGGCTGTTTGTGGTTGGCTGAGAGGGATGTGAAGTCATCAGTTTGCAGGTGTCTTAATCACATCTAGTTGGCTTTCCATTACATATGCCGATCTCCTTTGATCTGACATAAGTTGTGACGGGACAGTCGATATGGAGATACATTTATGTGCTGATTGAGATTATAGCATTGAACAGTGTTTTTTGTGGGTATTTATTGTATTGTTAATGTACCTGACAATCTGTGAGGTTGTGGTGACGTGTGCACACTGCCCGCCTGTCAGCCAAACTTCTACTGCGCCGGCTCTGCTCTGCCTTGCGCTGAAAGTAGACGTGGTTTCAGATGGCGAGCTTTTGGCACACCTCGGCGAAGCCTTTTGGCACGAAACTGTCACTGCGCCAAGCTGAATCTGTCGGCACCTCCCCCTGCTGCGCTGCCACTCCCTCGGCGCACCTCGGTCTGCGAAACCTGCAAACTGTCCGCCTCTCGCGTTGCGCTGGTCGAAACTAGCTCTGCGCGGGGTTGGCCTCACTGTGCCACCCTAGAAACTAGAGCCCTAGGTGTTAGGAACAATACACTCGATATGTCACATCTACTCCATCTCCAATTCTGGCAGTACGGGCAGCTTGTGAGTGGAGTTTCAAGAGAAAAGGCACTGGCCCATGTCTGTGACTTATCTACCACTACCCTATAGAACAACACACCTTGTCACCAGTTCAGAGTTAACATGAAACCATTGGCAGCCCTGATGCCCGGGACTGGGAGGCAGAATCTGACAGACTTGGTACAGCCTTATGGGATCACCTCGTCCCCTTAGTCTTTTGCTGCAGCAAATCAGGGCCCAAAGTCCTGTCAGACAAGCTGAACGTATTGCAGGTAGTTACTATGGGTTTGTTAGGGACAACAGGCCTGTGCTGAGGATGCTGTGAGGATCACAACACCCTGCCAACCCTCCTCTGTATCCCCAATGACATCACAAAGGTTGATGACTGTTGGTTGTTAGTAATGTATTACAAGGCTAGGGTTGAAACTAAGCTGGTATTCCAAATCCAGTAACACCAGGGTTAGATTTATAGAGTTCATGCTGTACAAAGTTGGAACTAAGTTAAAAATAAAGCCAAATCAAATAAAGTATTACCAAAAATTCCTCTCGAGAGAGTGCACTCCAAAAGGTGTACTGTCAGTGACCAAACATATTGAAGACAGGAGACCAAAATGGAAAGAAAAATTGCATTTTAAAAAAAGAAAGAAATAGAAAAAGAAACATCACCATATGGATTTTGCCTCAGAGAATGATGAGGTAATGGAGAACAGCTGGTAAAGTGGGAAGGTGTCAAGGAAGGCGGTGCAGAAGGCGGTAACACAAACCGGGCAGTGCGAAGGGAAAGGCAAACAAACCGAGACAAGACATTGTTAGGCCAAGTCCACACTAATCTGACGAGATCTGACAGCAGGTCTTTATTTCTCCATTCTGCCCTCCCGTCCGCACTAAACATGGAAAATGGCCGTCCTAAGGCAGATCATTTTGAAAACACCAGCTTTGCGTTATAGTGTGGATGGGTAAAATGGAGGCTGTGTCCCAAAAACATGTTACATACTAAACAGTACATACAGTATACTGAATGAGTATGTACTATACCAAGAACATGCCAAGAACTTTTTCAAAATACTTATGTATTACTGCCGCCTAATGTAGGCCGCTGCATAGTATTGAGCATGCACATAGGTACATGTGTGAGCTGCAAAGGCTTGATACAACTTTTTTTTCACTAAAGCTGCTTAATTTCTCAAAATCCAGGCAGTAGCAATCAGTGACAGACAGGTGATCTCTCTTTCGGTTTCATCATGTGGGATGAAGGAGGACAGACATGACGGAGAAGAGGAGAGCTTACGTCACAGCAGAAAAGGCTGGAAGCCCACTGTTTCAATTGGATAACAGAATGTGATTTAGTACTTTGGAGAAACTTTGAGTGTGTGTGCATGAGAGGGAGAGCGAGAGAGATAGAAAGTGTGCGTGTGTGCGCGCACGTGTGTATGTGTGTGTGTGTGTGTGATGAGTTAAAGTGAGTCATGCACGAAACCAGAAAGTACATGGCTCCCATGGGTAATTCAAAATAGATTATAATAGGGAAAAATGTATTCAGTCAAACAGGCTCGCTTTCTCTCTCTCTCTCTCTCTCTCTCTCTCTCTCTCTCACACACACACACACACACACACACACACACACACATCCACATGGAGGCATAGATACAAACCAGATGTTCTTTCTTTCCTTTTGTGCGTGTCTCTCAAAGCGTATGTTATGCAGATTGCAGAGCATGCTTGTTTTTTTAAACCCACTGCCCTTTACAAATGAATGAGGAGCTCGCTTTCAGATTCTGATCTCTGCCTCTATGTCTTTGTCTTTCTCCACCAGGTTAAAGTACAACCAAGGTTAAAAGTCAAGACTGGGTGGGTTAAATCAATTCTATGGCTTTGAACTTAAACTAAGAGATCACATTACCTCGTCTTATCACCCCTATGGTGGCTGCATGTAAGTTTTGTAAGTGATTTAGTAGTTGATTTTAAGATCTTTGCATCACCATGGCCTGACCCCGAGTTACACATTAGAGCTTTTATGATCTTTTGTATCGTCTAGGAGCCTGTTGTCTGTACGTGAATCTAAGCTAAAGACTCAGGCTGCCTTTACGCCATGTTGGAAAGATCAATAGCCTAACTTGATGACTCATCTTGACATCTTCATGTGTTCAATCAAATTGCACTGTAAACCCTAATAAGTTACCAGAACTCAAAAAAAATTAAGGCAACTGATTGACTTAAACCTTTTAAGTTGATGAACTCAAAATTAATTTGTTTTTCAGACCTTAAATATTTGGATGACATAATACAAGCACCTTTTGATTACAATTTGATCAAAGTGTTTGTTAATTCAGCTCAAACATTTTCAGTTAATGTGACTTTGAAAAAATAAGTACACAAACACATTCTTTTGAGTTAACAAAATTCAATATTTATTTGTAGTTTATATATTTTTTTAAATTACTCATAACTCAAACACATTAAGTTATAAAACTCAAAAACGTGACTCAAAAATTAAAAGGTGTTAACAATATTGTGACAACACAAATGTTTTAGAATGTTGTTAACATGCGACAACACCAAGGTTCTAGAATGTTGGTGTTGGTATTGTGACACAAGGCTTGATGAATGTTGTTAATATGTGACAATAAAAAGGCTTTCAACAGGTGACAATGCAAAGGTTCTAGAATTTAGTATTGTGACAACACAAATGTTTTAGAATGTTGTTAACATGTGACAATAAAAAAAGTTTCCATGCATGCCTTTGGACAGTGGGAGGAATTTGGAGTGCCCGGAGGGAACCCACACAGACACTGGGAGAACATGCAAACTCCACACACAAATGACCCTGGGTGGCCGGCCAGGAATCAAAAGCAGGACCTTCTTAAAGTGAGGCGCCAGTGCTAACCACTACACCACCATGCCACCCATTATTGACATGTGACAATATAAAGGCTTTCAACAGGTGACAATACAAAAGGTTCTAGAATTTAGTGTTTGTATTGTGACAACACAAATGTTTTAGAATGTTGTTAACATGTGACAACACCAAGGTTCTAGCTGTTTTATATGCATATTATTCTGTTTTCTAAATTTAAATTTTTTTATATGCACATTTATTATATCTTGTACATGTAATCCTGTATATATAATGCCTGTTGTAATTATCCCTGCTGCCTGCTGAGCCAACTGCATCAAAATCTCATTTCTGATGTAAAAAATCTGGAATGACAAATAAAGTCTGTCTAAGTGAATGAACTGTAACATCTATTGCCAGCACCGATGTGAAGGCATTTTTACAGAACATGTATCCTGCAGAACCCCCACTCCACCTCCTGTTGGCAGGACAAAAAAGAAAGGTAAAAAAGTGTTTTTCTCAATACCACAAAGCAGCAATATGAATGAAAAAAAAGGTAATCATATGTATTTACATAATTTACAGGCTCTGCATCGAGCAACGGGTGTGATCAGGATCCTGGCTGGCGTCAAGCCAACTGGCAACCGAATCAGATCCCCTTCACTGCAACACCTGGACCTCAGAATGCTGCTGCCGAGCTGGATTCTGACCTGCCAGCTGACTTCCTGGAGCTCTTCTTGACTGACGAGCTGCTTCAACTTATCATGGAGCAGACCAACCGGTATGCTCGTCAGTATTTTCAAGCAAACCCTGAGAGTCTTCCAATACATCAGAGGTCATGCCTGGAAACCAGTGTCAGTCCCAGAACTGAAAACTTTCTTTGGACTGAGTTTTCTCACCGGCTACATCAAAAAGGCAAGCCTTGAACTGTACTGGAGTGTGGATGAGGTGGATGCAACACCCTATTTCAGCCAGACCATGTCAAGGAACAGATATCAAATTATTTGGAGATTCCTGCATTTTAACAATAATGCGACACAGGATGCAGCTCACAAAATGTATAAAGTCCGCCCAGTGTTAGACCACACTGTGGGAAAATTCAAAGAATTGTATCAGCCAGGGAAAAACATTTGCATTGATGAGGGTATGATGTAGTGGCGTGGGCGCCTATCTTTCAGAGTGTACAACCCACAAAAGCAGGTGAAGTATGGTATAAAGTCTTACATACTGTGTGACTCTGCTACAGGGTACTGCTTCAACTTGCGGCCTTATGTCGGGGAAGCTAGTACTCTGCCAGAGATAGTGTTCTCTCTTCTTGACCGTATATGGACAATTCTTGCAATTCTGTAACTCTGTGCGAACGCTTACCGGGAGCACAAACCAATGTCTGTGGAACCCTCAGGAACAATTAAACAATGAATATATACAATTAATATACCCACATGTCTGGAATTAGATTAGTGGATATAAAAGCATGCGCAAAGTGATGAAAATGCTGTTTACAACAATGGCTGCTTTAGTAGTACTAGAAGTAGGGCTGGGGGGCGGAATTGTGCAATTTTTGCAACCCAGTTTACCCAGATTACAGGAATTGACTCTGTGCACAAGACGAGTGACCCACATCCGGTTTCGCCAGATAGCGGCACTTCAGTTTCCGGTCTGTGTAATGGCTAAGCCTAACGCTTACATATTCTCCCGGTGCCTCACGGATTTGCCCAGACTAACGATAAACTATGTCCACCAAAACGTTGCTGCCTCTTCCCCTGCCCCCAAAAGCAAACGAGAAAAGGGTTTTAAGTTATACATCTCCAGCTATTTGCACAACATCGAAGGTATGTAATTTAGAGGAAAGCTAGCTAACGGTCATTAGCTAGCTTTAGCTAACTAACGTAGATGGTTAGCATCAGGCGAATCACACCGTAACGTTTGTTGTGTAAAATGAATCTCGTTTTTGTATCCAGTGGCAAGTTAGCTGACTATACCTGAGGCCTGTATCATGAAGCAAGCTCAGTTTCCCCAGGATTTCTCAGACCTATCTGGCTACACTAATCGAGATCATGGTGATCAGGAATAACCGGTATCACGACGCCGGTTATCAACTCGCTCACTCAATCCAGGTTTGTCTCATCAAGAGCCGTGAACGTGCATGTATAAGGGAGGGCTCCGAGGCAGCTGACTGCAATAGTATGAGGAGGAAAAACAAAATGTACACACTAAATCGAACACCGTGGCTGCCGCGAAGAGAAGGCAGCCACGGCATAAATGCGCAAACTACACATCAGTGGCTCAAGTAGCCCACATCTGATGCTGACACCTCTGAACGCACTGCACTGCACAGACGTGTTGCGTGTCTGCTTTACAGGCTATAATAAAATAAAGCGGACGCCAAAAATCCAATCATGTCAGTACATCAAGTTGATAGCAGGGTCAACCCTATCCCTAACCCTAGCAGGCTAGCTCTCAGAACAGGTTTAGGATATGTATCCTGTCCCGATGACAGGTGAACCAGCTTTGTGATACAGAAAATCTGGAGTTGAGCCTGAGGTTATCTCGCTAACGCCTTAATCCCGCTTCATGATACAGGCCTCAGGTATAGTCAGCTAACTTGCCACTGGATACAAAAACGAGATTCATTTTACACAACAAACGTTACGGTGTGATTCGCCTGGTGCTAACCATCTACGTTAGTTAGCTAAAGCTAGCTAACGACCGTTAGCTAGCTTTCCTCTAAATTACATACCTTCGATGTTGTGCAAATAGCTGGAGATGTATAACTTAAAACCCTTTTCTCGTTTGCTTTTGGGGGCAGGGGAAGTGGCAGCAACGTTTTGGTGGACATAGTTTATCGTTAGTCTGGGCAAATCCGTGAGGCACCGGGAGAATATGTAAGCGTTAGGCTTAGCCATTACACAGACCGGAAACTGAAGTGCCGCTATCTGGCGAAACCGGATGTGGGTCACTCGTCTTGTGCACAGAGCGAATTACTCCAAAATCCCCATCGAATGGAAACGGTATCACGGTAGAGGAAGGTGTAGGATCCAAAAGCAGGAGCCGCAGGCAAAAAATGCTCAATGGAAAACAAAATTTTAATAAAAGACCAGGAACACAAGAAACTAAGGCAGGAAGCAGAATCCAATACAACACAACACAAAACAATGAACCAACAAGGAACAGAACTCAAGACAGGACTTAAATACACAAGAACTAATGATGAAACAAGACACACCTGGGGAAGGGGCTTGGAGCACAGGACAGGAGAACACAGAGGATAGGCTGAGGTTAAACACTGGGAGGGATCAGGACAATCAGGGATAATTGACAGACACAGGACAGGTGTGGCACTGGGAGGAGCAAACAAGGCACAGGTGAAATCACTAAAAGAACCAGGCAAAAGAAACACATGAAACAGAATCAAACAAAACACAAGAAACAAAACCATGACAGAAACACACATGAAACAGAATCAAACAAAACACAAGAAACACAAAACCATGACAAACGGGTTTCTATTGGCTGTCCTCTGGGGGCCCCTGCCCACCGCCGCCAGACCCAAATTGCACGAATTGCTCCCAAAACCCCATTGAATGGCAACGCTTCCCCATTGACTGTTCTAACGGGCGCCCTGCCCCCTCTTTCAGACGGGGGAGTGAGGTTGCTATGACAACGAGGGCTAAAAATTAATATATTTCAATATTGCGGTGATTTTAGCAAATAAATACATTCTATTTATATTATTTAAAGCATAATGTATTTTATTTTACATTCCTTCAATGAATTGACATCGTATGTTGGTGTATCTATTTATTAATTCATGCATTCATTTTATGATGACTGAAATTACATGTCCATCGTGTCTAATTAATAATCCTTTAAGGATTTTGATAATGTAATTTGGTCTATTGTGTTTATTCATTATTCAATTATACAAAATATATGTTTATCTTTTATTTCAACGGAAGTCACGTGAGCGGAAGTTGCGTCTCTCTCTAACCAGCCAACGGAGAAGGAGCTGCTGAAGCCCCGCGTCGCTTAAAAGCGTTATTTATTATCATTTTAGATAGTTATATCTGCAATAATAACCATCAAGCGATCCCCATCCGACCTTATGGTAAGTGTGTTCTTAACTTTTGTTGTTATGGTGTGAGAAGCTAACGTTATTTTAGACGCTATGCAAGGGATACAAATCAAACATATATTTTCCTGTATGAAAGACAGCATGAGTACTAGTAGACTTTGAGGTCGTTTACTCAAATACATTTAAATGTATGTGTGTGCTATAATGCTATAATTCGTGGCTCTGTTGGGGATTGCTTGCGATGATGATGATGATGATGATAATAACAACAACAACAACAACAATTATTATTAACAGTCTAGTTTAATTTGCATGCAAGGTACAATAAGCAATACAATGCTCTGAAGTGATAATTAAGTCCATCCAATGGACTATTTTATGGAATAATGCCCACATATCCCTCATTTGGTGTAATGTTTCCTTTATGTGTGAGATGACCAGGTATGATTTCTTTGTTGTCACAGATGTCACAAACCCTCCAGCCGGAGACCACTGCCATCCTCCTCTCATTTTATGAGAGGGGGATGACAACAAAACGGTTTCAGCACATTTTTGAAGCTGCTGTGGCCTCTGGACTCCCAGAGAAAACTGTTAAGGTAATGTGACAAAGTAAATTTGATGTGTGTGTGTGTGTGTGATGTTTTGGGACATCTTGATGGCTTTTAGTCCTAAACCTAAACTTTGCTTTCTTTTTTTGTAGACCTGGGTGGGAAACAGAACCAGGAACTGTAAGAGGCGTGTTATGACAGGTTGCACCCATTCAGGGTACAACCTGTTTTGCAGTGAGTACATGAAGGAACAAGGGAGTTTTGCAATTTTCCGGACTGACTGACCTTCATTTCTTAAAGTAATGATGGCCACTCGTTTTTCTTTAGTTAGCTGATTGGTTCTTGCCATAATATGAATTTTAACAGTTGTCCAATAGGGCTGTCGGCTGTGTAGTAACCTGACTTCTGCACAGCACAACTGATGGTCCCAACCCCATTGATAAAGCAAGAAATTCCACTAATTAACCCTGATAAGGCACACCTGTGAAGTGAAAACCATTTCAGGTGACTACCTCTTGAAGCTCATCGAGAGAATGCCAAGAGTGTGCAAAGCAGTAATCAGAGCAAAGGGTGGCTCTTTTGAAGAAACTAGAATATAAAACATGTTTTCAGTTATTTCACCTTTTTTTGTTAAGTACATAACTCCACATGTGTTCATTCATAGTTTTGATTCCTTCAGTTAGAATCTACAATGTAAATAGTCATGAAAATAAAGAAAAGGCATTGAATGAGAAGGTGTGTCCAAACTTTTGGCCTGTACTGTATATATATATGTAAATAAATATATATGTGTATATATATATACACACACACACACACACACATATATATATATATATATATATATATATATATATATATATTTTTTTTTTTTTTTTTTTTTTTTTTTTAAATTAATTTATTTATTTTTTCATTTTAGGAACATGCAAAAAGCATGATGTAGTTCTGAATTGGAGAGAGGAACGCTTTTTTCCTCGTTAATTGAAACTTAAACATATTTATTATGATTGACAAATCAAAACACATTAGTTTTACTTTTCTGGAAACGTTAGAACTTTGGTTTAAGCTTTAACCCAAAGTTCAAATGAAGTTCATTTTTATAGATTGCAGCTTTGAAGCTAGTTAAAGTGACAATTCCCTTTTTAAACGTCCTTCTGGTTAACAGGATCTAGACACTAAATATAATGTTTGGATCATTTACAGTTGTACATTTTATGTTAATTTTGAAAAGGTCTTAATAATCCTATACTACAAAGCATAAATGTTAACACTTTTCAGTCTAACCTGATGATTTATCAAAAAATGGACATGGAATAAGTAATCAAGAATTGCTGTCTGAGGGTCCCGAGTGGCACATTTGCAGAAACTAGAGCGTTTATGAGTGCAAAGCTCACTATTAAGTTCAATAAAGTTAATATTCTCTGAAATGTTATTCATCAAAATGGTCACAGATCTCAGACCATACCTCAGACCTGCCCAGTGTACAGGCTTTGTCATTGCAAAATGCTTATAGTACAGTAGATAACAACATTTAGTTGACTGGCCGTCTTTAGTGTCTAAAGAGAATAGGAGATTCAGCAAATGGGGACACAATGGACACTTCGCAGTCCTAAAAAAACATTATTTATGGCTGAAACTGTTGACATTTTTCTAGTAGTGTGTAATAATAACAGTGTGTTAATGTCAAATAATATAGAGACCTAATTTTGCCATTATTGATTTACACTTTGTTTGGACAATTTACCGCTGACATTTCAACGTACTGCTGCATTGTGTGGTGGAATTTGTTATTTAAATGTTTATTAGTGTTAAGAAAAATGATGGAAAAACTCATCTAAGAATCAGAAAAACGCAGAGCAGTCAAACTGCAAATATTCTCGATTGTTTAACTTGAATCCTGCCAAACTCCCATGTTTATTGCAATGCAGCCACTACAGATGTATCATTAACAGATGTATTGTTATATATATTATAATTTCATTAGCTCCAAGTGTACCAAGTATAATAATCTGTCCGACAGAATACGGCACAGTGGGAGAAGAAGTATATTTGGTGGTATACTCTGCTAAACGGAGCAAAAACCTTTGGTCATAATGTATTAACAAAAGCCACCATCATGCTGCAGTGGCAGTGCAGCAGCAAAGTGTCTAAACAAAATGACAAACAATTGACTGCCAGTCACTAACATATATACCTCTTCTTTTTTCTTTTTTCCCCCCTCTTTTTTTCAAATAGGTGGAACTGCTTGAGGAAGAGGGAATGCATGTGGCGGTCATGGTCAATGACCCCCACACAAAAACAGACACCATGCTGTGTACGAGCAGTGTGGAGCCATTTATGAACGATACAATGGTCGGCTTCACCTGTTACATACGTGAAGGTAACGTTATCCCTAATAAGTATAGAATAGTCATTCAGTTAATGTAATCTTCTCAACAGGGTGTAATGTATCATTTATTTACTTTCTAGGGGAGACGCAGAAACCATCTGCGGCAACTGTCAAAAGTGACCTTTGAAAAAGGTCCAGGCCCTTTTTAACCCTTTTAACCAAAAGTATGGTATGTATGTCATTCATGATCATATAACATGCAATGGTGGGTCAGATAGTTATCGCCAGTGATAAATCTCAAGGCACTATGGTAGACAACATCAAGAGGCTTCAGTGTTGAGTGAGAAGCATGCATATATAGTACATCACCATAATCAAATACCGACAGTACAGATTGCACACTGGGAATAGACAAAGCCTCCCCTTACCTCCCCCTCTTCTACTGTACATTTCCCTTCTTTCCCCCCTCCTTTTTAGTAATTTTCTTGCTGTATATCCGTTTTTTGAATGCTTTCTTCTGCATTGTACTATATTTCGACCTGTATGTTTTTCAGTGTTATATGAGTTAAAAAAAGGATCTCAATGTAAACAAGTGAAATGCTTTCTTGACGTAATTCCTTTTAGTTGACCTCAATCAATCAAAACAATAGTCTTTCTACTGGAAAGAGAAAAACAGGACCTGTTTCTGTAGAGGAAAGCAATCTGTCCTCTTAATTACCTATTGTGATGTCCCTTTAAAGCACTACAATAGTGCCATTTGGTGGTGTTATATTAAACCATGTGATTTGTAATCAATTTAATCATGAATGATGTTATCTGAGGGTCTTGTACCTTTCATTTTAATAGGGTAAATGTAACTTCATTATTATTATTATTACTACTACTAATACTACTACTACTTCTACTACGTCATCATTGCAAGCAATCCACAACAGAGCCACAAATTATAGCATTATAGCACATACATACATTTAAATGTATTTGGTTAATTTGTATTTGGAGCTCAGTCTACCAAAGCTGTATTTATACAGAAAAATATATGTTTGATTTGTATCCCTTGCATAGCGTTTGATACAGATTTGAGAGCTACTGTAGATTTTGCTCAGTTTATGAATCAGAATTAAGCTTATCTTTAACGCTAAGAAATGACTCAATTAGATCCTCAGCTAAGACGATTGATGCACTGATTTCATCCATCTATGCTGTCATGAGCTAACCACAGCTAAATGGTAAACAAAACAAACATTAGGTTTGCGTCTGAAATAACGTTAGCTTCTCACACCATAACAACACAAGTTAAGAACACACTTACCATAAGGTAGGATGGGGATCGCTTGACGGTTATTATTGTAGATATAACTATCTAAAATGATAATAAATAACGGTTTTAAGCAACGCGGGGCTTCAGCAGCTCCTTCTCCGTTGGCGGGTTAGAGAGAGACGCAACTTCTGCTCACGTGACTTCCGTTGAAATAAAAGATAAACATATATTTTGTATAATTGAATAATGAATAAACACAATAGACCAAATTACATTATCAGAATCCTTAAAGGATTATTAATTAGACACGATGAACATGTAATTTCAGTCATCATAAAATGAATGCATGAATTAATAAATAGATACACCAACATACGATGTCAATTCATTGAAGGAATGTAAAATAAAATACATTATGCTTTAAATAATATAAATAGAATGTATTTATATGCTAAAACCACCGCAATATTGAAATATATTAATTTTTAGCCCTCGTTGCCATAGCAACCTCACTCCCCCGTCTGAAAGAGGGGGCGGGGCGCCCGTTAGAACAGTCAATGGGGAAGCGTTGCCATTCAATGGGGTTTTGGGAGCAATTCGTGCAATTTGAGTCTGGAGGTGGTGGGCAGGGGCCCCCAGAGGACAGCCAATAGAAACCCATTTCCATTCGATGGGGATTTTGGAATAATTCCTGTAATCTGGGTAAACTGGGTTGCAAAAAAAAAGTCCGCCCCATTGAATGAGGGGATTTTTGAGTAATTTCTTCCCATCGAATGGAGTGATTCCCTTGCACGCAGCAAAGTGTTTTACAGTTTACCACACTAAGATAAACTACTGCAATTAGGGTGGACACACACACACACACACACACCTGTAAATAGCTCAAATAGTACCTGTAAATAGTTTATTGTAATTTTTTGTCAAAGATAAAACAGCATTTGTTGTTTATATTGTTTATATGTTTATATTTGTGAATAAATTATTGTTTTCATCAAACTGCTTCTTTTCAGTGTTGTTTTTGTTGTTTCATAGAAGTAAACAACTATTCAGATGTTTGAGATGTCACTAAAGCTAAAAATATTGGCATCAAAGTCACTGGTCTGCTTGGCATGCCTCTTTGCACAAAAAGCTCATTTTCTCTGTTTTTTGTTCAAAAACACGTGTTTTTACTGAAACCACCCTCTATGTTCTACTGCCGATTACTTAAGAATCTAAAAGGCTAGAAACAAACTTATTGTTCCTGATGAAAGAAAAGATTCTAAACTTTCTTTTGATAGTTTCGATATTTATGTAGTCATAGAAATCAATTTTCTGTGGGTCTTGAAAAGGCCCCTTTCCACCAAAATGTTCCTGGTAGTATTTGGGGGGCAGGGGCTACAACAGGAACGTCCTCTCGCTCGGCCCTCTCAACTGCCGTGTCTCCACTGAGAGGGCCGAGTAGGAGGAAGGTTCCTGTAAAGTTACCGGGCGGTAGCGCGACCATGACCGGGGCATCAAAATGCGCGTTTTTAAAAAAGCCTGTTGTTAGCATTAGCTAACGTCCGCTAAAAATGTAGGCTAAAAAGTGTGTTGTTAGCGTTAGCTAACGTCCGCTAAAGCTAATGTTAGTGCCCCTAAAAATGCCGGTTAAAAAGTGTGTTATTAGCGTTAGCTAACATCTGCTAAAGCTAACATTAGCGCCCCTAAAGATGCCAGCTAAAAAGTGTGTTGTTAGCGTTAGCTAACGTCCGCTAAAGCTAACGTTAGCGCCCCTAAAAATGTTGGCTAAAAAGTGTGTTGTTAGCGTTAGCTTGGTGGTGTTGGCCGTGTTGCAAGGGACGCCTGCTTTCTGTTGACATCACATCGTACCGAGAGCAAACCCAGGAGTTTTTCAGGGTTGCTCAGAGTCCCTACCCCAAGGCAGGGCCGTTTTTTAGCCCCTGTAAAAGTTCAGGAACTCTCTCCTTCGGGGTAGTTCCGGCGGTGGAGACACGCGACAACGGCCACGGCCCCATAAAATTACCCCGAATTTCCTGCGGTGGAAATGGGCCTAAAGATCAGTCAAAAATCTCCAAAACGCTGGCAGTATGGGGCTCTCTGCTCTGAAAATGGCTGGCAGCCAATGAGTTAATAGGTGACAATACAAAGATTCTAGAATGTTAACAGGAGACAACACGAATGTTGTTAACATGTGACAATACAAAAGTTCTAGAATGTTGGTGTTGGTATTGTGACAACACAAACGTTTTACAATGTTGTTAACGTGACAATACAAAGGCTTTTAACAGGTGACAATACAAAGATTCTAGAATGTTGGTGTTGGTATTGTGACAACACAAAGGTTTTAGAATGTTGTTAACAAACACGCAACATGTTGTTAATAGGTTGCTTTCACATGACGTCACATTGCTGCATCGTGAGAGCGCGAAATTCAGATGGAGGGCAGGAGCTGAAGTAGCTTAATTACTGAGGATCTGCTGTCTGAAAAAATGCCCATGTTTTGTGTAGTTTACGGCTGCTCCAAACGTTCTAACCGAGAAAAGGAAAAGGGGTTTTATAGAGTACCAAAGACTGTCGTTCACAAAGGTGAAAAATGTAAAAAGCTCACAGAACAACGCCGTAAAAAGTGGATTTTAAATCTACGTCTGCGGTCGGGAGGAGCAGTCTGCTAATGCCCGTGTCTGCAGCGACCACTTCGTCAGAGGTATGTTAGCTAGCTAACTTGGTTTTTGTGGCTGTGTTTATATAGCACTATGTTGTCGTTAAATGCTCATTTACTTAGTAATGATTATTAAGTTACCGGTAGTCTAATATGGACTTCTTGGGTCTTTTTAGGCTGCCCTAGCGCTTTGGGTGACGTTGAGTCGGTAGACTGGGCTCCGACGGTCAACCTTGGTTACCAAAAAACTAAAACGACTGTCAGGCTAATGTCGTGGTTAAGATGTGTTGCATGTTTGTTGACATTATACTGCTAGCATCTTAACACATAAAACAATATAAGAACAAACACTCACCCTGGCGAAGACCAAACGATAATCATCGTGGAGCCGTTTGGTACCGAGGTTGTGGACCCACCCGCTGACAAAAAAGTTATATGCCTCCAGACTTTTATAGGCTTTCATCTGCTGTCTGGTGTAGTATGATGTCTGAAGGACCAGATAGTTTGTGATATCAACAGCCTTGATTGTCGGCAAAGTTCTGTCGAAAATTCACTCATCTTCATGAGATTCGGGTCACGTCCAACATATTTGTTAATTAATTGATTGTATCTTTGTCTTGAAACTGGATCTAAATCCGTACAATACAGACTCTCTGCAACGGTTTCCTCCATAGATGTTCTCTCCATTTTTACTTCCTGCCCTCCATCTGAAATCGCGCCGCCTTCGCGCGTCATCATAACCACGTGACTGAAACCCAGCTATACAAAGGTTCTAGAATTTAGTGTTTGTATTGTGACAACATAAAGGTTTTAGAATGTTGTTAACATCTGACAATACGAAAGTTCTAGAATGTTGGTGTTGGTATTACGAAAACAAAGGTTTTATGATGTTATTAACGTGACAATACAAAAGTTCTCGAATGTTGGTGTTGGTATTGTGAAAACATTAAAGATTATAATGTTGTCAACATGTAACGATTGAAAGGTTCTAGAATGTTGTTAACGTGACAATACGAAGGTTCTAGACTGTTGGTGTTGGTATTGTGACAACATAAAGGTTTTAGAATGTTGTTAACATTTGACAGTACAAAGGTTCTAGAATGTTGTTAGGTAACAATGCAAAGATTCTAGAATGTTGTTAACATGTGACAGTAGAAAGGTTCTAGAATGTTCATGTTTGTATTGTGACAACACAAAGGTTTTAGAATGTTGTTAAAATGTGACAATACCTATGTTCTAGAATGTTGGTGTTGGTATTGTGACAACACAACACAAAAAATTATAAAAAAAATAATTAATTTGAGTTTGCATTGTGGGTTTGTTTCTCTGACTTTGACTACGACAAACAAATACAAAAACTGAAACAACTGATACGACTGACTCTTAAAAAATCTTAAATGTCAGGAGAGAGACCTGGCTGGCACCCCTTAAGCCGTGTTCACACCGGACGCGATGAACGCGATGAAATCGCGCATAACGCCCGAAACGCGCCGCGTGACCATTGAATCATTTATTTCCTTAATCGCGTCTATCGCGCGATGGACGCGTTGATGCGAACCCGCCCTCCTCTCTCCCTCCTTCCTCTCCCTGATGTAGGTGTCCCGCAGACTTTTCCATCTGTGGCGACACACATCCACTGCCAAGACGCACACACGTAGCGAGACAGATATGCCGGGTTAACGTTACCGCTAGCATGGTTAATAGTAAATTACATCCAATAGCTGCATTAGCAACGGACACATATTGCAAAATTTACCGGCACACGGCAGCCCGGCAGCCGGCACACGGCAGCCGGCACAGGGCAGCCCGGCAGCCGGCACAGGGCAGCCCGGCAGCCGGCACAGGGCAGCCCGGCAGCCCGCACACGCAGCCCGGCAGCCCGCACACGCAGCCCGGCAGACCGCACACGGCAGCCCGGCAGCCGGCACAGGGCAGCCCGGCAGCCGGCACAGGGCAGCCCGGCAGCCGGCACAGGGCAGCCCGGCAGCCGGCAAAGGGCAGCCCGGCAGCCGGCACAGGGCAGCCCGGCAGCCGGCACAGGGCAGCCCGGCAGCCGGCACAGGGCAGCCCGGCAGCACGGCAGCCGGCACACGGCAGCCCGGTAGCCCGCACACGGCAGCCTGGCACCCGGCACACGGCAGCCTGGCAGCCCGGTAGCCCGCACACGGCAACAATAATATTGTCCTCCATTTTTCGATTTCCTTTGGCAGTTCTTGACATAGGTGACGTAGGGAGAATATCAACACTGATTGGCTATCGCGTCAAAGCATCACGCGATGTCGCGTCAAAAGTTGAAATTTTTCAACTTGCGCGATGAGGCGTTTGACGCGATAAAGCGTCCAACGCGACGCGATGAAGCGTCAACGCGACGCGATGAAGCGTCATCGCGTCGCGCCGCCCGACCCGAAAACGCGCGTCATCGCGTCTTTGCATTGACTTTTAATGTAAACTTGACGCGCGAATTCGCGTTATCGCGTCCGGTGTGAACACACCTTTAGACCATAATCAAAAATAAACTTTTAAAAAAATCCCTACTCAAATGGTCACATAAAAAATGGCACCCCTGATGTTTCCACTTCCTCGTCCTTGTCTCCGGAGGGCTCACTCTGCTACTCTCAGACGATCCCCCCTGACGTCACTTCCCAGTGACCTTTATGCGCCAGACTTGCCAAGTGGCGTGGAGAAAAATCAAACAGAACAATTATCTGGCCGTTTGGTATACCTGGTTGCCATTAATTACATAAAACAGAGAACAGGAGGGCCGCCGATTGTTACAACGTGACAATACAAAGGTTCTAGAATGTTGGTGTTGGTACTGTGATGACACAAATTTTTGACGAATGTTGAATATGTGACAATATAAAGGCTTTCAACAGGTGACAATACAAAGGTTCTAAAATGTTGGTGTTGGTATTGTGACAGCACAAAGGTTTGAGAACTTTGACATGTGACAATACAAAGGCTCTAGAATGAACAACAACAAAAAACTCCCTACACAACCCTTAAGATTTGTTTTTTAAATTCATCAGCAAAAATACCACTTTAATCAGTCAGAATAAACTATGACTTACAGTCTTTGCCATGAACAAGAAAAAAATAGGCTTACTGAATCATCTCTGAAATAAAGTTAGGCTAATTATGACTAACATATTCAATATTGCTACTGAATATACTCCTTTTCCTGGTGATTTATTGTTGAGCTAACCTACACTTTATAAAGTGTGTTGGCAGGGGTGGTGGTACTGTTTCGTTCACATGTAATATAACTAAATAAATGAATATTAATAACTTATACAGGTAAGCTATACCGGTAACAGAAAAAAGTCTGCCAGAAGTCGACTATATCAAACCCAAGTGCCCACAGAACCTTTATGATGACATTTTCATCAAGAAAACAGAGTTATTACAGTTAGTTCAATAAAGCCAGCAGCTTGGCTACTTACAGACTGGTTTCTGCATATTTGCACTAAGCACAGACAGCTTCACTTTTAACCCTTAAATGGGCAAGCACATATAAAATTTTGGAACAATAATCAATTGCTATTTTCTAATGTATCTAGGCTAAAATAACACAATTTCATTTTTTTTTTTTTTTTTTCAAAATATGAGCTTTATTTTTCGTTTTACAGTTTGTATCTCCCAGGATACGTTGCCCGTTTAGGGTATAAATTTACCATTTTCCAATTTTTCGAATATTTCATTTGTAAACTTTTAAAACATATTAGAAGCAATTCATTAGCTACTCTCTTTCATGTCTTGAATAAAAAGTTTCAAAAAAGCTGGGGAAAAACTGAACACAAGTTATTCACATATGTTTTGAACGCTGGAAACAAATCTAGCTTTGAATAAACAATGAGCTACTAACATTACACAAAACGTCTTATTCCTGTCCTTATGCATACATCTTCCCTGTGGAGCTCCTACACTAGAAATAGCCTATTGGCAGTGGAAGCTGTGGACAGTTGCGAGGGTTTTGGCCAGTGACAATGCAAAGCCTCACTTTGCACTTCTGACAAACGATGGAAGTCTGTCCATCCTGGCACATCCTGCATCGGCCTTTCACTGATAGGATATGGAAGTGGTCAATCCTGTCATATCTCATATCATCCACAGGACTGGGGACTTTACACTGTTTGGTTACTCTTGGTGGTGTGTTGTCTTCATTTCCTTTGGAGCGGCGACCCCTTTTCTGCTTTTCAGAGTAGAGGAGTCCTTTGGCAACATCCACCTAAAGTCCTTCAGACACTGACTGATGTTTCTGACCTAGTGGGGCTGCATCATGACGATGGAGAAGCCAGGCATTACTGACAGCAATGTCAACCATCTGGCAAAATATGGCCAGGTACCATCGATGGGACTTGGCTGGAGTGCAATACAAGGCAATCATCATATCAGCCAAATCTACTCCTCCCATGTGAGTGTTGTACTTAGATACAATCTTTGGGCATGGCACACATATCTTCTTCTTTTCCTCTTTGGAGTAGCGTCTCACTTGGCCAACAGGGTTGACAGAAGCACAGGAGCTCAACAAGGTGACGGTTTTGTTGTCTGCCCATTTGACCACAGCAAGCTTTGCATCGTCTACACAGCTGCAGAACAAAATTTCCACCTAACCCAAGCTCTTTGTCTGGAGTAGCACCATCACATGTAGACTTCCCTGTGTAAACCATGAAATCATACACAAAGCCAGACACACCAGTGTGCACAAAAATCTTGAAATCCCATTTCTTGGGTTTGCTGGGTAGATACTGCCGCAGACTTCCAGCTTTTTTGCCTTTGTATGGAACCATCATTTCATCAATTGAGAATTGGTTTTCACTCTCAATTTCCATACACTTCCCCCTCATGTGGTCAAGTACAGGCATTATTTTCAGCAGGCGATCTTCACTGGAGTCAGACCTCATGTTATCTTGAAAGTGGAGCATCCTGCACAAACATTTATACCTCTTGAGTGGCATGACTTCTGCTACTTTGTCATATCTAGTATCTGTTGCCCAGTAGTTTTCCACTGCAGGCATTTTCACTACACCCATGATCAACTTCATTCCAATGAATGCTTTGATTTCAGTGGCATTAGTGTTGATACTGCTTCCAATGAGCCGACATGAATACAAGTTCGTCTGGTGAGAAATGGTCTCAAAGACGTCCTCGTCAAAGAATTTGGAGAAGTATGTTAGTGGAGTGGATAGCTTATCTGGTGCAATGAAGCAACTTGGTGTAGCAGTACACTGGTGCTCAGATTTCGTTTTTCTCCACCTATTGAAAAGGGAAAAAAAATATCTGAAAAAACAGGCACCCTCTTCCCCCAATCACCAATACAAACCACCAAACTATTTATAATTTTACACAAACTCGTGTGTGTGTGTGTGTGTGTGTGTGTGTGTGTGTGTGTAATAATAATAATAATACATTTTATTTATATAGCACTTTTCAAAGAACTCAAAGACACTTTACAAAGAGATATAGGAATCAAAGAAGCAGTATACAGAGGTATAAAAATAAGAAATATAAAATCAGAGAAGCAGTACATAGGAATATAAGACTAAAATATAAAATCTAAGAAGCAGTACACAGGAATATAAAAATAAGAAATGTAAGAATCAAGAAGCAGTACACAGGACAATTAGATTAGCAGGACATTACAGAACATAGGACATTACATGACACAGGACATTAATCACACACTAAGAGCAGTTCTGAAAAGGTGAGTTTTGAGATGTGAAGCACCGGACCTGTCACCCCAGGTCCGGTGCTTGGTTCTGAGTGGTGGGGACAGGAGGTTGGCATCGGAGGAGCGGAGGCTGCGAGAAGGAGTGTGGTGGTGGAGCATGTTGGTGAGGTAGCAGGGGGCCTGGTTGTGGAGGGCTTTGTAAGTGAGGAGGAGGATTTTGAAGAGAGTTAACTTTAAATATTTAGAGGAGCTGCCACTTTTTGTTCAATTTAATTCCGGATATTTAGCAAAATTCGATGTGAAAAACGTAACACAGCAGCTCTTAACCATTGTCCACTCTTTGTTTTCCATGGTGGCTAAGGCTTTGTTTTCCACCCAGGCTAAAACGTTTGTGGGCGTTCCTGTCTAGCTCCGTGTGTATGTATACGACACATGGGGCTCTATTTTCCCGGCGGAGTGCAGGGTAGCGCAGTGAGGCGAACCCTGCACAGAGCTATTTTGGACCAGCGCAACCCGAGGGGCGCATAGTTCATATTTTCACAGACCGAGGTGCGCTGAGATGGGAGTGGCAGTGCAGCAGGGGGAGGTGTCAACAGATTCAGCTTGGCATAATGACAGTTTCGTGCCAAAAGGCTTCGCCGAGGTGCGCCCAAAGCTCGCCATCTGAAACCGTGGACCCGGCGTAGTGGAAGTTTGGCTGCCAGGCGGGCAGTGAGCACACGTCACCAAACCTCACAATCAGCACAAACGGTGCCAATCTCCTTTGATCTGACATCAGTTGTGATGGGACAGTCGATATGGAGATAAATTTATGTGATATAGTGTTTTTTGTCGGTATTTATTGCGTTGTTAATGTGCCTGACATTCCGGAAACCTGCCCGTGAGGTTTTGGTGACGTGTGCAAACTGCGCACTGGTCAGCCAAAGTTGCACTACGCCGGCTCTGCTCCACCTGCGGCAGTAGACCTCCATGTCAATTGTGTAAACTTGTGTAAACGCCTTTGCACAGTGCGTTTTAAAGGCGAGAACAGGGGCTCATTTGATTGGTTTAAAGTGAATCGGCTGTGTTAAACCCACTCCACGCCTTCTCTCCTCCCTTGCGCCAGTGGGAGGAACGGCGGAGTACTTGCCCCACGGCGCACGGCATGCTAAACTTGCAAAATCCACCTGGCCACACCCAGTTGGCGAAGCGCAGCTGTGCTGCGTCCCCGGCTCGCCCGGTGGTCATTTCATCATTAATCATTTCATCATTAATTGGATGGAAATGTTGCTGTCTGTATGTTTCAGTAATTTTATGTTTCAGTCATTTTTAGAGTAGTCATGTAGCCTGTGACAAAATTGTTGTTTAAACATCCAAAATAGGACAGACAATTGTAGCTCCAGGCCCTTGGGCACAGCTGAATTTTTATTTATTTATTTATTTATTTATTTTTCCTCTCTCTCTCTCTTAGTTTAACCAGGTGATTCACTTACCTGACAAGGTAACCTGACAGGGGGTGGCTCAACTTCCCCTTTGGCTCAACTTACCCCAGTCTCTTCTATGCTGCACTCATCAGACTTTCATCCATCATGTTACAGTGAAGATTTGAACAAAAAGTGTCAGCCCCTCAAAATATTTAAAGTTAACTCTAACGTTATAACGTACAGTAACTTTGAGTAAATAATTCAAGAATTTCTGTTACTCTCCCAGCTCATCAGTAATCAGGATAACATCAAGACTAGCTCGCCATGCCCAATCTCAAAATATCAACAAATGCCAAGAAATATTAATATTTAACACTTACTGTGAGTCCAATGATGTAGAGCACGGCCAAAAAGTTTAACTGCAGATCCACCTCACTGCAGGAAATGGCGCCTTCCTCTTTATGAAATCCTTCACTCCATACGTTTTGTTTGTTTGTTTGTTTTATACCCAATCTTTATTTGAAACACTTTATTCTTTATTTAGTAATCAGCAATTTGCTACTTTCAAAAATGTTACTTTTGTTACCTTATTAATTCAGTCCATGAGGTTAAATAGAAAATCATGCATGGTAGTGATACATGATATGTCCGATTGTTGAATATATGTTGAACTGAACTGTTGACTTGTTGGTTTAGCTACTTTTGTCAGTGCAGACGTTGATGGTGAGTCAGCTGGCCAGCAAAATGGAAAAACATGAAACGTCTAAGATGGAAATGCTGTGTCATTGTCAGTCATGCTGTGTTTGTGTTGTTGACGCCTGATGGAACAGGAAATGGGGTCCATGCAGCAAATTGCACCTGAGTTTGGTGTATTTTCTAAGAATGAAAAATGGATCAATTCAAACCAAGTTACTTCAGTTCAGGCCAACTTGTTACTTGTGAATTTGCTGTCAACAAACATTGATAAAAATGGTGAGTCATTCTGAGTTCTTTCAATAAATTAACATAAAAGTTTACTCTCATGCTATTTTGTGTTGATGGTGCACTCATTACATTCCTTTTAAATATGTATAACTTAAAAAAAATTCCCTGACAAGTATAAATGCGTTTAACTTTTACTTTTATCAATACTAGAGTAAAGTAGCTACAAACTCTAAAAAGTAACTTTGCCCCTAACAGGATAAAGATATTATTATTTTTATTAACAGACTCAAGGTCCAGATATAAGACACACACATAGTATACAGACAAACATAAAAGATTACACATAGATAGGCATGTGCCTTCAATGTTTAAAATACATACAGATGTTGGTTCCAATGTTTCCAAAGGCTGGAGGAATATATTGTCTCACTTTTGGTAGGGTCAGTTAAAGACATAATAATCCCATTCCTGGACTCTATCAGCCAAAACCTAAATTTATACATAAAATTCCTGAGTAGTGCTTGGAAAGTGGGAACATTACAGTTCACAAACATCTTGCTAGCACTTTCCCACCTTGGGTAGTTTAACAAGATTCTAAGAGCATCATTATATGCTACCTTAATCTTGTTCATCTTGGCTTTACTGTGGTTACACCATAGTTGTGCTGTGTATAGTGGAGTGCAGTAAGCTCTAAAGAGAGTTGTTTTAACTTCATCACTGCACATATGAAATTTACGTGCAAGCATATTGGCCTGGGCATACAATTTGTAGCACTGGCGCTGAATATCATCATCATCACTAAGATCACTTCTGATTATATGTCCCAAGTTTTTTACTTTGTTTATAATCTCTAGCTCTTGCTCAGACAAATAAAAGGCAGGAAACTTTAGCTTCTGATCCTCCTCAGTTCTGGCTATCATAATGACACTCTTTTTGGAATTAAATTTGATGTCATACAGCATACCATATCGTGCACAAACTCTGAGCAGTTGCTGTAAACCAGCACTATATGGTGACATAATGATTAGGTCATCAGCATACATTAAATGGTTAATACGCTGATTACCCACCAAAAATCCGGTTTTACACTCTTATAACTCCCTAGACAGACCATCCATATACAGATTAAAAAGTACAGGTGACAATATTCCACCTTGTCTGACCCCATTGGTAACAGGGAATGGGGTTGATGTTGTGTTGCCCCATCTTACTTGCATGGTTTGGTGTGAATACCAATAATGCAGAATTCTTAAGTATGGAGGCATCCCTCACAGTTTGCCATGATTAACGCGGTCAAAGGCTTTTGAAGCATCTAAAAAACACATAAACATTGTTGTGTTGTGCCTCTTATAGTTAGATACAAGTTCTTTTAATGCATAAATACAGAGGTCAGTGCCATGCTTATTTTTGAATCCAAATTGGTTGTCAGTTGTCATAGTATATTCTTGTAGCCTACCAAGCAAGATCCGTTCAAACACTTTAGAAAGTATACTTGCCAATGCAATTGGCCTGTAGTTATCTATGTTTGATGCTTTGCAGGTTTTATCTTTGATGACTGGTGCTAGCAGAACAGATAAAATTACTGTACACCACAAGGGACATTACTGAACTCCTAGCTAGACTGCAGGAGAACTTTCAGCACAACTTTCTTAACTAAGGGGGAGGCAACTTTGATTGGCTGAGGTCTCAGTTCAACCCACAGCCTCTGCTGAAGCAGGTCTCTGCTGAAGATGGCTGTTTAAGTGACACTTCAATCCAGCAATAGCAGCAAGTGATTTTTTTTTTTTTTTTTAGACAAACACACTCATAGTTTCTGGGTTTCCTGGAGTTCTCCTGTTTGGCAGGAGCAGCAGCTAGTGGAGCCTTCCAGTGAACTCAACAAATGTGGGAAAAATTGATTTTCAACAGCCAACTTGATGGGGGAACTTGATCAATCAAACTCCATGCCTGTTATAAATATCACAGCATCTGTTAGACGCAGTGAAGTCACCTCCTCCTTAGGGTATAAAGTGGTAGAAAATATGTTTTCAACACAGATGGCAAATATTAGAAACAGTTTCAATACTTATCGAATAGCCTCTCTTCCATCTCCTGTCAGGAACAGGTGTCTCTTGTAGTGACCCTTGTGCGAGGCAGCCAGGTTGCTCATTCATAGCGCTGCTCTTAGTGCATCGTACACTCCATGGCTTCACATGAACCGGATATGGGACTAACAGAGATCTGTTCCTGGAGAATCCTCTTGCAAGATCACAAGGATTTTGAGTGACTGAGAGCTCTGGTGGTCATCCAGGATTCAGAGAACCACAGTTACACTCGTAACTGCCGTTCTGTTTCCTCCCTCTTGACCATCAGAGTGCTTAAAGCACTGGAGCACAGTTTTTCTCACTGATTGTAAATATCATTTTGGTAGCAATAAATAGCTCATCTGCTCTCGCTCTCGTCCTTATGCTGCACCCTGATGCCCTTAGACCGGGCCATAACAAAAACCGGGGTCTCGCAGGTACATTAAAGCTTTGTAACAGTGCTGCACAGCAAACTTTGCCCAATTGTCAGATCTAAATTGATGGATGAATGGGCAACAATGTTTAATTTCATTTTGCAACCCCGAGTTACACAATGGCAAGTTAACCTTGAACATTGAAAAAAGAATAAACCAATCACAGAATGTGTTTCACTTTTTATTTGTTTATTCAGTTATTCTGCTTGTGCAAGGATAAGAGAAAACAAAGTCCTAAGTATATGTCAATCATGCTTAACCAAAAAATTCTAAGTACACACATAGACATGGGACTACCAGAAAATGTAAAAGCTTCACCCTTTGCATTCTTGAAGGCCTAGAGTTGGAGGCCACAGGCTAAGGGGCAAGTGAAACTACTGAATTTGTCACTTAAGTTAATTTTAAATAATGCTATGGTAAGACCATGTGCAGATTACCACAAGCATGTCACTGATACATTACAAATAATAAACAACTTCTCGATATGATGAAGATGAATTTACTCCCACAGCCATCCCCGAGTCCACAGAGTGTCTCCTCATCACAGGGTTCCTGAAAAATGATTCAAGAGAAATGCATAAAAGTGGATTCAGAAGATCAGCAAACGTTGATAAGAGTACGTGAGTCAAAATGACTTTTGACGGTTACCTGTGTGTGCGACCCAACAACCATAGTGTCTCCTTAAACTGTAACTTAGATGAACACACCTGTTGGCCAAAACAAATTCGCATTTACTACTTCACCACCAAACCACTTATACACACCCAGAACTAGCAAGTGTTGCTGGGAGCTGCCAGCACCAGGGTCAGATGTGACACCCCCTTTAGCCCCTCTGTTATTGGCCGACCTTGTCTGGTGGAGCTGCTCCCCCTCCAGTCTTCCTCCTCTCATTTTTTCTCCTGTTTGCTTCAGATAATATTAACTCTTTAAATTTTACACAGAATATCATCCATACACTAGAAGATGGAGGAAGGCATAGCAACTACGTACCATTTTAGGAGATGCTGCCAAGTCTGTTTAATACTACTGGTAGTGCAGCTGTCTGATATGTCAAAACTTTGGCTTGCATGATGCCCCTGGCTGACAGTTAGCATTAATTAACTCAGGATATGGGGGATAAAAGGCCACTCTCAGTAAAAATATTCACCATAAAAGAAAATCGTAATCACAGGACACTTACAGTACTAATGAATGATTTCTATAGCCAAGCTCAATAACGATTAACTGTCAAGTTACAGGGCCAACAGTCTAAACTTGAACAGAAGTCTTCTATCACAAATCACACAATGAGACTACTGATACAGATGGGTTACTACAGATAGATAATCAATATAGATACTGTCTGTGAAATATACAACAACAGCATAGAAATCTGGAAACAAACATATATACTTTATTACTATTATATCAAGGTAAAATTACTGACAAATTCTGCATGACAAGATTTTGCAGTTTGACATAGTAACCATTTAAAGCTCAAATGATGTATTTAATGTAACATGCAAGAGGCATATTATGTTACATGTGCGAGTGGTTTGCTGCCTGTGGACTGGTCTGTGTTTTTCCGTGCAGACGTCCATGTTGGCTGCAGCAGAACATTCAGCACAGGGAAGTCGGACCATTCGACAGTCAGGGGAGCGCTCCATGATGCTCTGCTTCGGTAATGTGAGCTGAGGTTTCTGCACACGGGCGCGCCTGAAAAACAAGCCCAGAGAAACACAGAGCCGAGCATGACCTCAGGGCTGCATTTGTCCAAAACAAAAAAGCCTTGAAAAAGCCCAGCCAGACACGTCCTCATTAGGCTGCGTAGACCACGCTTGTTGTACATCCTGTTGTGAAAACAGATGCATTAATAACTGAATTCCTCTCATTTGCTGACATGTATGGTTATGAAGGAATGTACTTTCTTCTGTGGAAAGAACTCCATTGCCACTGTGCTCAAGCAATGGCTCCAAATGATAAAGCTACTCCATTATTGGAGAGTATTAAAAAAATAAAACCTAACTGTAGAGTAAAAATAAATCTCAAAATGCAAGTATGTTTTGCTGATCAATGATAATCATTTACAGTAAACCGCTTTTGTTTGAATAGCTAGATAAATAAAATAAAATATGATGAATACACCAGCTTTTTCCTCTTAAGGAAGGAAAGGGAGTATTTTTTTGTTTTGTTTTTTGTATGAAATATGCCCTGAGGAGCTGCTAACCCAGCGAAAACAATTTCTTGCATCCAGTGGAGTTTTTGTGTCCCATGAGCGTCTAAATACAGTTTTAGAGACTTTTCTGACCCTGATGAGAACAAAACACCACAAAATGGTGGAAATTAAACCCTCAGCATTAATATCGTTGCTTTAAGGACCAAAAAGGGCAAATTAAAATCTTTTTGTCAGTAAGGATTCTGAATGTTGTCATGCTATTGGACGATTTGGAGCAAGATGAGCCTCTGTAGTAGCTATCAGCCAATCATATCTCCCCTTTCCTCGTGATGCGTGCTGGGTGTGCGTGTTATGTCTGAGTAAAGGTTAAGCCAGTGTGTGTGTGTGTGTGTTTATGTGCGTGTGCGTGTGTGCTGGACGATAACTAACACTCGCATTGAGGTTGATTAGATAGTAGGGCTGTGTGCGTGTGTGTGTGTGTGTGTGTGTGTGTGTGCCTGTGTGCTCTAAATGTCATCATTTCTTTGCAGCTTCAGTGACCAGCACAGGGCAGTTACACATGACTGGAGTTATACTGATACCTCTCTCTCTCTCTCTCTCTCTCTCTCTCTCTCTCTCTCTCTCTCTCTCTCTCTCTCTCATTTCATTTTTTTCAGTAATGGCTTGTCTCTGTTTAAATTAAGGCTTAGATCACTGTATTCTGTTTTGTGCTGCATTGCTTTATTCTCCTCTGCACCTCTTTGCTCATCCTTATCTCACTCCTCCCTATTTTGTTCCACTCTCTTTTTCATCCTTCCTTCCTCCATCCCTTCCTCTTTTCTTCCTTTTCTCCCCATTTCCTTCCTTCCCTACTTCCTTCCTTCTGCACCGCCTTCCCCCTCTTTCCTCAATTAGCTTCCTGCGTTTTTTCCTCTCATCCTTCCCCTCTGCTCATCATAGCACTATTGCACAGAGAGAGAGAGGGAGAGAGTGAAAGGAGATGGAGAGAGAACAAGAAAAGAAGACAAAAAAGAAGATTAAAAGCATGAGAGAGAGAGGGGGAGGAAAAGAGTAAGTAATAAAAGCACACGTCAGCACAGTCATTGCCAAGTTTTACCGTTTCTCTGACACACACATGCACACACACACTCACACGTACACTTTACCTTAATCTACCTCTCTGAAATCCTGAAGACCAAAGTTGGCTTTTGAAAACTGAAAAAAAGTGCATGATTACAGCATTAGTATATCATTATAAAACCACGATACTGCTACTTCCACCACTTCTAATACTACAACTAAATATGATACCAGTCTACAAAAAATCACAATCTAAAACTGTTTTTAAAGGGGGGGCATGAGTTTCGAGACTTTAATTGAGTGCCACCACATGCACCATGTTGAAGTTGACACCATGGCAGCAGTTCGCAACTTGCAGACAACCGCTTGACCCCTATAATTCACGACTACTCAGCATTTCGCTCTAGTGCTGCTACAGATTGTGATTTTCTGTGTCCACCTGCCTACTATCATGCAACAGAGCTGGGATTGTCTGCAAAGGCTGCAATGCTTTTTTTTTTTTTTTTTTTTTAAGCACCATGTCATGGAAATATAACCCTCTTGTTGGATTCATGGCATTATTTGGGAACCACCACTTCTGAGTTAGCAAAGTTAGATTTAAAAGAGCCAGTGGCATTTGTGGGCTTCAGAAATGATGACACTACTTTTGCTCCTTTGGTGTCAAGCCTTTTACTTTGCAACAACACATGACAGAGCTGGAAGTAACAACAATACACTGACTTAGCAGGAGGCGCACAGATAATGTTTAATTAATAACAAGACAAATATTAAATGATGAGCAATACACATACAGTTGTAGACACAATGGGAATGGGAACAGCAGTGAATAGGGGCTAACACAAGGTTAAAGACAGGACTTTGGAGTTTTCCACCATTAATTCACTCTGTTGTAGAAACATCTGTCCTAGGCATCACCAGTTAGCGGCCCCCAGTCCAGGTCTGGACCCAGTAATGGTTCCTGGCCTTTTTTTAGCATGGTGGCCCCCTTATTAATTGTGTCTTGTCCAATTGTGTACGTTATTTAAATCACTCAACTATCTCAGCCTATCAAAGCGATTATACAGCAGGAAGTGCTTGTATTCACTGAAAGAGAGACGCAAATGGAGAAAAAGACAGATGCCAAAGATGTGACAAAGAGAAATGCATCTGTGTTGAGGACAAACAACTTTGTTTCTCATCCAGTAAAACTGCTGTGTTTCCGTCATGCCTAATGAAAAGGCACTTTACGTTAGTGGAAGATTACTGACAAATACTCAGGAGAAGGACCCGGTCTCTTTCAGATGACGACCGAGGTGAGCAAGTATTTATTTTTCATTTCTACTTTTAAGGAAACTCATTTTGAAACTATTATTTTGGAGTAGGCCTGCGTATTTTTCTCGCTTTTACAGTGTGTCCAATGTTTAAAAGAAATATTTTTGAATTGCACTCTATTACATTTGATTGATAACACACCTATACACATATAGACCCTCAATACTACATCTACATAGGCCGATAAATCACAAGAAAAGTTAGATATGTTGGCTTGGACCTTAGCTGGGGAGGAATTTAGAGTAAGTGGACCTCCAAAAATTTTAATTGAATACCCCTGCTCTATTATATTTGTGCACATTTATTTGGTCAACAGGCCTGAAACTAATGTTTGGCGTTTATTTTGCTCATCTTGAAATCTTCGTCTCTGTTTTGAAAAGTGGTATTCCAATTTATTATTTCAGTATCATTATTTCTTGCACACACACACACAAACACTCACACACACACACACACACGCAGGCACCAATTCCCCTTCTGTCACCATGTCTCTAGCTCTCTCCCCCTCCCTCTTTTACACACACACACACACACACACACGCTTGTTGGATACAGCAGTAAATTCCTGGTGCTGCTAAGCGTTTATTACCTTGGAAGCTTAGAGGATGTGGCTGGCTGACCTTGAGACTGACAGAATCGCTGCTCACACACACACACACACACACACACACACACATACACACACACACACGGTCCGCAGTAAACACATGCACGGATGCAGTTGTATACACATACACATGCAGCTGTCAGCAGCATACAGATGCAAACAAACACAAATGGCTGGGATAACACACACACACACACACACACACACACACACACACAAACACAAAAACATTGTCAAAGTAGTATTGTCTCAAAATAAGCTACACATTCACCACTTCAAGACAAGCCATAGCCAATTATCTGTGAGTATTTAGGAGGGAGCTCTTTGTTTTCCGGGCCCTCCGTGACACCGGAAAGCAGAAAATATTTCCCAGCCGTTGTAAACAGGGCAGGATAGTAAAATGCAGCTCTTATTTTAGACTGCCTTCCCATGCGGACGAATGTATCGGATAATGCTCAGAGGCTGCACAGGCACACATCAGACAGTTTGTGCTGTTTATAATAGGAACGTCCCACATAATTGTTTCTCATCGTAACACTCGGCAAAGACCACACCTGAAAGTTTAAAAGAGAACAATACCATGTGGAATTTCGACACAAACAGAAGCAATTTCCACTCATGGTTTAGTCATTTAGCCGAATCTCTGAGTGCAACGGTAAGATAAGCTTTAATTGCAGCCAATCGTGAGGAATACACAGGTCAGAGCCACGATGCCCCGGCAGCTGATGTAACTGCGATCTTAGAATTATTATGGATGGTGGAGACGTGCTGGGAAAGGGAATCTTTTCTTTTTCGCTTCAACATGAACATATTTGGACGAGTAGAGGGGAAAGCGGAAAACTGGAAAGTGAGGACATTTATTATTTCTTAAAGAGCCGAGCATTTTGTGAAGAGATGAGCTCTCCCAGCTGCCTTTCATGGCTCCACAGTGACCTGGAGGTCCGGGGCGGTAGGGCTTGACCCTGCCCTCGGGGCTCTAATCTTGATGTGTCTATGAACGATGTGTGGAGGGATACATGGGAGCACTTGGAGAGGTCAACAACAAGGCTGACTGCAGCGTTATGGATGAACCGTATCGGCTGAGCAGAGTGTTTTCGGCAACGAGGGAAGTTACCGTGTAGTCCAGATGGGAGATATGCATGTTCACTCTATTTCGCTTTTTTTTTTTTTTTGCGCGGGGGGAAAAAAAAAAAAAACGCTGCCTCCATTGCATTTTGTGCTGATAATAAAAAAGTGGGTTTGTTTCCAGTAAAGACTAGCTGCTGTTGCTGCTGCTATCAGCAAACACATATGTCCAACTCTCCAAGAATTTGCAGAAACTCCACAACACAGCCACTTTTTCCACTCCATACTTTATCCGTTTTCATTCTGGTTGTTGTTATCGTCCTAAGGTTCCCAGCTGCTTACAGACCTGAAACTCTGGCTCTTCTTCGCCGTGACTGGTTTGTCCTCACCGTGTCTGCTTGTCTAAAATGTATTCTTCTCAACTTTAGAGAGTGCATCGCTCTGCCTATAAGAAGCCAAGTGCAGAGTTTTTCCCTACAGGAGCTGCTGCCCATTGACTTTAAAGATTCGGTTCAGCATTTTCCAACCTGGGTCTTATTAAAATATTGATAGGCATCAATTATAGCAGAATATAGCACAACCTCACCACCAGCTTTAGTAAGGAGAAACTGAACGTTCTTCTGCAGCTTCTTGCAAGCCTTCAACAGAGGTTGTGGCTCAGGAGGTAGAGCGGTCCCCTGGTAAGTGGAGTGTTCCTGGTTTGATCCCCAGCTCCCCCAGAGAGCATGTCGACATGTCCTTGAACAAGACAGTGAACCTCGGACTGCTCCAGATGGGCAGCATGGCAGCTTGTGCCTTCAGTGTGTGAATGGGTGAATGGGTGAATGTGAGGCAAAACATTGTAAAGTGTTTTGAGTGATCAGGAGTCTAGAAAAACACAATAGAAACGCAGAGCATTTACCATTTAACACAGTCCAACCAAACACTTGTTTTCAGCCTCCCTAAATGTCCTCAGCATGGTCAAATATGTCTCATAAATGTCCACCTGAATTTTTTTTTTTTTTTTTTTTTTTAATTTATTTATTTTTTTGCATAAAATAAAACTATAGGCCTAAACCAACAGTAAGGCTAATGTTACATGCACTTGAACCTGGACCTTGGGATTTCTGTATTCTAAATTTATGACCTGTGATAACATGCAGTTCAGGAAAAAAAACATACATTTTTTCCTGAATGAACATGTTGCTACAGTTTGGAAATGATGGGAATCAACATTTCAATATGATTGATTTGAAAAATACCAAGCCTATCCTTTAAAGCAAAATTAAACTTACGTACATAAATGAATGCAAACAAAAAAGATTATGCAATATAATATACAAAACAAGTTTGAAATGAAAGCAGATCTGGCAGATATAATCTGCAGGAACCTGTCATGATGGAATCTTGTGCCGGGAAGAAACGACGCAGTAGTAAGTTCACAAATAATTGCAATTACACAAGAAAAGAACAATGTATTGAGAAAAGACGTTTTTACATTGGCATAACTGTGTTCATTTTAATGCCAAGTGTTGTTTTGAGACTTGTTTCGCCGTGCTTTGGAAGTGAAGAGACACAAACACAGTCCAGTGGAGTAACATCCCAGGAGAGCACGGAGGAACCACTGAAGATATTTCACCATCATGTGGACTCATAACACCATTGCGACTATACAACCCAGCAAGCTTCAATTTGGCACTAATGTTTTCAGTTTAAACAAAGCAGACTAGTTTAAACATGAGCTTGGAATAGTCCATGGGACGGCTCTGATCTGACAGCTGCAATAAAGTGCAAACCTGCAGGATCAGGCTGTGATTGCATTGTGAACATCACACACCAGCTGCTTGTCTAGAATTAGTGCAGCTTTCTGGCCAGTGTGGGCAGGCGTCCCCGCGGTTTTGTCAGCGGTGGTGAGAAAGCCGTGCAGATGGGTTTGTCAGGTGAGTCGAGCAGCTCAGTCCTGTCAGTGCTGAACTTGAGGAGGGTGGGCAGACGTTCAGCAGGGGGATGTCAGCCAGGCAGGCAGCGATGAGCAAGCTCAGCCTCAGACACGGCACTCTGAAAGCGCAGGATGCTACTTCAAAAACATGAAGTGCCTTGTAAAATGCGACTGAAGTAGTTTCCCAAACCTAGCTATTAAAATGGGTTTAACAAAATGTGTAAACTTGTCAAGTGACAATGTAGTCTCAAGGGCTCTTTTGAATGAATGAATGTTTTATTTCGGTCACTTTCAAGCGGCAGAAATCAAATACACCTATGAGTAGACAATTACTTATGCACAAATATTTAAACAATAAATAATATTTCATTTCCTTTTAGTGGAAAACCAAAACAAATATATAATATATACAAATAAACACTGACCGAAAAGGTATAGGCAGAGTCTTAGCTTATATTGCCTATCCTTCTTATATTATTAATATTTTGTCTGCTCACTTAAATAATAAAATAAAGTAAATGAAAGACACAAAAACAAAATATGTGTATCTATACAAAGGGTCTCAAGGCAGTCCATAAGCACACTAGTGTTCATAATTTTGTTTTATATTTATAATAATATTATTTTTAAATAGCTTTTTAAATCTATTTAGTGTATTACATATTTTCATTTCTATTTCTAAATTATTCCATAAATTTACACCTTTTACTGTTATACATCTTTGTTTTACATTTGTTCTTGCCTTTGTTTTTTTGAACATGCAAGTCCCTCTCAGTTGGTATTTATTCACTCTGATCTGGAACATCTTCTGGATACTTTCTAGAAGCATGTTATTATTCACTTTATACATGATTTGTGCAGTTTTAAAGTCAACCAAGTCAATGAATTTTAGGGCCTGTGAATTTATGAATAGTATGTTTGTATGTTCCCGATAAGCTGCTCTGTTTATTATTCTTATTGCTCTTTTTTTTTTTGTAATATAAGAATTGGATTTGTGACTGTTTTGCAAGTGTGTTCCCAGACCTCCACGCAGTAAGTAATGTATGGGTCTATGAGAGAGCGGTTTGCTGTAAATATGGATGAATGAATGGGTTAAATATCCAATACAGGCATGAAATCTGCTTGAGTGTGTGCATGTTGATTTATTGCAGTGGTTGTGTTGCATGAATTATATCTCTCTCTGTATATAATACAATATGTGATAGAACATTTTTGTAGGTGATGCTGACATTGTTATGACATCAGACTTCCTTCTTGGAAAATAAACACTCCAGTTCATCTGTTCACAAAAAACAGAGTGGAACACTTTTCCCACGACTCCTCAACACATCTGTAGTCAAACTGTGGGCTCACTGTAGGGTCCCGGTATCTCAGTCGGACAAGCACTCAATCTACAGTCCAGTACCCCCCCACACACACACATCTGCAGCCCCTCCCTCTCTCTTTCTCTTGCTCTCATTTCCATATTGTTAGCAGGCAACAAAGCATATTCCAGCCAGTAAGCAGTATTTTGGCTGATATGGCAAAATAGTTAGGGGAAGTAAAAAATGAAACCCTGTACACTTAAGTTCCCAACTACTCTGTGTCATAACTTTTTTTTTTTTTTTTTTTTTTTTTTTCCTTTAGACAGTATTGGGTATGGCTAAAGGGTGGTGCTATTTTCACATTGCATTTTGTCAAAGTTGCACAAAAGGGCTCTGGGTGTCAACACTGGCTAACGTAATGTCAAAATAACTTTGAGCGAGGGGTGTTTGGTGAGTCGGATCATTTGATTCCTCATGCACAATATCAGTGCAATTAACACATTTGATACTTGGACTTGGGGGAATCGGGGTTAGAACGCGGTGTTGATGTAAAAAGCAGAAACACATCTGGGAGGCATGCGCTTTTTGTTTTGATTCACAAGGTTTTTATGGATGACAGCCTTTATGGAATAGGGAAGTGGGTATACACTGTTGGTTTCCGGGCTGCACTGGACTTCAATCTCAAATATAGAGTACAGTCCAAAAGTTTGGACACACCTTCTCATTCAATGCGTTTTCTTTATTTTCATGACTATTTACATTGTAGATTCTCACTGAAGGCATCAAAACTATGAATGAACACATGTGGAGTTATGCACTTAACAAAAAAAGGTGAAATAACTGAAAACATGTTTTATATTCTAGTTTCAGGTGACTACCTCTTGAAGCTCATCGAGAGAATGCCAAGAGTGTGCAAAGCAGTAATCAGAGCAAAGGGTGGCTATTTTGAAGAAACTAGAATATAAAACAGTTATTTCACCTTTTTTTGTTAAGTACATAACTCCACGTGTTCATTCATAGTTTTGATGCCTTCAGTGAGAATCTACAATGTAAATAGTCATGAAAATAAAGAAAATGCATTGAATGAGAAGGTGTGTCCAAACATTTGGTCAGTACTGTACATCCTTGAACCCTAATTTTTCTCTCATTTGGTTAAACACTGGCATGAGGGATGGAGGGTGAGGAAAAGAGGGATAAGGGTGGAGGATGGGATGCCAAACTGAGACAAAGGGGAGAAGAACAGATTAAGGTGCGCCTAAATTCCTTTGTGCGGAAATGGGATGTGTTAGGAGTGTGGCTTCTGTTCCCAAACTTAGTTATAAAACTTTGTCTCGTGTGGATTGTTTTAAGCTTTATTTACACTGGCTAGACTCGCTGAGCACAGATGAGCGTTTTCAGCAAAGCCCCGCTCCGTAATCTCACATTTACACGCACACACGTCCTCGCCTCTGGAGGAGAGGAGGAGAAGCAAGAAGAGAGGAGACGACGAGCCACAAAAAGAGAGTAATGAGAAGAGGGGACTGTGGGAGCTGGAGCGCTTGTATTGCTCTTTTGTGTACCGTTTTATTACCAGCGCCTCGCCGCAGCACCGGAGTTCCACTCTTTTTTTTTTTGCACGCAACTTTTCGCCAACAAAAGAAACATCCAGGGCTGGAGCCCCGCATGCCCAGGCCTATGAATTGAAATCGATTGAGCTAGAGTGCAGGTTTATTTTTGGGATGTTGCAGTATCTCATCATCAAACACCGTCCCGTTCTCTCTCACACTGTCTCGTAAACTCTTTCTCCCTCTCTTCCATCAGACTTTTTGATTGTTTCTCCTCTTTTTGTCTCTTTTACTCAGACTTATTTCATTTGTTCTCATATGCAGCTGTGTGGTTGTATGTGCTGTAGTGTTAATGTGTTTGTTCGTCTGCTTTACAGTAAATGTGTGTGTCGGCCTGTGAAGGTGGTCTGTGTTATGATGCTGGTAGTGTGTGTGTGTGTGTGAGTAAATGAATGAGTGATTTTAACTGAAATTGAATGGGGTCAACTCAGGCTTATGCCATGATGATTTCAGTGCTGGCAGTTTCTCCGGATGTGTTCATGGTTTTTGTGTGTGTGTGTGTGTGTGTGTGTGTGTGTGTGTCCCACTAGAGCATCTGTTCCTACTGTCTCTGAAGTAACAGAAGTGAAAAATGGAGCTTGTCATTCGCTGCCCTACTTTTCACACACACACACACACACACACACACACACACACATCAAGCCTTGTCAGCAAGAAAGGTGGCTGTCAAGTTACCTACCCCACCCCCACACCAACACACACACACGCACACACAGGTCTCCAGAGTGTGTGTTGATTGCGTCTGTTGCTGACTCTTTGCATTTACACCTTTGGAGGCGACAGATTCACAGTGTGTCTGAGTGCCTGTGTGTGTGTGTGAGTGTGAGTGTGAGTGTGAGTGTGTGTGTGTTATTTTGCGAGTTTTACCTTGCCACAGTGGCATGGTATGTGTGGGTGTCTTGTCAACATGATGCATGCATGCTGAGAGCATGCTATGTGACTATGAATGTCAAGGCGGTGTCTGCACTTGTGCGTGTGTGTGTGTGTGTGTGTGCAGTTGCACTCAACATGTCAGGTGTGTGTGGATGAGAGTGTGGCGTGCTGTGTGAATACATGCAGGGTGGCCTGCCACTTTGCATAAGTCAGCTTCAAGACACAGGCCTGCATTGTTTACCTTTTTGTGCATCTGTGTGTGTTGGCTCCCCACTTAAGAGCTACTGTGACAGTCAAACAGCATGCTGGTGTGTGTGTGTGTGTGTGTGTGTGTGTGTGTGTGTGTGTGTGTGTGTGTGTGTGTGTGTGTGTGTGTGTGTTTTAATGTGCCTGCTGTCAGCATATCAGGCATCTCTGTGTTTTTTCCTCCTCACTGAAGAGCCATTACAAGTGCTGTGGCATGATGTGTGTGTTGGAATGCATGGTGACACTTTTAATGATAAATTCATGATGCACGGGTGTGTGTTAGCACATGATAATGTGTGTGTGTGTGTGTGTGTGGGGGGTGGCACGGTAGGGTGTGCTTGTGCCTACAGTACATGTGCATGTGTGTGTGTTGTGCCAGTATTTGTTATTTCTAGGTTAAAGCTAGCTGGCATGAAGTGTGTGGGCACACAGGGTGGAATGGCAGTGTGTGTGTGTGTGTGTTGTGTGTGTGGCTGCTAACAACTGTGTCTCGAGAGGAGGGGACTGTCATGACTCATACTTTGCATATGTCTCTCCTGGGTCTCTCTAAACACACGAGCACACACACACACACACACACACACACACACACATACACAGGCTTTTCTGTCATATCACAGTGATCCTGAAGTCATTTCATAGTTGTAACTGTATGTATGAAGTTGTAGTTGTAATTGTTTATATGTAACATGATAGTACAAAGAATCTTTTTTGCCCTAAGAGTTTGACTGACTTGAATTGAAAAGCACTCTATTTAAAAAAAAAAAAATCTTAAAATGTCATGTCTTAAATAGTGATAATGGATCCCCCTTTATTTTTAAATGAAAGACAGGAATTCAGACTTTCAATCAGAGGTCATTTTCACAACTGGAAAGATGGCCGAATGATTGAATAAGTAATAAATATATAAATAAATACAGTGTAATCCAATATTTTTGCTACACTTATCAAGTATCTAGCTTGTATCGGTCTCTTTTGTGCATTTAATTTTCACATCTGCATATGACTGCTTGTGTTACGTGCACTGTGCCAATCCGGTTTTCAGAAATTAGAATGGAAATTTTGAATTGAAGTGTTTTGATTGAGTGTTACTGTATTCGTCTAGCCACATGTTAGGCAGTACAGTGTATGTGTGTCACATGTAAAATTTGGACGGCGGACTCCAGCACAGGAGACGAGGCAAACTTGGCTCAAGTAAAACTTTTCCTGACCACACAGAGACCGAGCAGAAAAACAGGACTAAACACACGATGAACTCATGAGCAGAAGCAGACACACCTGGAGAAGGGGAGGGACACGAGACTGGAGGGAACAGATGATTGGTTGAAAGAACAACAAGGGCATGGCCGATGAGACAATGCAGGGCAGGTGTGGAGGAGACGACAAGCCACCGACCCCGCGTTCCAATACTCATACTATCATACTATTTAGTAGGGAAAAAAAAGATTTAGTGTGTCCCAATACATAGTATGTCAGATGCAGTATGCCAAGAGTACCAGGATGTTCTAGATTTCGCAGTATGCATGTCAGCATGCTGCTCTGGCCATTCTGACCCAACAATCCTTTCTGCAGCGGACATTACGTCGCACTGACTGAGCTGCGTGTACAGGCCACGCCCACATACGGACGACAACAAAACACACATATCGCGCAAAACTCGCTCAGTGACAGTAGAAGCGACAGGAAGACAGAAGATCAGAAATATGACAGAGGACAGCGCAGTATGAAACAGCAGTGGCATTTTGACGACAAAATTCAAATTTGCCGCTACGGACGGCGGCGGAAGTGAGCGAGAGGGTCTGACTTCAGGGACGATGTATGTAGCGTGTCCCAATAGTATGCATATGCATGCATATTTCATACTAAACTACATACTTTGTAAGGGCAGCTGCAGTACCTACTAAAAGTAAAAAGTATAAGTATGCGATTTGGAACGCAGGGCAAGACTATGGGAGAACATGAAGGACAAAAGAGCACAGAGAGCCAAACTACTACACTGCAAAAACGCAAAATCTTACCAAGATTATTTGTCTTATTTCAAGTCAAAAATGTCTTGTTTGATCATGTCTTGTTTCAAGTAAAAATTCACTTGAAACAAGTGGAAATTTGCTTGTTTCATCGGCAAAATTTGCCAGCGGAAAAAGTGAAAATTCACTTTAAATAAGTGAAAATTAGCTAGAAACAAGAAACAAATTTTGCCAATGAAACAAGCAAATTTTCACTTGTTTCAAGCAAATTTTCACTTGAAACAAGAGACAATTGTCTAAAAACAAGTTACTTCTGAGGTGATCATGTCTTATTTTAAGTGTAATGAGATATTTTGACTAGTAATAAGACATTTTTGACTTGAAATAAGACAAATAATCTTGGTAAGATTTTGAGTTTTTGCAGTGTAGAAACACAAGGCAAACAGAAAAGATTTATTCCAAACACATGCATGACAACTTTGAGCTCTCCTCATTTTCAGTAACTTCTCTGTGCAAATGGTAGCATGACCCATGTATCATATAGCATGATACATATATTTTGTAGCATTGTACATGTTATAGTTTCCAGTAGCCACCGTAATATGAACTGTATAAAGTAAAGCCCAGTTCCATCACTATATAAGGCACAGTCTATTTTCTGGGGACTCCCACCTGTTGAGAAGGTTCCCCATTGATGACTAGTGTATTTAAAAGTACTGGTGACTATTCATTTACACACACTCTTAACCGCACAAATTTTCTCCCTCTATTTGCTCTTTTTATTTTGTCCTGCTGTTAAATTATGGGGACCTAGCATTACTTATTCAGCGTGTGGATCTCTCTCCCTCTGCCTCTCTCAAGCTCAGCTTTGCCTCGCTGCCAGTCACAAACCAATTTCTCTCTGACATTAAACTGTCTTCCCAAGTGGCGATTTCCATTTGCATTCAGCCAAGTCAACAACATGTTGACTTTGTTTTGGTGCAGCTGAACAGCTCTTCCTCGTAGTTTTCTCTGTTTTTGCCGTGTCGCGTTTACAACCATGGGCTTAAACACACACTGGCAATCCAGCCGGCTGTAGGGTTCGGGTCCTATAGCTAGTTGACCTCAGTCGTAATAGCATGTGGCTACTGGCTGTAACCAGAATGCACTGCGGTATGATGACTCATGCCATAAGCTGTTCCCTATAGCGCCATCTGCTGAGTCCATGTTGGATCCAGCTGACGGAGCTATAAATAAAGTCACATGCAGATCCAACCTCTCTTTGCATTTTCTGATGTATAGGGCGCACATGTTTATATAATCTATCTGTCTATCATTTGTTTATCTCAGAGGATATCACACAGCTTGATTTATGTCATGTTTAGACATAACGCATCATGAGAAGCTTTAACCTGAACTGATTCTAATGTGGCACTTTATTTCCATTCAGACAAGTGCCTCCTTCCCCGCCCCTTCCATCCACCGCTGTGCCATGCGAGTTATTCCCCCATTTCTCCACAGCCCCTGTTTAGTTAAGTGAAACTGATCAGGCAGATACAGAAAGCGCTCCCCTTCCTTTCCCCTCTCTCTCTCTCTCTCTCTCTCTTTCTCTATCGCCCTCTTCCTCTCTCATCTCCTCATTCTCTCTCCTCTTCCTCGTGCATGGTATTCAAATTCCCCACCAGTCCTGCCTCAGCGCGTGTTCGTCTAAGTGAAAGTGATAGGGCAGAAGCAGATAGCGTGTGGGAACCGCCATGTTGCTCACCCCAAAATGGACCAATGATATATTCATCATGTCACAGGCAATGAGAGCCTTGTGTGCTCTTTGTGTGTTTAAGAGAGATGGAGCGAGGAAGAGAGCGAGTGTCTAATTTTGTGCGTGTGTGTGTGCTTGCTGTGTGTGTGTGTGTGGTGTGAGACCCTCTCATTCAACTGTGTGCTCCCACTTGTGACACCTTTCATAAAAGCCCATTGCGTGCCACTAACCAGCAACAACACATATTGCTGCTAATGCATTCTTTATCCCTCTCTTTGACCTCTTCTGTCTTACGAGGCGCCTTAAGACATATTCCGTGTAAATTTACTGAAACAGTGCTGATCGTCATCATCACTACTGTCATATCCGCCGTGCTCAACCGTCTCTACAACCTCTGTCTCGCTGGTTTGCCACCATCACCCTCTCTCTTCAGATGGTGCTCGATGAGAGCTGCATGTTTATTGTCTCCAGCAGGAAACTGATGGTAAATTCCAAAGGCGCTGATGAAAAGCGCCGCCAGACACGACACGGCGACTAAACTTGAATCCTTCCCACTTTTAGCCTTCTGCCGTGACAGTAAAAATATTGAAAAGTCAAGCAGGATGGATGTCGCCGCATAAGTTTGTGCTCCCGCTTCACCCTGTTCCAACAAATGATAAAACTGTGAAAAGGCAAGAGCTTTCTTCTGGCTTTCTGTCTTTCGCTGTCCATTTTACAGTCCAGAAAAAAAAAAAAAAAAAACTTTTCCAGGAGAAAACAAGACAACAGAAATGGCATCATCCCCGCAAATGATGCAAACCCCCCAAGGGCCACTCAGGAGCAATTATTTTACCTTGTTTTGACATGTAATTTTTAGCACCTCGGGGGTGTATTTCACAAAGCAGGATTTCACAGTTGGCCAGATAACTGTGAAAAAGATGATGATATATCATGGTGATACTGTCTGCGCAACAAAAGTTGAATGCCGGTTGGCAATTAGGTATGGCTGGGTGATATATCAATATCATGATGGGGTTGTCTGGGGTTTGGGAAAGCGTAATATGGTGATATAGCATAACTGCTGTCTTTTTTGCTGGTTTTAAAGGCTGCATTGCAGTGAAGGCTGCAGTTTTGGGAACCTACTTGCCTGTTCTAGCTGTTCTATTATTCACCTCAACCTGCTTGGTCCCTTGTGAAAAGTCTCTTGTGTGTAAATATCTCATGAAAGCACCATCACTTTAACGATGACTAGGCTACTGGTCAAAGATGACATGATATTTGATTCTTTTAATAGCAGCCCTTATATAGATGGTTGATGGTCCGTAAGATCTGATTTGATGTTTTCTGATCTGATCACTAACTTGCGTATCCTGCAAAGCGGTCTCTCCTGCTGGACTAATCAGTGATGTTTTGAAAATCCCAGCAGGCAGCGGTGACATGTACCGCCGCCCCAGATTTCATTAAAATCATCTTTGGACCCAGATTTCATTATGGGGTACGTCAGATTTTGGGTTTGGCTGAGCTGTTTCCATTTCTTGCTTGGCTTCCTGTTCATTCAGAGCGGGAGTCATGTTTTGATATTTCCCACCAAATCTAATCGAATAGACCGCTTTGAGATGAGCTATTGAAAATGAACAGTCACACGATATTATTTAAGCAATTGGTGTTTATTGTATCGCTGTGGAATGGTTGAGCATTGAGCAGCAGGCCATAAATTCAGCATTTTTCTTTATTTCTTTATTATTATTTTTATTTTATTACATTATTTTTTATTAACCCCCCCCACCACACACACACACACACACACACACACACACACATTGTTTCTCTCACTCTCTTCCTTCCACCTCCCTCCATCTCTTTTTCTCTTTCTGTCACTGTCACACTGATGGCTTTGTCCAAGTTTCCTGTCTTTAATGAGATCATAATTAATTATCCTGATTAGTGCAATTAATCCAATTAACTATCCGTGTTAATTAGCTGACAGAAGTGCTTGGTGTCTTGGATTGTGTGTGTGTGTGTGTGTGTATGTGAGGGATTTTAAACGCACCAAAAAGTGCACCATCTGTATCATATTTATTTATGGATTGTAGTTTTTTTTTTTTTTTTTTTTTTTTTTTTGTTTGTTTGTTTTGAAAGAATGACAATAGGAACTGGCATCAAGTGTCATCCACTACCAACCAACACTGGCACTGCTCACTGTGATCCAACATTTATGAAGCAGAAAACACCTTGCACCTTAAAATCCTATTAAGATATATTGAACGGCTGCTGGTGTACAACTTCCAAGCAATAAAGGCAAAATTAGAGCAATTTTTCCTCTCTTTTCATCAACTGGAACCAGACATGACAAAAAACTGAGGCCATCTACCTTAATGGATAACTTGCACAATATTGGCTATGTGATATATTGTAGAGAACACATTCAAGTTATATATTGTTGAAGAGGTGAAGATAATAGATGTTATATGGTATGAACCTGTCCTTTCTCCCCCATTTTTAAACTGAAGCTGTGACACTTCAGTAATAATATCTCTCTCTGTCTCTGTATGTGTGTGTATGTGTGTGTGTAGGAGTGTCCCATTGCTTCAGAGACACCTCACTCCCAAAGTACGGTGGCAGGTCATAATGACGCCTTTAGCTTTTCCCTCTCTCCCTCTCTCTCACTCTCTCCCTCTCTCTCTCTCACTCTCTCTGTCTCTGTCTCCCTACTAAACTAGGACAAGGACATACAGAAACAAAGTACCGCTGGTTAGTGTCCTGCCCTGGACACATACACCCACTTACACACACATACCCACACACGTGCAGTAATACACTGCTTTCCCTGAAGGTGACTGTGGGCGATGGGAGAAAAAAACAGTCATTTTGCTGCAGTTTCCTCCTGTTTTATCAGATAAGTACAGGCCATTCTGGCTCAGTGACTGAGGCTGCATAATAGTTTTCTCATATTTATATAGCTGTGTTTTCAACATCCCTTAAAAATGTTGTGTATCAGGGGCTAGAACCCCTAAATGGGACACAAGCTTGTCCCCATCTGACAAGAATGGACTACTAGCTTTTTTTTAATGAACCAGAGAGACTGAGTTGGATTGCACTGAGGTACAGTTGCTTGGCATGCTTTGGAAGATGCCAGATCAGGCTTTTGAAGGGGAATACCACAGCGTACTTCAGTTGTATAGAGTGCATGTAGAAACCTCCGCTGTTTTGCATTTATCCTGGGCTAATGCTGCGTTAATGGAGCTTTTCCACCCCAAGATCTTTTTGAATCGCTTTCTGGCTGACCCCTCACCTGAGACCTCTCTGCCTTGAGAGACCCTACCAGGACCTACAACCTCCTGATGGCACCACAATAAGGTTGCAATTCCAGATCCCAGATGAAAATACAAATCTGTAATCCCCCCCCCAAAAAAAGTAGCTACTAAACACTGCGCCTCATTGCACGATGGCAACAGGCAACACTGGTGAAATACAGTCCAACGTGTTTGAACCTCAGTCACACTCTGATTCTGCAGCAGAGCCGAGTGTGCATCTAAATTAGAGATGATCTAAATGGTACGTTTATTTCTTAATCTGTTTGTATTGCTGTATAGCCTGCAACTATCAAGTGGACTGTAATGTTAGCTGGAGTTTTGCATAGTAATGTTGGCTAATGCACACTAGTGTTGTGCACTGTAATGCCAGCCACAAAAGGCTAATTGAACATATGTCTGGTTTGTGTTGTGTAAGGACAAGCCTCTCTCCTTCAGTGGGGGAGTGTGAAAACAGCGTTGCAGTGGCAGATTTGGCACCAGTTCCAATCTGTAAAGTCAAAGTCAAGCTTCCAAGAGCATCAAAACAAAAACAAGAGCCATTTTTGAGCGGACCGAGACGGAAGAATAAAACAATCCTAGAAGTTGCTCTGCGCCACTGTGGGTCTTAATGGGGATCTCAAAACCATCCCCTCCCTCCTGTGGTTGTGCTGTCTATTAGAACCGATTAGACAAGTGGGCTTGTGAAAACTGTTTCTGTGTGGTGAAGAAAAACCAAAGAGGAAGCAGTTCTTTCTTCCTGGACGACTGCTGCCAAGGTGCACTGAAACCCCAACACCGCCAAACTATCGGCTGGCTGTCCTGAGCTGTGAATATGTGTAAATGGGTGAATTCCTCCACAAGAAGTGTGTTATGTAAATAAAGTCTGATTGATTGACTAAGTGATTGATTGATGGGACACATTCCACAGCACTTAACCAATCAGGGCCCCGGCTCTCCTCCCCCACCCCCGGGGGCCTTGCTTAACTGGCTCTGTCGTTAGGAAAGATCACCTGTCACTCACTAAAACCATTCACTGCCAATTAAACTGCACTAACTGACAATGTGTGCACATGTGTGTGTGAGTGAGTGTGTGTGTGTGTGTATGTGTGAGAGTGGGTGAGAGAGAGAGAGAGAGAGAGAGAGGGTGTCACTTAAATGAGTGTGGCTGTGTGTTTCACTGCCAACAGACACTAGTGTGTGTGCTGCAGCCAGAGAAAATGAATGACTTGTGTGTGTGTGTGTGTGTGTGTGTGTGTGTGTGAGAGAGAGAGAGAGAGAGAGAGAGAGAGAGAGTTTCCATCAGTCAGGTTGATGAGGTGGCTTGTTGGCAACTGTCATCTACCTCTCTCTCTCTCTGTCTGACATCATTTTATCTCCTTCCCAAACTCCTGTTTCTCTTGTCCTCCATCTCTTATCACTCAACCCCTTCTCTTTCTTCACCTCTTCACCTGTCTTCCTCCTCTAGCCGTCTATCCGGCTTCCGCTCTCCCATTCCATCTGTTGCCTTCCCTTTTTCGCTTCATACCTCGCGCTCTCTCCCTCTCAATCAGTGTCACATATAATTAACGCCTACAGCTTTAGCTTGACAGGCCAATTAAAGTCGTCTCTCGGATCAGCTGGTTGATAGCCACCTACCTGGAAGGAACAACCAAGACTTGTCCCATTTGTCAATCCCCCATCCCCATTTTAAAGGCTCATGAGGCCAGGATACACAGGAGGCGTCTGGAGGCACCAAAAAAGTGTCACGTCCTCTCATGAAATGATTCATAGCACAAAATTAAAATAAGTGCTGGTGCTTTTTCTAGGAGAAAATCTCACCTATAGCAGACGTGGGCAAAATTAAAAGACTTGTGCTGACTGGATCCTTCATTTTTGAACATGCAAACAGCTCAAATATTGCCATCATTCTATTTTGTAAAAGGCACTATACTGCTCTTTAGTGTAATAACTGATTATAACATAGCATAACTGCCAGTAATATAATAAAACTAAATGTAATAAAACTTAATAAAACATAAACAAGACAAACTGAAAATTGAAACGATATGGCCCTGCACCAACCAAGCTGCTATGGGGTTGATTCATTATTACAATGACACCCTGATGTAATTTTTAATATTATTTTTTAAATTGGTGAACTATCCCTTTAAAATTGTTTGACAATTTTGGGGAAAAAAAAAAAAAAAAAAAAAAAAAAAAAAAAAAAAAAAATTACATAAAATTCATTATTAAAATAAAATACATTCAAAGAACTGAGGATCCAGCTTAAGTTACAATTTTTTCACCATTTTTTTTTTTTAAATATTATTTATCATTTTAATTTTGAGGTGTCAGAGTAGACAGCTCAAAATATTGATAGGTGCTGTCATTTTTATTGCTCAGTTTTGCACTTTGGCTTGTATATTTGAGATGTGAGTCATCCAGAGCATTCCCTGCACTCTATATTATGCATGAAGGAGGCGTATGCAGTCATTAAGCTGAAGAAAAGTTATCGGGTACTGGCTGGAGCACGGCCAGTCTTTTGTATTGTGTTAATAAGCTCTCAGACAAAATGCGACGCTGCTGCAGCCTGCGCTCATCACAAGATGAGATTCACAACTGCTGTCCTCACTGCACTTGAAATGTACAATTATGGCTTATAAATGACGAGATGTAAGTCTTTTCGGTCTTCCAATGGAATGCAAAGAAATTATAATAGAACAAGAAATACATAAAATATATATTCCAAGCAACGTTTGACACGTTTCCAGATTACAGCAGTCAAGGTCCAGGCACAACAATTTGTTTTGTTCAGTTTCCTCCCCGGCTTTAGTTCTGGTAAGGTCACAAAGCATGCCCTCATTGCTTTTTTTTTTTTTTTTTTTTTTTTTTGTTTTGTTTTGTTTTGTTTTGTTTTTTATCAGCCTTCAAATTCAAAGAAAAAAAAAAAGAAGGAAGTTTTGTGTAGCTCCAAGCAAAACCATCATTTGGCTTCAGCATGGATTACATCCTCTTTTCCCTCAAATTCTCAGTTCCTTTTACTTTCAAAACCAGGAAATGCTTTAAAGTCTACTTGGCTTGTTGAAGGGAAGGACTTGAAAGCATCCTATACTTGACAAGACTAATTCTTCAGATCATATGGGAATAACCATCAGAACGATGTCATGGCTCAAAGCAACAACTTGGAAGTACTGGTGGGTTGTAACCCATTTGAAACCGTCACACATGGTGATTGAAGTTCTCCGTCCACTTTGGTGAGTGTGTTGATCCACAGGAATATGAAGCAGGATGCTGCCATAAAAAAGCATATGCATGTCCGGCAAAGCTGGTCTGGGTAAATAAATGTTGAAAGCAAGCATCAGAGCATCAAAGATGGGCCAGTATCAGAGCATCTGACTTGACTTGACTTGATTCAGGCTGGCCGGACGTGGATTATTATAGTATTCCAACAAATTATTAGTTAACAAAATGTATTCACTTTGTCAACAATGGACAAATTGAAATACAAAAAAAAGGCTAAAACAAATGTCATACACATCATCATATTGTACTCAATGACTTTAATATCATGTACTTTTTTAACTTTATGTATCTCTATGTATCTCCTTATTAGGAACATTACTGTTGGACACTGGGAGATGCCTCACTAACTCGCCAACCCTAACCCAGCTACTTGTTTTTATGAATATCTTGCCATTTCAAATTAAAAATGCTCCATGGAAACAGTAAATGATGAATCCCCAAAATTTGACAAAAATTGATATACTTGCTTGAGGTGGATACAGTTTGTATTTGATTAAAAAAAAAAAAAGAAAAAGAAAAGAAAGGTGATAATTAGCAATGGTGAATTTGAAGATCCCATGACTGGTTGCTCTTTGACCTCTGACCTCAGAGCTGCATGTCATGGTGGACGGCGGTAATGTCAACAGGGACACATGAACAGATGAAGAGGACAACACATAGCTTTGTCTCTCTTGTTCAAAGAATGGAGCGGTGACAATAGAAACAGTGGAAACTAAACTGATAGATTCTGTCCATCTCTGTTTGTGAGCTACATGGCTGCGGCTAGTTTTATAAATAGGTTACCGTAGCAACAGTTAGATGATGGCGACATAACATAGTAGTTATGTAGTTTCATTTAACCCTCCTGTTGTGTTCGCGGTCAAATGTGACCGGTGTACAAGTTTTCTCTCCAAAAAATGCAGTTAATTTCATCTGTTTGTCATGAGGTTCCATGACTTTGTTCACACATGGCATCTGAACACATAAAATAAATTTGGAGAATTTTTATTAATTTTTGAATGTTTTATTTAACTTGTATACACCCATCGTGTTCCCGGTCAGAAATGACCGGTCATTAGAAATGAATGGGTAAGACTACAATTAGTGTATAAAATAGAGTTAAACACATTCTCACACTCCTTTCCCACACCCCAACATGCAGGTGTCTTTGAGCAGACACAGATGTGTGTGAACACACACACACACACACACACACACACACACACACACACACACACACACCTTATACCCTTTTCTGGCTTCCATGGCAACCCCCACGGGAAAGTATCTCTCTGACTTCTTTCCCACACCCCAACATGTAGGTGTCTTTGAGCAGGCACACACACACACACCTTATACCCCTTTCTGGCTTCCAATGGCAACCCCCACGGGAAAGTATCTCTCAGACTTCTTTCCCACACCCCAACATGTAGGTGTCTTTGAGCAGGCACACACACACACACAAACACACACAAACACACACACACACACACACACATACACATACACACACACATGGACACAGACACACACAGACACACACAACTTTGCCCCTTTTTGGCTTCCATGGCAACCCTCACGGGAAAGTATCTCTCAGACTTCTTTCCCACATCCCAACATGTAGGTGTCTTTGAGCAGGCACACACACACACACACACACACACACACACACACACACACACATGGACACAGACACACACAGACACACACAACTTTGCCCCTTTTTGGCTTCCATGGCAACCCTCACGGGAAAGTATCTCTCAGACTTCTTTCCCACATCCCAACATGTAGGTGTCTTTGAGCAGGCACACACACACACACACACACACACACACACACACACACACACACACACACACATGGACACAGACACACACAGACACACACAACTTTGCCCCTTTTTGGCTTCCATGGCAACCCTCACGGGAACCTACCACGGGAACTGCCAACACCTGTCACCTGTCAGGAAGAAGACCCAGCTGAAGTTGTGGTCACCTTTCGGTCCAAAAATGGTCATTTTTCCTGGACCCCATCCCCACCTGAGAGGAACGGTCACCTTCCATGTGAAAATGTCATGAGGATGACTAACTAAATCATAGTGGTCAATGCTGACGGGAACACAAAAGATGCTATTTTTTTGCCACTATTTAGAAAATTGAAATGTTTTCAAAACAGTATCCTTGGAAAACATTGAAATGAAGTACTCTGTGATAAATACTACAATATGTTTCATCTGAGTATTTGTTATAGTCAAAATAATATATATATAATGTTTTTTTCCCTAAAAAACGAATGGTATGATCTCAGGTAAATTAGGCCTACAGCACATACATAGCAAATAGAAGTTCAAAACGTGTCATTTTCACAAGAGCAGAAGTTGATAAAAAGATATAACACAACATTAGGTGATAATATGTATCATAGTGGATTTATAATCAAATACAATGTTACCGGTCACATGTGACCGGGAACCTCATGAGTGTTAGCCCAAAATGAACAGAATAGGAGGGTTAAACACATGCTATGGAGACACACTCCAATATCCTTGTTTTTCTTGCATCGTTTATTTGCTTTCTATTAGTTGTAATGTTTTACGGAAGTGCAGCTGCTGAGAGAGTTTGGGGTTGAAGTGATTTGCTCAAAAGGTTAAAGCCAGCCACTTTCCACTCACAAGCTGCCTTCTCTAACTTCTAGGCCAGCACCTCCCCAACATGAGAACAACACTTCCAACCATATTGCACTGATCATTATTCCTGCCAGGATAATTATGTGTAATTCACAGTAATTATTATTTTCCTCTCATTCCTTTGCAGAGGCATAAGTAATCTCTTCGTTGTGAGATTACCATTTATAAACACAAACATTGACAGTGCAGCTCAAGGGAGGTCTGTTTAAATGTGTGTGTGTGTGTGTGCATGTGTGTGTGCGTGTGGGTACCCCTACTGCCAAACCAGACGAAAGGCCTGTTGACACAACATGGAGGCTTGCTGACTTATTTATCCCAGAATTAAAACTTATAAAAAAACAAACAAAAGGCTTCCTTGTGTGTTGAATTACACACCATGGCTTCACACAAATGCAAATTTACTCTCATGTGGCACCAAAGAAACTGCTCTCTCTCTCTCTTTTCATTCTCTCCATCTCTCTCTCGCCTCGCCATTGCCATCTCTGTCTTCCTGTGAGTGTGTGTGTGTGTGTGTGTGAATGAGTGTGACTCCACCTTTTGTTATAGCGTATTACTCCCTGGGGGCTTAATTCTAAATAGGTTTTAGAGTGTAATTACTGACACATATGCACATGCAGACACAGGAAACACACACATATACATGCACAGATACGTACAGAGGCAAACACACACACTGATGGGCCCGTGCGCTCTCACACACATTGCTCACACGTCATTTTAAATGGCTGATAAATGGGGAACATTTTATTTTACCACAGAAGATTACACAGGGAAAATGGTAGTCATTCACCACACGTGCACATGTATCTCTTTGAATCTTTGCGTATTCTTATATATTTCATTCAACATTGTCTTATTGTGTTGCTCCATGTGACTCATGTAAAAGGTAATTGTTGCCTACAGGGCAAATAGTGGACAAAGTCATCTAATTTATCACAATATAGCCAACCTAACACACACCAGTGTTATTGATGGCCTCTGCTGACCGTGTGTGTGTTTCTTGGTGTGTGTGTGTGTGTGTGTATGTGTGTGTCTGTGAGAGAGAGACTGACAGAGTGGGAGAAGCTCCATTTTAAATGCAGTTGCCCTGTAGCTCATTGCTCATCACATGTATTGCTTACAAATGTGGAAAGTGCTCTATATTCCTTTACTAGTAAGCATTACACAGAGGAAATGGTAGTTTTACACATGCATACACACATACACCCTATGTCATACCAACAGAGGGCCATTAACAGTGTGTGTGCCTATGTGTGTGTGTGTGTAAAAGAAGGTGCGGGCTTCATTGTGATAGATGTTTCCCATTAAAAGAAAGCAAAAGATTGAGGGAGCGAGGGAATAGAGGGGAAAGCTGGAGAAGGAGGATCACAGCTCATGTGAAAAGCTCCTTTTGTCATCCTTGGCTACATATAAATGCACACCAATATTCCCTTTAATATTCAGGATAAGCATTCAAGCGTTCCAGTCATTAGCTGGCCAATATGAATGCCATATACCATTGACAATAATCCGGATAAAGTCATATTCTGATTATGTGAAACCTCTGACACCTGCACATATCAGCAACAGGAAGGATTCTCAGGCATGTCAGTGTTTCTGTTATTGTTGGTGGAACAGAAGAGAGAGAGTTTGTTAAGATGGGGGCTGGTTTGTTTATCGGGGTCACACAGTGACCAAGTAGCACTGTTTAGTATGCTGGTCTCCTTTTTGCCTCACCTTGCCACATTAAATCCGCAGTGGTAGAGACACACTAAGATTAGGCTGCTGACACTTACAGGCTGGGGTGGAAGTGATGAATTACATAGGCTACTCTTGTTAGTGTAGCTGCAGAGTTGTTACTTTTACTTTTCAGGGGAGCCTTTGGAGTCTTTAATTTTACTTTTAGGTGTGCTTTGGCTTAAATGGACAGTAAACCCAGTTCAGCATGGGGATTTTCTCATTTCGCATTATTTTTGCATACAATCTGTATCACCGATCAAGTTTTGAGATGGGCTTTAGTTCCCCTTGTAAGGCAGCAATATTGTGTCGACCCTGGTAACACCAACCAGTGGTTCAGCAAAATGAAGATATCCTGCTTGTTCAGTTCAGTTCAGTTCAGTTCAGACAACTTTATTAATCCCACAAGGGGCGATTGGTTCAGGCAGCCCAGCACAACAACATATGAACACAACACATACAATAACACATAGAATAAAAAAGATACAAAGATCCTGGGAATACTGTGGAATCAGGAAACAATAAATAGAAAAGTGACATGGTTAATAAATATCAGTCCATAAAATGTCAATAAAGTGCGTAATGGCGAATTTAAGAGAAGGATGGCCAAAACAATAAAAGATCTTGATCGGCGGTTAGTTTTGCAAGCAGGCAAGACATACCGACAACCTGAGGGCAACAGAGCAAATTCCCCTGCTAGTGCATGGCCAGGAGATGCCAAAATGTAAGTAGCTTTTCTGAGCATTTGTTGCTCACAAGAGCTGGCCAGATCCCTGGGTTTCACTCCTGTGATTTTGGAACACGTTTTATTGAGGCTGTACAGGCTGTTTTTATCCTGCAGCGTAAGGTTGGGGAACCAACAAATAAATGAGAAACACAGGAGGCTTTCAATAAAAGACTGATAAAAATGACAAAGAATGGTGGGATTGGCAGAAAAGGAGTCAAGTTTGCGGAGAAGATGGATTCTCTGTTGCCCGCTTTTCACAATGTCTGCAGTGTTCACATCAAATTTGAGGTTGTCATCAAAAGAGGACACCCTTTCCACAATCTCATTGTGTACGATGCTGTCTACAGCTGCACCTCTGTTCTGTCTAAAATCTATCACAAGCTCCTGTTTTGGACACATTCAGGTCTTGATGGTTTCCATCACACCATGAAACAAAGTCCTCAAGAGCCTCTTCTTGGCCTGATTCGGGTCCCTGAAGAAGAGACAGCAGTGCAGTGTCATCTGAAAATTTAATTAAGTAACTGCCTGCCTTGGCACTCCTGCATTCTTCTGTATACAAGATGAAGAGTAAAGGGGAAAGGACACATCCTTGAGGTGACCCTGTGAATAGGACACAAGAGTCTGATACACAGCCATTTGCAGAAACCCTCTGCTTCCTATTAGTCAAAAAATCTGACAACCATAAAACAACCTGGTGGGGCAGATTAAAAGCACTGATTAGCCTCTTCAGTAAAAGATGCGGCTGCATCGTATTAAAAGCTGAGGAAAAGTCAGCGAATAAGAGCCTAGCGTGGGCTTGGGGCTTCTCCAAGTGCATAGAGGCAATTCAGGATAAAAAGCTTGGCGTCCTCCACACTTTTATCTGCCTGATAAGCGAACTGAAGAGGATCAGTTTTCCCCTCCACATGAGAAAGAATGATATTCTTCACTATTTCCTCAAAGACCTTCATACAGAGCGAAGAAAGTGCTATTGGTCTAAAATCGTCAAATTGCTGAATTTTAAAAACTCTATCAATGGGATGAGGTTATCCCATTTGTTTCCAGTGTAGTTTCAGAGGAATGTTTCTGGGAACAAGTATAAATATGTTGTTGTTGAAACTGAAAAAGCTCTATTCTTACTTGTGCTGCAACAACGTGCTTGCAAATGTTTGTCTCAAATTGTCTCCAAATGTAACCATAGTAGCACTGTCCCATGTGCCTGGCTGTAATGCCTATAATCCATGCTCTTTGCCATGATACTTCCAGGTTTTCTGTTATTTCTGTCTTGCTGATTGAAACAGCATGGTTAATCCACCCGTTTTTCATGTGTGTAATCCACTCATTTTTCATGTATGTGTGTGTGAGATGCCAGCAACACATGGTTTGTGCCAATATTTTTCAGCGTCCACCAGCTGATTCATTTGCTCCCATCTGTCAGAATGCTTGGGTCCCTTTGGTGTCCATGCTGCGTAAGAAGGTTACACAGCATCCGAGCCAAGTAAGACTACATGTAGTGGTTTAGTGGTCTAGATTCACATGGAGCTGACGGGCCCCTCTGTCAACCTCCCTGATTGCCATGGCAAAACGACTGGATGATATTGGGTTGTTGGGCTGTCCTTGCCAGAAAACACTTTGGCAAGGTGAAAAGGCAATTCCGTGCCAAATGTGTCATTTACCTGAAGATGAAAATGCCGTGGCACAGCCATACAGTTGAAGAGGTGGCAAAATCTATTGTGAATATTGAGACCATTGTCATTCCCAGGGCATCCAACACCATGACTGTTCACACCATCATGTGTCTGATACTGACGCCAAAGCATATGCCATCAAAGCAACTTGTTGCCACTCGTTGGCGTCAGTATGAGATGCGAGGACAGTCCACTTCCTAGAGAATATTTCTAGTTCTGCGTATTGGTCTTAGTGGGAAAAATATATCGTACACTCTAAAAACTGCTGGGTTGTTACAGTAACCCAAATGCTGGGTTCAGGCAGCTGGATCATGGGTTGGGTGACTTTGACTCAACTTTGGGTTAAAAATGGTGACCCAACGCAATGGGTTGGAGATGCTTGCAGCCAGCCAGCCTTTTTTGAGCAGAGGACGACACGACTTGTCCAAGCAGCATGCAGCAGCATTGCTGTTGTGAAACTACAACTAATTTATTTTACTGTCAAAGTGAGCTAAAAAAAAAAGAAAAAGAAAAAGAAAAGAAAAGAAAAGAAAAGAAAAGAAAAGAAAAAAGTTAGCTGGCTGTATTATAAACCTTAGTTCACATTGGACAAACTAAGAAGTTACCGTTAGCTAGCTAGCGCGACCCATAAATAACAAAGGTCATTCGGATGGCCAGAAAGGAGAAAACGGCTGACCTTCTCGCCAACATAGATTCGCTCTCAGCAGGTATTCACATTTCAAAAACTGTATTTTGATTCTTCATATTCCTAGAGCTGGTTGTATCTTTTCAACAGTAAGACCATTGCATACCACAATCGTTTTTTTATAAGCTGGAGTGTTGTACAGCTATCTGGTGCCAACTTTATTGCCGTTGATGAACTTCTATGGGTCCACTGGCAAAAAATGTACAAAAGCTTCCCTGCCTTATCAGTGAAGTTAGTTATAGATATGTTTATTGTTGTATTTGACAGACATTTTAATATTTTCCAGATAAACAAGGCGACATAGCACTGCAGCTGCTTCCAGTGCTGCTCCCAACTGCACTCTACAAAGTCGGGAGAAGAGTTTTCCACCCCAGCAGCCTGGAGATTCGCAAGGCCTTCATTGACGTCCAGCCTGTAAGTTTAGATTATTTTTAGCTGTGAGTTTATTATTTTCCTTGCCATTATAAGGCTTAGCCGCAGCACTGAAGGTTTTTACGCAGCGCCTAACTCAAATGAATGGGAGACAAAAAAACAAAACAACTTTTTAATATGCAGTGCCCAAGCTTAAAAAAAAAAAAAAAAAAATCTACCAAACAAACAAACATTTTGTCTGTCTGTGGATGCACAGCTCCCTAGCCTAGACTACTAGGTTTGATGGTTAAAGTGTTTATTATGTGAGCTAAACAGGCTCCGAAGATTTCAGTTCCCTCTGGCTCAACGGTTCAAGTTTTCATGATTTTAAAGTGGAAATAATAATTATAAATAATAATATGCAATTGCTTGCCAAAAGAAGGTTTGGTATGAGGATCGTTAATGTGAAATGAATTGTTTTAAAATATTAATAAAATAATGCCTGGGACATTATGTACTTGTTTCATAATTTTATAAATTAATTTTACCAGTTCATTTCTTAATGCAGAAGTCAATAGAAAAAAGTCATTTTAACCCAAATAATACTGATAACCAAGAATTTGGGTTGTATTTTTCAACCCACTTTTTGGTAAGTTTAACCCATCAATATAGTCATTTCTACCCATTTTTGGGGTAGAAAACATAACCCAACATGCTGGGTCAGACCAATAACCCAACTGTGCTGTGTTATAACAACCCAGTGCTGGGTCGGTCCCTTTTTGACCCAGCACTGGGTTACCAAAATAACCCAAATTGAGTTGTTTTTAACCCAGCAGTTTTTAGAGTGTAGATGGTTTCTCAAAATCTCCACCAAAAATGTCTGTATTCCATATCCTCCTTCACAATCTCCTCATTTTTTTTTTAAAAACCCATCGTAATAAGTCAAAGAGCCCTATGCTGAGTCCTAGAAACTTGTTTTTCCTCAAAGAAGTGAAAACATCTATCAGTGGGATGAGGTAATCCCATTTGTTTGCAGTGCAGTTTCATAGGAATTTTTCTGGTAACGATAGAAAGATGTTGAAACAAGGCAGGTATGCTCTTGGATTAACTGCCTTGTTGCAGTCTTGATTAGGCTTTTAGTGATTAATCTCTATTTTGAGGTAAAGAAGCACTCGCAGCTTACCCGCAGGTGCTATACCTGCAGTGTTTATGTTAGGGGAGTTAAGAAGTCATTAAGGAAGGTGTCACATATGGCAGTCATAATTTACAAAGTAGAAAGTGCTAATTGATATTGTGATTATACTGTGAATCTGTAAGAGGTTTAACGATATAAATCTGTCATTTATAGCCTATAGCCTACCAGTAAAACAGCCTTTGATTGATGAAAGCAACTTTGAGCTTTAGGGGGTTACCTTTAAAACAAACTCCTGTCCTGCATCTGGGGAACATTCCTCTCATCTTCTCCACCCAGGAAACTCCTTGACTGACTTTTCTACTGGCAGTGTCAGCTCTGGGTCTCACTCTCGGTGCCACTGTGATGATGATTCGGATTAAATAGTCCAAGCCCTTTTTTGCCAGTGATGAACAAACCAGACAGCAAGTGATGGACTGTTGCAGTGAACTTGTGGTGAAAACCTCTGGTGTCAGTGATGCACACCTCCCTGCTCCTGCTGACACTGTCACTGGTGAGCAGCACTCTGCTGTACAATTACAGTGAAAGTAAACTTTTAACTCAAACTTTTGACCCTGCACCTTAACCATTAACACTATATTCTGCCTTTGTATTCTTACCGTTGCTGATGTTATATCTGTATAAGTATGTTTACACAGTATGCTATAGTCAAACACAATATATGCTATATTGTATGCATACTAAATTAAATAAAAGACATAAATGAATAGATTTAATAAATTGTAAAAGCAGTGGGGTGGGTAAACTAAGTTCATTAGGATGCAGTGGAAAACAAAAGTACATGACAGGAAATATATAGTAGTATTTATGAATCGCTGAAGTTACTGTTATTTACCTTTGTTTCTCTGGCATTTTTTTTTTTTTTTTTTTTTTTTTTTTTTTTTTATTACAGTTACCGCTTATGCACCCTCTTACTCCACTACTGTTGAATGAAGGTATTTGCCTACAATATAAGGCAGGTTGTTACTGTTTCAAAAATGACAATAACAATTATTATTATTTATTTGCAGCAGCACAGTGTTCGTGAACTGCAGCAGCCTGTCGTCACTGGTGCAGAGTGTCATGTCTGACTCTGGATACGTACCAACCAGCAAACTGATCTGGGAACCAGCTGTAGTGTGCAGCGTGTTCATGACCAGGAGCCTCATTTAACAAAACTATGCGTAGGATACACTCTAAAACAGTGCATAAGAACAAAGGCCAAAAATGGCATGCACCAAAAAGCGATCTGGTTTATTAAACCATGCTCACGCACCCTAGCAGGCAAGGTTCCCTTTATAAATCACACTACCTGGAATCTTCTGCTCATGGATCAGCCTCACCCAGTGGTTCTTTACACATAGCAACAGAGAGGTAGACGAAAGAAAAGAGATTTTTTCTGAAACAGAAATAGTGCTTTGTGGTGAGGTGGAGGCCACAAAGGGCATATTGTTTGGTGGTCACAGCAGTGGAGTCACTCTTGAACAGTGCGAGTGGCAGCATGTTGCTGCTGCAGTGAATGCAGTTCATACCACAGACAGGACAGTGCCAGGACTGTGTCCCGATGTCAGAGCAGGGTGCCACTGGTGGGGCCAAGGCAACACCGGAACTCACACCTCTGCAAGAGTGGATGGCCTCAATTCTATATGGGGAAACAAGTGTGTGTGGCATAATGTCAGAGAAGGAGGGAGACACCTACATGGCTGAGACCACAGTCAAATAAGAACAGTGCTTTCTGAAATGTCAGCAACATAAAAGATTTTGATAAAAAAATGAACCTTCACTGCTGTCTTGTCTTAGAGATACCGCATGACATCCACCCAGATCCTCTCTCCCAGTGCACAGCCTGCTTGTCAAAGGGGCGGCATCCTTTGTGCAAAGAGCACGGCACATGCCCTGACAAAGTCTGCCACCTGAGACATCTAAACACCTCCACCTGCATCATTTCAGGAAGCTGATGGCATGCTCCACAACTGAGCGCACACAAGCCTGGACATCATTAGAGCGTGTTTTTCTCTGCACTGTACGGGTTACGGAGCAGGATGAGGAGGCAGCACCTGAGAGCCTGCCACTGTCACCTGCAGGTTATAACAGAGACTCATTTATATGTCAGGCTTGAACTGGCTATAAATTCTGCTGTTTTTTTCTTAACTTACCAAGAAGCTAGTCATCACACACATCACCTGCATGTAGTCTGTTCCCTACTCTGCTGTGCATCAAAATTAAAGAATCATGTGTTGAGCCAGGCAATTTTGCCACCACATTTGTCAGAACCAAGTTAGGGTCACATATGACTTGGACATCAATGGAGTGCATGTGTTTTTAATTCACAGACAAATTTGTTTTTGAATGGAGCCCTTATAGCGATCTGAGTGCAGTCAATTGTGGCAATTACATTTGGGAAACTGGACATTGCTGCAAATTGCCTTTTGATGTTGGCCTGCTTTCCCACAGTGTAGGGGAACTTGATGTATTGACTATTTTAATAATTCAACCCAAAACGGCAGGCATTAGTAAGTTCAGGGAGGGCTGTGATATCGCAGAACTAGGACAGAATTATGTTATTCCCAAAAAGGGTATTAGGCAGAAAGGTAATGTTAGTAATATCAAACATATACCTGTATGTTCCCGCTGGTAAGAGCTGGTTGCTAGAAACCCCGGAGTGGTGAGTACCTGAGTTAGTACTGGGATGGCGCGGTATTATCTGGTTGCTCTTTGTCATGCTGGGCCCAGTTCAGCACATAGATCCAAAAACATGACTCTAGGGAATCTAAAGCAGCTTATTAGCCAGTCATCATGGGCCAGGAAATCCTCGTAGTCCCTGAGCATGCGTTCCCTCCTAATTTTTTCATTTGCATAGTCTTCTGTCAGTGCCAATGCATCCATCATGTGTCATTACGCAGGAGTGTCACGGCAGAATTTGAATGTTTGCAGCAATCACACTGATTACTTCACACCTTGCCAAAAAGATCGGGTCAATTAGTGGTGTCGGTATATCATTTTAAAAACGTGGAAGTTTGATAGATTTATTTATACAGGCTGGCATTTCATTTCAACAGTCTGGCTTCAGATCACCACCTCACCATTGAAATGTTGGTGCAACATGGGTCAGATTTCTGTACAGATGCACACATTCTCCTGTCAAGTATGTTTTGCTAGATCTCAAGATCCCGCCAACACCAGCAACCTCCTCAGCAGCTCCCTTTACTGTGGATGATCTCCAGGTGCTCACTGCTGCCCTCAGCCTCACCTCTGAGCCTCAGCTGCCCTCCTGCTGTTCCCAGGCAACAACACCCGCCTCCTCAGCAGCTCCTTTTACTATGACTTGAAAATGTCTGACAACAAATGGAGCAAATCTCTCCAGGATAAGGTCTTATGTATTCATAATTGTATGTGATTCTGTGATTCTTAGTAGTAGTTTACTGCATATAGCTGTTATCAACTTTATATGTAGCCTGTAGTATTGTTTTAGGAGCATGCAACATGTTCGGGGTGATCAGCCAGATGCTTACCTGTTGGATACCTTGAAAGCAAGTACTATGTCACAGAGTACATCTGCTGATTGCCACAGGTGCAACACCCTGGCAAGTGGTAGTAGTAGAAGTAGTGGTATTAGTAAGAGAAGTATAAGTTTTAGTGGTACTATTGGTATATTAGAAGTTGTAGTGGCATACTAGGGTCTTTTTTTTAGATGTGAAGCATTTCTGTGAGCTGTCGGTGAATCTCAGTCAAAGTCAGCCAGTCACAGCTGGTACAGGCAAGTGGACCTAAATGCAGACTTTGAGACAAGGCTGAGGTCAGAATGTCTTTACTGATGGATAAATTGGCAGAAGTGCTGGCAAACAAGAGGGGAGGCTGTCAGGAGATGGACTGGAAGGGGACTGCAAGGGCTGGAAACGCCTGCTGTGGTTGCAGTGATTCAGTGTGAATGTGTGTATGCATGTATATGTATGATACGTATTTATCTATCTATCAATCTATCTATCTATCTATCTATCTATCTAGCTAGCTATAGACAGATATGATATGATATATTTCTTTATAGTTCTCCAGTAGGGATTTGCTATTAGAGTATTTAACTCATTTATATGAGCAGATGTACAGTTGAAATTAAAAATAAAAGAATAATTTGATACTCTTTTTAATTGATAAGTCCCTGACAAGTGTAATTATTAAATCTGCAGTCTGAATCAGACGGGACAGGTAGGAGACACAACACATTTCATCAGCTACACCGAGCAAAGCAATACACTGTGTCTCATCTGTATTCTGCTCAGTCCTCACCACAGAACTACTGAGTCTCATTCTTCTCATATGGAAGTCATTATCTGCTTTTCTTCTCCTCTGCAATCTTCTCTTTGTCAATCCCCCACCCCACCCGCTCCCCATTTACATTTTAGGCATTTCTAATCTCTTTTAAGCTTTGATTCCTAGATTACTGACTTCGCGAGCAACTCAAAATAAGGACTGCAAAAGTCAGGGCCTGACAATGTTCCTGTGACCAGAGACGGGCTGAACACAGTAAAGGCTGAAGAGAACGAATGGAGGGATTTTATTTGTGTTACCGTTATTGCCCATTTTGTCCTCTTTTCACCTTTCCTGTTGACTTCTCTCTGGTTTTTTCCATTCCTCTCTGACCCTCCCCCAGTTTGCCAGTCAGTGAGCACCTATCTCTCTCTGTCTGTCTCTCCTTTATCTTTGCTTCTCAGTGTTTTACCCCAGACCCCTGTGTCCACTTACTCAGCTTTACTCATCCTGCCCTTCATTTCCTGG